>NC_056741.1:178215607-178342990 GCF_019279795.1 Protopterus annectens | reverse complement strand
TAGAGATATCAGAATTTGCAGGGCAACACATACCCCAGCCAGTAGAAAGGAGAGTACTTTACTGATCTGCCTAAATAAAAGAGTATTCTTGTAGCATTATAGTTACTTATACTGTTTCTTATAACATTTATGTGTTCCAGATACAAAATAATTGTTTTATGCAACTACTACATACAATTTAGGAATTCTTTGCCGTAAATCACAGGACATTTGCCATAAGTCCATTTATTTTGCAGGACACACCTGCCCAAAGGGTAGTGTCTCTCCCAAAGGTGGACAGGTGTTAACCCCAACCTATTATTCTATCATCTTTCTAAGTTAGTCGGCGGAATATGCGCTTTCCATCACTAGCAGACCTTTCATATGACTGGGGAAGAGTGATCAGTGAATCAGGGACACTGCATAACACCCTCAGGGGCATATTTCGATGTTTGGTGCTAGTAACTTGACACATTGACAGTGCCAGAGCATATGTATACATACACATTATTGTCTGAGGTACATGCTGTTTATGGCTCACATGTTGTCATTATTCATTATGTGTATTTCGCAACCTGTCCTAATATCACTAGTTCTAGGGAGGTTTAGTTGGGACTGTGTTAGATTATGATTCGTAATCACAGACTTCCATAGTAATCGGGGACAGGTCAATGATATTGTTCCCATGTGTTCCCCCAATGATTTACGGGCTATCCAGTAGATGTGCTCTTAAGGTTTGGGAGGTATGGGCATCTGATATACCCACATCAGAATATTACGTAGATCCACGGGGCGGTCCTAATACATCTCTGCCAGCCAACACGTACACACCTAGGCCCATAATCGGATACTCATAGTTCCACTACCTGACACTCCTCTACAGCACTGATCCTTACTGTGAGCGCAGGTGGGGTATGAACACACCCCTACACACTGTCCACTCTCCCTGTGTTGGGACACATGTCGCACGTTGTGTCAACCCATGTGATACCAGGCTTGCACAACCTACTGCTCCGTGTACAGATACATCCTGGTCACATCAATCATTACTGGGCTTGCCTAGAAGAACAGAATTTTTGGTGTCCCACAAGGAACATCCCTGTCCATGCTTAAAGTGTAGATCTTGTAGATCTCTCCCACTGGTAGTTTGCTGCCGGAGGTCTGGGAAGCAGTGGTGCATTTACCTTTATTGCGTGTCTGTATGTCTCAGCAACCTAGCTGGGGAGGGTGGGTGGGAGGCAGACGTTTGTTTATTGGACCTCCCACCAACATATGCCCGGTCGGAACATATGTTACCCGTAACTGCTGTAACATAACTTAGGCATATACATGTGCATATTTAATGTAACATAAATATATATATATATATATATATATATATATACATTGATATATACAGATATATCTGCATATGTATGCATACATGTATATTCATATCCTGCTGTCTATATATATATATATATATATATATATATATATATATATATATCTACCTGTAACTGTGTGTGTGTATCTATCTATATATATATATATATATATATATATATATATATATATATATATATATATATATATATATATATATATATATATATATATATATATATAGATATATATATATATGTATATATATAGATACATCTGTGTGTCTGTAGATCAATACATTCCCCTCTCATATGCACTTACACATGCATAATGGTGTTTATATATGCTTCACCAGCATACTAGTGCCTTATTCATTGTGACACTGACACTTCACTCCAGTTATCCTGTAATCTGTATTTAGCACGTTATACAGCAGACAGATGTCACAATTTGTTCATGTATGGATTACCGATGTTAATTTGAATGTGATACTGTGTGATTCCACCCGTCCCTCTTCTGCACAGCCTATTAGTCTATCTACTGTCAATGTTTGTATGTGCACATTCATATTATTTATGTCAACAAATGGAATACGTGTGTTACAGAGCATGTACTGCAACATATTGTTGTCTGCATGTGTGAATGCATATATATCTATTACGAACTAGCTGACCTTCACGGAACGGTCCATAAGAACCAGCCCAGCCAACACTGGCACACCTGGACCCATAATTGCATACCCATAGTTCCTCCATCCCACCCGTGTTGAATTTACACGTGTAACATACATTATCCACTTGTTATCGCAGGCATAACACACCTTTGCACATTGCCCTCTCCAGAGCTTTTGGGGCCCTACACACATTTTGTCCCGCCTCGTGTATTCACAGGGTCTCCCGCCATGTATATTTCCACATACGTGCCTTTCCTTGTATTATGGGTACAGTCATTTGCGCTTAAAAAGTTTTGGTGGGCCCAGCATGACCTACATTCTGTCTGTGTGTAAAGTAGACTTAGCAGTTCAACAATGATATTCCCACTGGTAAAACCATGCCTGTATTGTGAGTGGCGGTGCTCTGCTCACACCTGCACAGCTTTTTATGACATACGCTGACAGCACAGTATAATACCATACTTGCTCTCGATTTCCTTCACATCCCTTGTGTAAGCTATATTGTTATGACGTTCATTCTATTATATATATGTCGGGCGGCACAGTGGTGCAGCGGTTAACGTTGTCGCCTCACAGCAAGAGGTTCTCCGGTTCGATTCTCGGCTGGGGGCCTTCTGTGTGGAGTTTGCATGTTCTCCCTGTGTTCGCGTGGGTTTCCTCTGGGTACTCCGGTTTCCTCCCACATTCCAAAGACATGCATCTGGAGCATTTCTCCCCGGGCCTCCGCTGAAAACAGGCTCTGTAGAACCTAGTCAGACATTCCTGGACAACAAATGTTAAATAAATTAAATAAATAAATAAATAAATATATATGTATGTGTGTATATATATATATATATATATATATATATATATATATATATATATATATATATATATATATAGATATAGATATAGATATATATATATTACATCTTACATACAAACTTACATTTCCTATGCTGGGAGCTGCTTACACCCACGCAGGCACAACTGCCTATGCTTACTGTGCCTTACATATGCTTCTTGCAGCTCATTTGTGCTTACTTGTGCCTTATTCATTATGACAGTACCACTTCGATTGATGGGTTCTTGTTAATAGTCCCATGCGATACATACATTCACTTTGACATATTTAAATGTTGGCTTTACAGCAGAGTGACAATCATTCCACAAGGAAGATGATATATGCTATAGCTGAACTTGAACCGTTAATGGCTTTTCGTTGGGTGGATGCTCTAACCACTGCACTATTGGTGTTCTCCTTCATTGATATGTATACCCATGGTTCATAGTTACCCGAACACATGTCTCAACACTTCACTTACACAGCAGTCATCCATTTACCTGTTGGGAAAACTGCACTACTACACATGCCCTATTCCCTATTCCCTACTGCTCTGGACCCGTGCCGCATGTTGACCCACTCCGAGGATATCCAAAACTCCAAAGCCTATAGTCCTGGCACATACATGTGTTTGATTGTCAGGGTGTTCATGTGGACATCTGAGTTTAGGCTTGTCCAAGTGGGGACCGGGACAGCCCTGTACACATGTGAATGTCAGATTTAGCACATGGACAAGGTTACTCCCACTGTTAGCATCCTACCTGTGGTTAGAGACACAGGGACTTTGGCCACCTCTGGCCAGCTATATTCCTTCACAGTCGTTATGACTACTTTCTCATTCTTTGTGTGTATATATGTGTGTGTGTGTGTGTGTGTGTGTGTGTGTGTGTGTGTGTGTGTGTATATATATATATATATATATATATGGTTGTGGGACTTATTTTGTACAAATGTCAGGTTTTGCAGGCAGACACATACCCACAGACAGTACAAATGACAGGAAACCACACTTATGCCTAATTGACAGCTTCTTATAAATGACAAGAAATCACATTTATGCCTAATTGACGGCTTCTTTTTGTAGCATTTTACTTGCTTATTCAGTTGTGTATGACATTTAGGTGTTTCTGATACAGAATAACTTCTTTATTCAACTATTACATAAATATAGGACATATTTATGTCATTAAAAATGAGGGCATCTGCCCTTTGACACTAAGTGTACAGGACACAACTGGCCAATGAGGGACAGTCCCTCGCAAAGTGTGACAGGTGGTTACCCTATATGTATGTACATATGTATATATATATATATATATATATACATATATATATATATATATATACATAAACATATATATATATACATACGTATATATATATATATATGTATGTATATATATACATATATATACATATATATATATATATACATATATATATATATATATGTATGTATATATATATATATATATATATATATATATATATATATATATATATGTATATATGTATATGTATGTAAGTATCTTTGCTTTTTTTCACTTGAAATAGCTTCTGTAGCTTACTTTGAACTAGCCTGAACTGTTTTTTAACTGATTGCTGCATTATTTTAAAATCTGCACTTAAAAGTTACATTTTAGTCTAATTTGATCGAAAGTTTGCTTGTTTGTTTGTTTAATTTAACTGTGGAGACTGCCCACTAAAGTGTGCTAGCCTGTGTAACTAATTTATCACTGTTTCTGCATTTTCTGTGTGTTTCTACCAAAAAAACAAAAAAACAAAAAAATAATCCTTATTTTCCCGCCTTCCTCGACTAGTTTAGACCAGTTTACAGGCATTGCTGTATTCTGGGCTGTGGTGTAGTTCCTGTGTTGTCCATTACCTTACTTGGATAGAAGGAAGTTTCTTTGCTCACCAGTGGGAGTGGGGAGCCTTGAGCAGCCTACCTGTCCTTCGGGGAAGTGACCTCAGCACAAGAAGCTGTAGTAATTGGTTGATTGGGACCATTTCCAGCTCTTTTGCAGTTCACTGTTTAAAATCCACGTTTGCACGGCTTTATGATCAGACGCATAGCGCAGCTACCGTTAAACAAGGTTAAACTTTTCTGGCTTCGCCAAGTCTGTTCTTCAAATTTTCCCTTAAGGAAGCTCTACTCTTAGTATAACCAGACTACTCACTGTATTATAAGCCTAGCACTTGTTCTCAATACTTCTACTAAGTAAGCACTCGTACTAAGTAAAGTACTACATCTACTTACCACCCCTGTGAATACCCACTTCCCTTAAAGGTATACCACTCCCTTATACTGTTCTAGCATGTCGAGTGGTAGATTACTGGCGTCTCCAGTTCAGCTGGTCAATCTGGGCATCTTGAGACAATGCTACAATTGTCTCATGTACACAGACAACCCTCTCCTCCTCCCAACAAACACAAATACATGTGAGAGATACAACTATATAGCCAAATGCTGAACTCTCTCAACTCAGGGCTGGCATGACCAGACAGGAGGAGATGGCAACCACACACACAACAATCCCAGTCCCACATAGACCTACCACAACTGCAAACCAAACACATAAAACACAAAGACATACTGTGGCTCTAATAAAAACTTACCAAAACACCAGAGGCTCCCAAAGCAGACATCCAAAATCCACCACCTCAAAACAAAACACATGCAACACATACTTCAATAAATCAGTGTGTCGACCAATCACAGCCCTTAAGGCCAAACACCTTGCCTGATACACTAGTAATAGGTGACTCCATAGTCAGACACACTGATGTCCCACTGACCATGCTGAACAAGGAGAAGGTGACTGTGAGCTGTCTATCGGGAGCCAGGATCCGCCACATAACACACGCACTCAGGTCACTCCAAAGCAAGTACAAATATGACTGGTCATTGTCCATGCTGGTGTGAATGACCTGAGACGTACCTCCCTGGACTACATGAAAAGAGACATAGAGGAGCTCTGCGATTATGTAGCCCAGGCTGGTATGACCCTGACCCTGAGCAGCATCTTGCCCTCACCAAGAATGATACCACAATACAAAGACAAGATGATCAGCTTTAACAATTGGCTCAAGTACTGGTGTCATTATAAGGGGATCCAATGTCTGTCTGCCTGGGATGATATGTTGGACAAGCCACACTGCAAGGGATGGCTTACACCTGTCACCACTGGACTTCCGAATATTGGCTAAGGCTCTTGCCACCCCCATAGTGCCTTTTTTAGGCAAGGCTCAAAAGACAAACCCACCTCCTTAGAAAACAAAAAATGGAAAAAAATTAAGGGTAATGCTGCTCAACGCCAGAAGTCTAAATCTCAAGATGCAGGCACTTGATGCACTCCTCAGCCTGGAGAACATCAACGTCTGTGCAGTAACTGAAACCTGGTTCAAGGCTCCTGAGAGCACCCCAGCTACCAGGCTATACCTCATATCATGCTTTTCGCCCCAAAACCGGCGAACCACAAAGGGAGGGGGAGTGTCCATATTCATAAAGGACACCCACACCTCCAGGTTAGTAGCAACACATGAAGCATCAGAGACCATACAGGTGCAACTAACCATAGGCAAAACTGCTATACAACTGGTAGCATGTTACAGACCACCCTCCCAATCTCAAGAACCCCACTCAGCCTTCCTGAAGACATTGGAGGATATGAATGTACCACAAAATACCATCATACTGGGAGACTTCAACTACCCAAACATAGATTGGGTACATTATTTTAGCCCTAATACCCTAGCCCAAAGGTTCCTGGAATTCATAAATTCAAATGCACTGAACAACTAGTCACCTCTCCCACTAGGGGAGATAATATACTAGACCTGATCATCACAAACATGGGGACAAAATGCTCCACACCGGAAGTATACCCCGCACTAGTGAGATCTGACCACAAACTAATCACCCTGGATATACATATCCCACCTCCACACCCAGCACAAAAGACCACAGTGAAAAACTTCTCAAAAGCAGACTTCACTCTTCTTAAGACTGAGATGGTATCCTTTAAGCCCACTGTGCCAGTGGATACCACATCCCACAATGCCGAATCCTTCACAAATGCTTTCTATGGAAATCTCCAAGAATGCATGGATCATGCAATCCCAAACAAATCCAAGTCCCTCTCCACCAAATGTAAGCGTCCTGTCTGGTGGACCTCAGCCATAAACAAATTGTATAACAAAAGAAGGAAGCTACTGCACGTCAGAGCGAAATCCCATGAAGGGAAGACATCTCTGATCAACATTAGCAGAAAACTACGTTCTCTCATATAAACTTCCAAGGCAAACTTTGAGAGAAAAATCACTAAGGACACTAAAGACAACCACAAAGCCTTCTTCAGCTATGTTAGAAACCTGGGCGGAAACCCTCAGATATGCTCAGAGTTGGTTCACAACAACAAAAAATACACTGAACCCACAGATATTGCTAACATTCTGGCTGACAGGTTCAGTGCAAATTTCTCGCCTCCTTCACCCCCAAAAGAAGAAATACTTATCCCAGCTGAATGTAATCTCCCTGTCATCTCAGATGTCCAAGTGAGAACCGCCCTAAACAAAGCAAAAAACACAGCATCAATGGGACCTGACGGTATCCCGGGGTGCGTGTTACGTGAACTCCAAGAGGAGCTAAACCCACACATAAAAATGCTATTTAACCTTAGCCTTACTTCGGGATATGTACCTGAACACTGGTGTACAGCAACAGTGGTCCCACTCCACAAGGGGGGTGCCTCTACAGGCCCTGGAAACTATCACCCCATAAGCTTGACTAGCCTGGTCTGCAAATCTATGGAAAGAATCATTATGGAACTCCTAAACGGAGACATAGGGGACCTATAGACGCTTGACCCCACCCAGTTCGGCTTTGTAAAGGGCAGATCCTACCTTTTAAACCTGGTTGACTTTTTCAAAACAGTCACTAGAGCCATTGATGAGAGCAAAGCAGTCCATACAGCATACCTGGACTTGGCTAAGGCCTTCGACACAATACCCCACTCAGGCATCATAGATAAACTAAACAGCTTAAAAGTAAACCCTTATGTCACTAGATGGGTTGCAAACTGGCTAAAGGACAGAACCCATAAAGTTAAAATCGCTGGAGCAATGTCAGACTCAAAGCCAGTCACAAGTGTTGTCCCACAGGGATCTGTCCTGGGACCCCTCTTGTTCAGCATTTATTTCTCAGATGTTAAAGCAAACATGGGAGGGCTGTGGCTGACAAAGTTCGCAGATGACTGCAAACTAGGCACCATAGTCGATACACCAGCAGATACACACATCCTACAAAAGGCCTCACTGAAACGGACAACTGGTGCCGTAGTCACGCCTTAAACTAAATGCCAAAAATGTATAGTCATCCCTTTTGGAAAACAAAGTACCCACAAATTATCACATAGACAGCAACCCACTGAGTACGGAAAAAGTAATCAGAGACCTAGGGACCCAAGTAGACAGCAACCTCTCATTTGACACCCACGTTGCCAAAGTGGTTAGAAATCATTCTACCTTGCACACCTCATCATGAAGGGTTTCACATCCAGATCCAAGGATGTCATTGTACCCCTATATTCCTCCCTCATCAGACCCATGATTGAGTACAATGCCCCATTTGGTATGTACCTCACCCGGCACTTGCAACAGCTGGAGAGACCACAAAAGTACCTCACCAAAGGATCAAGGGTCTCCATCATATGTCTTATTCTGCCAGACTAAAGAAACTTCAGCTCTATTCAGTAGCATACCACCTGCTCAGAGGTGATCTCTGCCTGACGTACAAGGCCATGTCCAATCAGGATCTGATGGACATGCTCCACCTCAAAAAATCCAAATCCATCAGGACCACGAGAGCTAAAGACTTAAACCTCGGCACAAGTATGAATAGGACATGCTGGAGGGATAGATTCATAACCCAGAGGCTTCCCATGCTTTGGAACAGGATCCCAGTTCATATTAGGCAGAGCCCTCTCTGACTCTCTTCAAGAGAAGTCTTGATGAGTGGATGGGAGATCGTAAGTTTACCCCAGGGGTCACATCTGTGTCACTGCTGGACAGGGGCACAGTAAACTAATTCTATTATATAAGGGGACCTTCACTGTGTCACTACTAGACAGAGGCACAGTATTCTAGATTTATTCTGTACATTTTTGTACCATTTCATGGGGTGGCAAAAGCCACATCACTATGGCTAGACTTACAAATGCCCCAGGGCAGATAGCCTAATACTATACTATGAAACTATGAAACTATGATATATTTGTGTAAGTACGCACGCGTACACATCTATGATTTCATTACTTTGACCATACTGTGATGGTCTGTGCTGTCTGCTATGTTTCTGATAACATCAACATTAGGTATAACTGCAGTGACTTAGTGGTAAATCACATTGATTGTGATGTGTAGGGTCCTGCCGTTGGAACTGGCCGACAAGATATATTGTGTTGCTGGGCGGAACAATGGCAGTTGGACAAATGGTGAATACAACACTTGTCAGCTGTGTTTTTCTCTTTAACTGCTGATTCACGTCAGTCAAAATCCGTCTACATTATTACTGTGATACGTCACCCCAGTTCACATTTTATTGGCTTTATATTGTTATACAGCATAAAATTAGCAGGATATGCTCGTATACGGATTACGCGTCATAAATGGTGTGTGCTGCAGTCGAATCGGCAATCTCTGCTTGATAGTCGGATGTTCTAACCACTACACTATTGGTCTTCTGCTTCATGTATAATGTATACCCATGGTTCATAGTTACTCGAACACATGACTCAACACTTCACTAACACAGCAGACATCCATTTTCCTGCTGGGAAAACTGCAGTACTACACATGTGCCATTCAATACTGCTCAGGACCCTTTCCACATGTTGAGTCACTCAAAGAGTATTCAGACCTCCTAAGCCTGTAGTCCTGGCCCATACATGTATTTGATTGTCAGGGTGTTCATGTGGTCATCCGAGTTTAGGCTTGTCTGACTGGGGACCGGGACTGCCCTGTACCTAGTTGAAAGTCAGACTTAGCATGAGGACATCATTCATTCCACTTTTAGCATCCTACCTGTGGTTAAGGATGCAGAGGTGTGCTCACCTCTGGCCATCCTGATATATAACAGCACTAAATATTACGTCTGGTCCCGCTGCTGTTTCCCTTCACATTCGTTGTGACTGCTATATTGTGACCATGTTCATTCTTCATAACTATATATATATATATCTATATATATATCTCTCTATATATATATATATATGTGTGTATCTTTATATCTCTCTCCATATATAGCGGTCTGTACATACACATGCATATACACCTACATACGTTTTTACATTCCACATACTGTTTAATCACCACCACCTAACCGCTTGCATACCCGCTTACGTCTAGGGTTGCCACATTTTCTAATGGACAAAGTGGGGCATTTTCGGGACACACATCAGATTTTACAGCCCGACACATACCCACGGTCAGTACAGGGTTTAGAACTTTACTTATTTTCCTAGATGAGAGCTTATTCTTGTATCACTTTAGTTGCTTATTCTGTTTCTTGTAAAATTTACATATTTTACATGCAGAAATAACTGTTTTATGCAACTGTTACATGAAATGTGGTACATAATTATTTCCTACAATCACAAGACATTTACCATTGTACTATTTTTGGTCAGGACACACCTACCCAAACAGGGACTGTCCCTCACAAAGTGGGACACGAGGTACCCTGCTTACGTCATTGCCTTAATCACCCTATATCCAACTGCCACTATGCGAATGTGTAAAGTATATATTCTCGATAATGCATGTGGGGAGCCATGCATCACGGTCAGGTGTTTAATCCCGGGTAGTAGGTTCTGCATGACCGGCTGGAGGCTGAGCAGTCTCGTGAACCACTACTGCACATACAACTTGTGTCCAGATCTCTACAGGACTGGACATTGTGTCGTGACACCAAGTCTGATGTTTACACAGGATACTTATCCCATGAGGGATGTCCAAAAATTGAATAGACCAATAACCTCCAATAAGCTTCGATATTTTTGGATTGACAAAAATGTGATAGGGTTATACATGCAAGGGATACATAGTTTGCAATCCTGAGACTGCCTAGGGTGAGACTGTCTACTAGATATGAGTAGTGGTCACCATGTGTAGATATGGCTGCGCCAAGCTAGCAGCCGAGCATGGCTGGATTTGGTGGACATTCAGGAATGGGGGGGGTTGTGTGCTGTAGAAGGGATGATGGGTATTCAATTATGCATCCAGGTGTGTTGTGGTTGGATGACTCAGTTCAGGCCAGACCATTATGTGGGTATGTGCCGGTGACATTTCTGTACATGTGTATCGCACATTTTAATATTCATATGTTTGTGGGATTGTGTTCACAGTATTGCCTGTCAGGTTGTATTGTGGATGAGTATGTTTGTTCTTTGTGTTTCTTTCTAATTCACCCACTGCTCCCTCGTACACCTCCAGTTCACCTATTGTGCATCCAACACAGTCTCCCCTTGGCAGATTATTACATTACCCGTTCCCCCCCACCCCCATATTCCACACACTCCATCCATCCCTTCTCTGGTTGATGGGCCATGGCACGGTCAAGGGAACACATTGCATACACTACATATCTCTGGTACCTGTATGGTTGTGAGGACTACCCTAGCATTTTTCACCTTCCACGTGCTGTACATTACGCACATAGGTACACGCAAGTACTTATCTTTCATGACATGGTAGGTAGACCTGGGTAATACCCGTTCATCTTTGGCCCACAAATGGGCAGATTTTGGGTGAATGCTCTGACCATTGGTAGGGTTGCCACCTTTTCATATGGCCAGGATGGGATATATTTGGGATACACATGAGATTTTACAGGCCAAGACATACCCACAGTCAGTACAATGGATAGAACTTTTGTTTTATGCCTAAATGTAAGCTTATTGTTGTACCAGTTTAGCTGCTTCTTCTTTTTCGTTTACTTGCTTATTCTGTTTCTTGTAACATGTAGGTATTTTACATACGGAAATAAGTATTGTATGTGACTATTACATAAGATTTGGGACATAATTACGTCCTACGATTGCAGGACATTTTACATTTATAATTGTTTTGGTATGGACACAACTGCCCAGAGGGGGACTGTGTCTCACAATGTGGGACAGGTGGTAACCTTGACCATTGGGCTAGGCTTAGCTATTGGCGGCATGCTAACATGATGCATTTCGCTTCCACTTGGTATAACTATCGACATTTCAATGGAATATGGGCACGGGGTTTTAAATGTCATTTGTTCGACGGATGGGTACTCAATATTCAGCTACGTGCATTTCTGTTTGCTTCTTATTTTTATATTCGCAAAACTGTCTTGCATGCTTTGCATACGTTTCAGTATCCACGGACACTGACAGGTGTGATTACTGTTAGAGGCAGGCTGTACTATTCAGCATTTTAGGTTGCACGTAAGCAGCCGACATGTCCATGCCTGCGTGCGGTGCTTGGACACGCCCCCTGCACTCGTGCACGTTTCCTATGCATGTGAATGTGGTGGCAGCGAGCCTTCATTAATATGCATATGGCGCTACTGCGCCATCTCTACGCCACACGGTCGGCGCAAGCCTAACGCCGTCCTTGCGCCAAGCTTCATGAATCCCGGGGTCAGAGTTAACTTGCAAAACTTCAAGAAAATAAGTTGAAATTAGACTGCTTTACGATTGTGCAATAAATGTTAGTTTCAATGCAGCAAGGAGGCAGGATGTCTAGAACTAGGGTGAACTCCACAAAGATGCCAAAGACAAGAAATATAGTAAAAAAGGCACCAAGAGGTAACAAACAAAACAAGTAAAATGCTTTTCGTCCGGTTCAGTGACCGGACTTCTTCAGACAAAATTCACAACTGATGCACACACTTTATAATACAACTCATTAGTTAACATAACACTAATTAACCAATTAACCAGTTCCTAACAACCTATACTAGTTTAGCAATTTCATGTAAAAGTTCATTACAGATACTATATAAAACTGTTCATTCAAAACTCTATCTGTACTTAAATAAAAAATAAATAGTTAGTACATTTTATTCTGCACTTACTTTTAATATACATTACTTGACAGTAAAAATATTTATCATCATGTCATAATTAGTAATAAAAACATTTAAATTGTATACACTTCTTGTCTAACATTTACCCCCTCACCCAATAATATGAGTTTGACAAATCTCTACGTGTTGTCATTTCTAAGTAAGACGTTAACAAATATTGAAACCTTTGTATAAAGGCAAATAATGATGATGTGCACAAATTATATTGTTACCTAATACTCATATTAAAATTCATTGTTTTTCTTAAATTCTTCATCTCTGCAGACTTTTTAATTAAGAATACAGGCTATAGATGTTACCTCATTCAACCCAGGCTTTTTACCTGGTCTAAACGCAACTGCCATAGAACCTCCTGCTTTTCCAGTAATAATGAAAAATGTCCCACCTGTTACAGTAGGTATAATCTGGCTGATCACCCTAAAGTTAAATATGTGGCCTGGATGGCTGTTATGATGTCTTGCCAGTGCGTTCTCATCTTTTCCTTTTCTAATACTATTTATGTGTTCATATACCCTGTTTTTTAATTTTCTATCAGTTTTCCGGATATAATAGGCTGGACACATCTGACACTGCGCAAGGTAGATAACTGATCTGGAATTAGTTATACCTCCCATTCACTTTATATGTATTGTTGTCAGTCTTGAAGGTGTAACCAGAAGCCATCCACATAAATTACAGGCTTCGCATTTAAACATACCAGGTGTTCTTACACTCATCACTCTTGAAACTTCCAACATCATTTTTAAGTTCCTACCTCGCTTGTATTTAATCTCAGGCTTCTCTCTCACTGAAGAAGTCCAGTCACTGAACCAGATGAAAAGTGCTTTACTTCACTTGTTTTGTCTTACTTAGCTGTTTTATTAAAATTTTGCAGTCCGATAAGTTACCTCTTGGTGCCTTTTTTACTACATTTGTTGTCTTTGGCATCTTTGTGGAGTTTTGCTTGAATGACTACTGGAGGTATGCTGGATTCATCTGCGGATTTATTATCTCTATCACTGGAGATAACTCCAATGAACTTCAATGACTTAGGTAATCTTACAGCCTTAATACAAGTCATGAATGGAAGATTGGAGAACCTGGCTGTAAGATTGGATGTACTGAGCTGAGAGCTCAAAGAATGTACCTAACACTCGGGGATCCAACAATATTACATTGGGTCCTTTGTGGGCAGAAGTGCTACATCCTATGTGTTTAGCAGGTACCCCTAACAACCCTCCTAGTGCTGTGAATGGGAAACAGCACAATGCTTTACCTGAAACCGATGTGGGGTCAAGCAGTACTACAGCTGGTAGAACTCCTTCTAGTTTTCTTGGAGTTCCAAATGTGTCTTGTTGGATTAAAGAAGTACCTGGTCTCACTAGAAGTGCAGGTGAGATGCCATTAGGTCAGTTGGACCGAGTTGATCCAGTTTTAACACCATTAACTGTAAAATTATTGCATTTAGATGCTAAACTAATGACAATTAGAAAACTCCAATTAGAAGTGAACTATTTTAATGAATGTTCAAAGGAGGGTATTGTGCCTAAGGGGACTCCGCTCTTGGAAATACCCTAATGGGCTTGAAGCCAGCACAGTATTTCATAGCAAATTAATTCAGCTATTTAATAAACATGGCTTGGAACTGATTTCCCTTATGTCAAAACATTATCAGTCTACTATTAACGACTTGGCCATGGAATTTGCTAAACTTGACGAGGAAGTGCAAAAGATACCAATATGATTACAGATGTATTTTAACTCTATAGACCAACAAATAAACAGAAATGTAGCTACTAAAATTAAAAAAACTCAACCGTGATTTAGTCGACTGCAAAAAAAGGTACAGCATACCCAAAACCTCCAGTACTGTTTAGCAAGAATACTTTTGGCCAGAGGATCAAGTCTACAACCTATCAGGATGTTCGTATGAGGGGGAATACTAACAGAATGACGTGATCCATCCAACACAACAACGAACATCATACAGAAGCCATGGAGGAGTGCGCAGACCGAATAAATGAAGAATACAACAACAATGAGGATTTACAAGCCCAAGTAAATGAACAACAGAGTTTTTTACAACAGGGCCAGAATAATCGGCGATATTACAACACAAGGACAGCCCACAAAAATGCGCAGAACAACGGAATGAACCAACTCAACACAGAGACTGCTACTGAAAAAAATGGTAGCTGAAACATTTTATCTAATGTTAGTGGAGACTTTACAATTTATAACTATACACATTATAAAGTGCAACCTATGTTAGTTGAATTGTTTGTAAAAGGTTTTTCATTTGTTCCAATATCTCGGTTTAATTTACCCTATATATTATTAGATTTAAAAATGTTTATATGAAAACTTAATTTGACTTTACTATAATCAAACTGCAGGCGATGGTTTAAGGGTTGCTAGTACTTTCGTACCCCCACCCATCCATTACTTGTGGTTTATGAAAATTTATGTGAATTTGAACTTAGGAAATTAAGTAAGAAGGTAACAAACAAAGAAAATGCTAATGTTAGTCTGGCAGAAATTGAAACACTGAAAGACTTCAGAACACTCCCTATTAGGGTGGTAAAACCAGATAAGGGAGGTGGATTAGTAGTAACTGAGATGTCAGACTACAAGGAGAGGAAGAGGAAAGTCTCAAACAGTGATACATATGCCAAAGTTAGCTTGAATGAAATGAATGTGGCATACAGAAACATCGTCATTTTTAAATTACATGTTTACAGAGGGATTAATAGATGTGCAGACATTAAGTTATTTAACTATTTTGATTCCTAGGACTCCCTCCTTGTTTCCACAAAAACATCCACAATCCACCTATGAGAGCTTTGGTTGATGCTAGGGCATCGATAAGTTATGCCTCAGCAAAATTTGTGGATAATATTTTAAAAAAATATGTGGTTAAGGAGAACCAAATATGTAGGGACTCATGGGTTTTTTAACAGATGTGAATAACATTCACTACAACAAAGAAGTGAACTTTTTGACCATAGACGTAATCGATTTATATTGTTCGATCCCACATGATATAGGAATCGGATGAATAGTAGATAGGATGAGACATTATGAAGCCCCAGCTTTAGAAATTAGAGTTGTAGAAGAATTGTTGGATATTATTTTAGCTAACAATTTTGTTATGTTTGATAACAAAATCTTTTTACAGCAAGTTGGCATAGCAATGGGCTCACCTTGTGGAGCCAGCTATGCCAACTTAGTGATGGCACAGTGGGAAGCTCAATATGTGTTTGGGAATATGGAACTAATGTCTTCCATTTGCTATTACACAAGGTTCTTGGACGACATATTTATTTTGTTTAAAGGAGATGAACCAAAAGCTAGTGGAGTGGTCACATACTTGAATAGTACCACTGACGTTTTGTAATTTATGAGTTCCTTCAACGAGGTCTGCATCCCTTATTCGGATGTTCAATTATTTAAAGACAACATAAAAGAAAGATACTCTACAAGAATATTTCGTAAAGAAGCCTTCTCAAATTCCTTGCTGCACTTTCCCAGTTCCCATCCCTTTCATCAAAAGTGGTCCATCGTGAAGGGACAACTGGTATGTGCAGCAAGAATGACATCAGAGGATAACGTTTTTGTAGAAGAGTGTCTAACATTGAAAGGGATGTTCTTAAAAAGAGGTTATCCTGAAAAACTAGTTAAGGAACTTATTGAAGAAGTGCAACACAAGAGATTAGTAGGGATATATAAACCTATTCTAGGGAACCATGAGAGGGAAGAGACAATAAATGGAACTAGTCCGAGTGAAACATATTATAACAGAGTTACCAATGCAACAGTAAGGATGGAAAAGACATACTCTATCAGTTTTATAACACCTTTCAGTATGGATGCTGATAGTATTAGAGATATCTTAAGACAATACTGGGGGATACTGTCCACTGATAATGAAATTGTCAAAAAAGTGGGAGAGAAGCCTTGGATAATATACAAGCGAGGTAGGAACTTAAAAATGATGTTGGAAGTTCCAAGAGTGATGAGTGTAAGAACACCTGGTATGTTTAAATGTGAAGCCTGTAATGTACGTGGATACATGGCTTCTGGTTACACCTTCAAGACTGACAACATAACATATAAAGTGAATGGGAGGTATAACTGTAATTCCAGATCAGTTATCTACCTTGCTCAGTGTCATATGTGTCCAGCCTATTATATCGGGAAAAGCGATAGAAAATTAAAAAACAGGGTATATGAACACATAAATAGTATTAGAAAATGAAAAGACAAGAATGCACTGGCAAGACATCATAACAGCCATCCAGGTCACATATTTAACGTTAGGGTAATCGACCAGATTATACTTAATGTAACAGGAGGGCCTTTTTCATTATTATTATAAAAGCAGGAGGTTCTATGGCAGTTGCATTTAGAAGCAGGTAGAAAGCCTGGGTTGAATGAAGTAACGTCTATAGCCTGTATTCTTAAATTAAAAAGTCTGCAGAGATGAAGAATTTAAGCAAAACAATGAATTTTAATATGTGGAATGAGTAACAATATTATCTGTGCACATCATCATTATTTGCCTTTATACAAAGGTTTCAATATTTGTTAACGTCTTACTTAAAATGACAACACGTAGAGATTTGTCAAGCTCATATTATTGGGGGAGGGGGTTAAATGTTACACAAGAAGTGTATAAAATTTAAATGTTTTTATTATTGATTATGACATGATGACGAGTATTTTTACTATCGAGTAATGTATTTTAAAAGTAAGTGCAGAATAAAATGTACTATTTAGTTTTTATTTAAGTACAGATAGAGTTTTGAATGAACAGTTTTATATAGTATCTGTAATGAAATTCTACATGAAATTGCTAAACTAGTATAGGTTGTTAGGAACTGGTTAATTAGTGTTAGGTTAACTAATGAGTTGTATTATAAAGTTTGTTTATCAGTTGCAAATTTTGTCTGAAGAAGTCTGGTCACTGAACCGGATGGAAAGTGTTTTACTTCACTTATTTTGTTTTACTTAGCTGTTTTATTAAAATTTTGCAGTCGGATAAGTTACCTCTTGGTGCCTTTTTAAGAACTAGGGTGAGCTCTGCATTGTTTTGGAAGTGTTTTATTGTTTTATGACTTTCAGTTCTGAGAAAACATCTGAGAGATATGTATTCTTAACACAGATATGTGAAATTCTGTTAGTTTCTGGTTTAGCTTGGGAACTGAAGTCAGGTGACAAAAAGTGATGTCATCCAAGCTAACCCAGCAGTAATATTTGATATTATTTATTTATTTTTATTTATTTACATTTGTTGACCGGGAGTGTCCGATTGGACGTAGGTCCATTTTCAGCGGAGGCCCGGGGAGAAAAACTGCACTGTTAAAATAAACAGACAGTAGTTACATTGGATTACATAGCAATTAACAATTTAACATAGCAATTACTTACAACATATTTACAGATGAAGAACATAGTACATCAGTAGACAACTAGAATCTTTATCTGTGAAGTACATAACAGACATTAACAAATGTTACAATAAGAAGTTCCTGCCATATAATAAGCACTAGGGTTATGAGCATCTGAGCTTTCTATAATCAAGGTAGTTAGTGGAGTGGAAAGAAAGGTAGTGGTTGGATGGGGTGGGTGATATTATTGTTGGAGTTGCAAGGGCATAGCCAGCATGTTTTTAGGTGCGCTTTTAGTAAAGTTTTGAAGTGGGTGCATGATGGTACGGAGGTAATTGTGGGTGGGAGGGAGTTCCATAATTTGGCTATGGTGCAAGAGAATAGTGCTTCACCAGCAGATTTATTGGCTTTAGTGATCTGCAAGTGATTTTTGTTGCTGTATCTTAGTGGTCTGGTGGTGCGATAGGGTTGGAGTAGATTATGGAGGGATGGGACATTTAGTGGATGGTTTACTAGTTTGTGAGCGAGTGAGAGTTGATACCATTGAAGGAGGTGAGGGAGTTCAAGCCAGCCCAGTTCAGCAAGTGAAAGACAGTGGTGACTACGGTAGGATGTCCCTGTTTTGAATTTGGCGATTTTGTTGTAGCAGGTCTCTAGCTTGTTTAGATCACATTGCCTTAGGTTGGTATATATTGGAGAGGCATAATGTAGGGTGGAGATAAGGTGGGAATTTTCTATTGAAATCTTTGCTGCTTTGGTGAGAAGTTGCTTATTTCTGTATAACGCTCCTAGTTTTTTGTGGACTTTATTTATGGTCATGGATATGTGAATGTCAAATTTTAGTTTATTGTCTATTTCCACTCCTAGCAATTTGGTGTGTTCAGTTGGGTATATAGTGGTGTTGTCTTTTGCTGTGATGTTAAAGTGAGAGTTGTTTTGAGCATGTTTGGTGGGTTGGAAGATGAGTAGTTTAGTTTTGTTTGGGTTGAGTATTAATTGGGCATTGGATAACCAAGTTTCAGCAGAGGAAATGGCTTCCTGTTTGACTTTTTGCAGTTTGGGTAGGGACTGGGCTGAGCAGATGATGGTTGAGTCATCTGCGTATTGTAGGAGTGTGCCATATTTGGTGGCAGAGGCTAGATTACTGGTGAAAACAGAGAAGAGTAGAGGTCCAAGGATGGATCCTTGGGGAACCCCTATGGAGACAGTTAGTTGGGGAGATATGTCATTCTGCCATACAACTGATTGTTGGCAGTCAGACAGGTAACTCTGAAACCAGTTGGTGACTGTTTGAGAGAAGGATAGGTTATTGAGGACAGAGATGAGTTGTTTGTGTGGGACCATGTCAAATGCTTTAGATAGGTCTAGGAAAGTAGCAGAGGAGAGATAGCCATTGTTTTTATGCTGAAGGATAGTGTTAATAAAGGAGAGTAAGGCAGTGGTGGTGCTATGGTTTGGTCGGAAACCATGCTGAGTATTGGAAAGGAGGTTGTTAGTAAGGAGGTAGTCTGAGACCTGACAGTGTATGCATCTCTCTAGTATTTTGGAGAGTGGAGAGAAAATAGCTATGGGGTGGTAATTGGTTAGATCTGTGGAGGGTCCGCCTTTGTGGAGGAGAATTATATGTGATACTTTCCACAATGTGGGAACGTAACTTTCTGACAGAGATCGGTTAATCAAGATGGATACTGGGTAGGCCAGAGCATCAGCTGCAATTTGTAGGTATTCATTTGGGAGGTTGTCTGCTGCTAATTTGGTGGGCTTAAGTTTAGTTAAGAGTTTTTTTTATGTTGGAGGTAGAAGGCAGTGGGGAGATTACTAGTTGAAGGTGTGGGTTAGAGGGGAGGGGGTTGTGTTGTTTAACTAGTGATAGTATTGTTTGTGTGAAGTGTGTGTTGAATGAGGTAGCAATATTTTCTGAGGAGTGAGGGATGTTAGGAGGAGGGGTACTGACTTTACCTGGGTCGAGAATGGAGTTTATGGAGGACCAGAATTGTTTGGGGCTGTGTTGGGAGGAGTCTAGGGCAGACTGTTAGTATTGGAATTTATCATGTTTTATTAGCTTTTTGACCCTATTGCGTAGTTCTAGGAATTTCTGTCTAGTTGAGGGGGTTTTGGTTTTGTGCCAGTGCTCCCAGGCTTTATCCCTGTTTTTCATTTCTGACTTAGTGGTTTTCTGTAGCCATGGGGAGGGTTGTGCTTTGGTTCTGGAAAGTCTTATGGGGGCATGGTAATTAAGGATGCTCAGGAAGGTAGTATTAAAAAATTCAACTGCGTCATCAAGACTGAGGTACTTTAGAGGATGCCAGTTACATTCTTTGAGGGATGAGATGAATGTGAGTGGGTTAAAGTTTAGTTTTTTACATATTTGACGGTAGATGACAGGTTTAGCTTGGTATAGGTATTTTTTGAGTAGGAATGTAGGGAGTGATCACTGGGGCTATCTGATAAGCAGCCTGTTATATATGACTGGGGGCTCTTACTGACTAGTATTCAAAGCAGGGTAGTGTGCTTGCTAGAGTTTTTATTTATCCTGGTTGGCGACTGGACTAGTTGGGTGAAGCCATGAAGGTTTACATGATGGGTTGGATGGTTGCCAGAATTAATTTAAGAACTCTATCAGAGAGAGACTGTGCATTTTGTATTTTGTCTTTGACCTGGAAACATCCACCCATCAGCACTTGCTTTGCTTTGTAAGCAAGTTTTTAGGGCATGGTAACTCTTTTTAGACTCAGATAGAAATATAGTAAAGATTAATTTAGATGTTTTCTTTATTTATTTGAGACTGTCCTGCAATGTTGTTTTAAATACTTTCTGTGATTTTCAACTCTGAAGTAACTGTGTTTGTGTACTGAGTATTGTCTTGTTCTTTTATTATTTACTATTAAATATATTTAACCCTATCTTTGTGGCTGATATTTGTGAGACATATTTAAGCTCTTAAAGTACTTGCATATATGTATTTGGTGACACTGTACAGGCCACTCCCAAATAGCCTTGCAAGTCTTGGTCAGACTACCATTTGGATTAAAATTAACATTACACAGTAGGATTGGACATCCTTTGTTAAGGGCCTTAAGGTAGCTGTTAAGAGTGGTTGGTAGCAGTGATAACTACCTTATAGATGGGCAGAAGGGGGCATAGCTAGTAAACTTGTGACAGCCTTTCCGGGGAGTGTGTGTATGTTTGTATATAAATCAAATCTTAAAGAGTGTATGTGTGTGTCAGCTACTTGGACATGGACACGAAGCACTGGTTGGACAGAGAGGGTGCTGGAGGTTTTGGCTTGACCACTCAGCTGAGATCTCAACCTTATAGCTGTGCCAGTGGGGAGTCTTATTGAGGATCTGCAAAAAAATTGGGAGAAACCAGCCCTAGACTGACTGTGGTGTCTGTGTGCTCTTAAGGGAAATTGCACTTTACTGTGTGTGTACTTGTCATCCTCCTACGTGTATGTCCCCAAGCTGTTGCCAGTGGTGAGGATTGAGCCAGTACAGGAATATCATAGTAGTTATTTTCACATTGTGTTTTCTATCCAGGGGCGGCTTGTGGTATCAGACTGCTTGACTGCAGTTCCCCCCGACTTTCTCAAAAAAAAAAAAAAAATTATTAAATTTTACACACTAGCAGCAATTCAAACTGCAAGCTAGTGTGTAAAGTTAAATTCAGATTCAGAGCAGTATGCATGTCTGCTTGAGTTATACTTTTAAAAAAATACTACCTTTTTTTGCCTTTGGACTGTTTTTAAAACAGTACAGATTGGGAAGACCACAGGCATCAATGAAGATGCCCAAAAATCAGTGCAGTTTTTACCGCAGAGTACGTGACACAGCTGCTGATTAGTCTTTTTATTCTCGCGTTCTCTTACCACGCTTTATTTGCAAGGGAGAGAGTGAGAGAATGGCGAGACAGTGATCGGATTAGGGTTAAGGTAAGTGCTGAATTTTTTTCCCTGGCCAAACCAACCAGATACTTCCTGCATTTTGTTTTCTGGCAGGGTCAACCAGATACTAATGGTCTATGTGACTTAAGGGCTGTTGATTACTTTCTTATTATTTTATTTATTTTTAAAATATAATATCCTGGCAGGGTTAACCTGATATAGGGAGGTAATGTGTTTGGGAACTGTTGATGATTTTCTTTTTTTAACATAATACACTGACAGGATCATCCAGATACTAGTGGTCTGTGTGTTTTGGGAGCTGTTGAGGAATTTCTTTTTTATATATATATAATTTCCTTGCAGGGTTATCCAAATATGGGAAAGCAATATGTTTTGGGGACTGTTGTTGATTTCCATTTTTTAACATAATAAACTGGCAGGGTCCACCACATGCTAGTGGTTGGTGTGGTTTGGGGGCTGTTGACTTTTTTTTTTTTTTAATTTTTTCCTGGCAGATGTTAAAGAGATACTAGGTATGCAGTGTGTTCTGGGGGGGGGGGGCATTTGTGAATGACATGTTTTTTTTAACCTAATATCTTTTTGCAGGGTTAATAAGGATACATTAGGATAGTTTGTCAATGTTTTATTGTTGAAACAAACTACTCCTGCATGAGTCAAGTGTGTATGGGTCAACTGAAATAAGATCACATGCAAGTTCCTGGCTATGTGATGTGATAGAAATACAGTAATGTATTTGTGGTCTTTTAATTTCATTATTTTAAACCTTGTTGGCTCAAAGCAGATTCTCTGGATAGGCAGTTGGGATGGAGGCAATGCCTAAGTGCGAATGGAATGACTGCAGTTTTGGCTTGCTTTGCAAGAGTAATGTACATTCGAGTGAAGTAAGACTGACCGCAAGCTCTGATCTCTGAGTATTGTTTATGTGAAAAAAAAAAAAAAGAATACTTACCTTAATAACAATGTTGCCTTTTTTGTTGTTTTCATTTTTAACCTCACAAGATCAAATCAGATACTGTGGGTGGGGTAGACAATGGAGATTGGGGCTAGGTGTAAAAGAAACAACTGCCCTTGATGTTTACTGTTGTAATTCCAGCTTTGCAAAACCGTAATACTTTTCCTGTCTGTACTTTAAGATGAATGTAAAGTAATTAGCAAGTTTATGAGCAATTCTTAAGGTGGGAGATTGGCATAGTGGTTAAGGTGTTTACCTTACAGGCACAAGGTGCAGCATTTGATTCTCACACAGGATAATCCGCTAGGCTTATAATGGCCCCAAAAGGGCAGTTAGCCTAGTATAAACCTATAAGACCTTAACATATGCTGTTCATGTGAATGATTGTTTAAACATATTTCTAATATGTTGGAGGTTTCCCTAGTTATATGATAAACATATTTTTTTAACTAAAGTTGGTTGCAGAAACCCAGTTGACAAAAGTAAAATAAATAAAATAAAATGTGTATTTGGCTGACACACAGAAGCTGTGAATAATGTTTCTGACAGCAAAATGAAAGTGAAAGTAATGCAAGTATGCAACCCAACTGTTACTATTATTTCTACTTTAATGTTGACAGGGTAGAAATCGACTACTTTAATAATGTATGATGTTTCAATATCTGTTCATGTGTATATTGAATGTTTGTTTAAAAATATTTCT
This sequence comes from Protopterus annectens, assembly GCF_019279795.1. NCBI lineage: Eukaryota > Metazoa > Chordata > Ceratodontiformes > Protopteridae > Protopterus > Protopterus annectens. The sequence goes on along the minus strand of NC_056741.1, from coordinate 178,319,099 downwards.
AATATGCTGGAGGTTTAATCTCTAGTCATATGATAATTTTTTTTTTTTTATAACTAAAGTTAGTTGCATTAACCCAGCAAACAGAAGTAAAATAAATAAAATAAAATATGTATTTGGCTGACACACAGAAGCTGTAACTAATGTTTCTGTCAGCAAAATGAAAGTGAAAGTAATGCAAGTATGCAACCCAACTGTTACTATTATTTCTACTATAATCTTGACAGGGTAGAAAGCAACTACTTTAATAAGGTAATTGAGGTGTTTGTCAATGAAATGAGTTGACTGGCCTTGCTGTTTACTGTTGTAATTGTGGCTTTGCAAGATTAATGTGTATTTGGATAAAGTCAGCTATCATACAAGCCTGTAAATTCTGTTCCTGTGCAGCAGAGTAAATTAATGCAAACACTGCCATTTTCTTTTTAATCCTGGCAGGGTCAAAGCAAATACTTTAGGTTGTCAGTTGGTATGATGGCTATTTGTAGATGAAATATTCAGCACTGTAGCTTTGCTGTAATAATTCTGGCTTTGCAGAACCAATGTGTATTTGGGTGAAACAAGATAGAATTCAAACTCTATTTGCATGCATCGATTCAATACAGTAATTAAATCATTATTACTAATGCTGGCAAGGTCAAACCACCTACTTTAGGTAGGTAACAGGTATGGAGGGGCTGTTTGTAAGTGAAATGAGTGGTCCTACTATTTACTGTTATAATTTTGCCTGTGCATGACTGCTGTGCATTAGGGTGTAGTGAGACAGAGTGAGTACAAGCTCTGACCTGTGGCTACTGTTTATGTGAAAGCAATACAGTAATGTAACTGTAGTCTTTTTGTTTCATTTTTTTAACTTTCTAGGTTCAAACCGGGAACTTTGGGTAGGCAGTTGGGATGGGGGGGGGCTATGTCAGTGTGAGAATGAAAGGAAATGACTGTCCCTGCCTTTTACTATTGTAATTCTGGCTTTGCAAGACTGTTTATGGGGGATGGGTAAACATACAAGCTGTGACTGCTGTCTCTGTGCAGCAAAAATTAAACGAACATAAATCTTTTATTATTTTCTGGAAGCATGATCAGGGTTGATTCCACTGTAACATAGCCCCACCCCTTTCTATTTGACCCACCCCTTTTTAAGTTGGTCCCACCCATTCAACTGTCTCCTGCAGCCACCTTTGATTTGAAGTCACCAGCCAACACTGTTTCTATCATATGACCTGTACTAATGAGGTTATACATTTAATCATATTCCATTTTTTCATTATTAGTATTATGGCATTATGGTAAAGAGAATACAATGTTTTTTCTAGATTTAAATATTAGATGTTCACAAATAGGCCAAATGCCTTCTATAGATTTAAACCATTCATGTCCACAGGTAGGCCTATATGTAAAGCATTAAACCAGTTGATGTAGAACTGCAGCAAATTATTTACATAAATTTTATCAGTGGGATGGTAACCCACAACACTACAGCCTCGCCTTCCTCCTCCTCCTCAACCTTGCCCTGCACATACAGTGTAGGTGTCTACCTCAAGGACACCTGTTGTGGATGTTCACACAAATAGCCCCTGTCAGGACAGCCAAACTAGCTCAGTCAGTAGAGCATTATACTCTTAATCTCAAATGCATGGATTTGAGCCCCACATTGGGTGAATCCCTTTGGCCATTTTGGCTCACATGCTGACACTTGGAACAAGTTGCCGTATGTGATTTGTCTGGATTTATAAAAGCAGCTGGAATTTTCTGTAATAAACTTTTTTTGATCTCTAGGTGTATGAATCATTGTTTTATCAGGCACTTGCTTAGAGTTTCAAGTTGTATTTAATCCAGTGTTGTAAGGGCTGCTATTCTGCAATTGTAGTACTGTAGATACTTGTATGTGCTGTTTTCAGTGCTTCTAGGCATCTCTTTTTATTGTTCCTTAAATCTTGTGCTCCAAGCCAGTCATTTTATACTAAGATGGTCAAAGTCTGCACTCTTGTGGCAGGAGAGGGATGATTTTGTCTATCTGAGCTGGGAATTGTTGGAAGAAAGCTTATTGTGTGCTTACCCGATTGAACTTTGTGCATACATACTTTACAACTTGCTTTTTTCTGCTTGTATATAAGCCTTGCATTTGCTCAGTGCTGCTCTTCATGTAGCAGCTGTTAGCAGTGCCCTGTATATACTGTATGCAATCACTAGAAATTGAACTTTTCCCTATAAAAACTACCTCTGATATTTTCTACCATCCCGTGGTACTTAAGAAGCAACTAGTTTGCATGCCAATCAGCATTGCTGCATTTAGTTAGCCCTAGATTACATTGTTACAGTGCTCAGAACTACTGTTGCTCAAATATCAACTGCTTTATGCACTGGGCAGGATCACTGCATAGGATAGCTGTAGATTACAATATATAAGCACCCATCCCTCATTCCTGTGCAAACACCCCTTATTCTATTCCATTGTAAAACACATATTAAGGACCTGCAACCAAGGGTAGGCACTTTCATACTATCTTTGCTTCTATTTGTTGGAGATGGGCATCCTGAGGCAAAGTAGTAATTGCCTCATTTTCACTGACAACCACTTAATTCTGAAACAAATGAATACAGTAAGTGAGAGATGTAGTTACACAATGTCAGTGGAGGCAAGACTCTTACATAATGACTCATAAAATGCCAAATAGGTTGTCAGTGATGCACACACACACACACACACACACACACACACACACACACACACACACACACACACACACACACACACACACACCACTCACTGCACTAAGGTGCTCATGTGTAACTTATCAAACTTCAAAGGCCTCCAAGATGCAGTTCTCAGACACTCCTCATGCACACAAACAAGACAATTCCCATCACAACACATAAAAGTATATATCATAGTGTCCCGTATAACAAGCCCATAAGGCATAACACCACACAACCCAATGTTTTGATCATAGGGTACTTCTTTGTGAGACATACTGGTGCCCCTTTCTCCAATCTAGATAAGGAGAAGGTCACAGTTACTTGTCTGTCAGGGGGCAGGACTGGCCAGATCACACAAGCACTTGGGTCACTAAACCACAAATACTATTAAGACTCAGTCATAGTCCATGTGGGTGTAAATGACCTGAGATGTACCTCCCTAGACTATATGAATAGAGACATGACTGAACTCTAAGAATATGTGTCATAGGCAGGTATAAGTCAAGCATTGAGTGGCATTCTACTGTCTCCAAGGATGATGCCCTAATACAAACAGAAAATGATTGACTTTAATAATTAGCTTAGCTACTGGTGTCATTCCAAAGGAGTCAGTCTGGGAGAACATGATTGACAGGCCATGTTGCTTTGCATGGGATGCTCTTCATCTGTCGCCACTAGGCTTTTGGATATTAGCTAACACATTACCCACACCTATAGTGCCTTTTTTAGGCATTGCCAAACAGACAAACCTTCCAACATAGCCAAATCTACTCAGGATAAGCTAAAGCCATTACTGCTCAATCCTGGAAGTTTCAACAAGAAACTACATTCCCTGGAAGCAGTCATTACTCCGGAGAATGATGACATCTGTACAGTTACTGAGACACAGTTCAAAGCCATGGAAAGCTCCCTAGCAATACAAGGCTATAATGCCTTTTATATGTTGCAACCGCCCACTGCACATGAAAGGACAAAAGGCAGAGACGTATCTATCTACATAAAAGATAAGCATACCTCAAGACTGGCCTAACAATATAACATGTTTGAGCTACTCCATGTCCAGCTAAAAACATCCCTTACCATATCCTTGCTAGCCACAAGTCTCCCAGTATGAACCAGGGAAATCACATCTCATACCTGACTTTACTAGAATCAAGTACCATTCAGCCCAATACCACATTCATGGGTGATTTCAACAACTGATCCATTAACTGGGAAGTGTACACAACCACTAACATGCAGGGTTAAAGATTTCTAGATTTTGTCAGTACAAATGCCCTGGAGCAGCTAGTCTGCACTCCCACTATGCACACAAATATCCTGGACCTGGTACTCTTAAATACAGGAGAACATTGCAACCCCCAAAGTTTAATGTCTTCCCTGGTTAGATCAGATCACAAAGTGATCTCTCTTGAAATAGATGTAAAACTAGAAACCCCACCTAACCCCAAAACATTTAAGAACTTTTCTAAGGCAAGCTAATGCCTATTAAGTGATGGCAAAGCTAATGTCCAAGCTCCCCAAACCCAGAAAACACAGAAACCTGTGCTGAGGCATACACAAAAGCCCTGTATGACCATATAAACAACTGCAAAAAATGTCAGTACCAGACCAAAATAAGCCTAGGACAAACCACAAAAACAAGCCACCTGGGTGTACAATAAAAGAAAATCCTATCTAGAAATGACAGAATGTGCACAACAGAGCAAAACCTCCCCCATTAGTCTAAAGAAGTAAATCACAAGACTAGTTAATTCTTCAAAAGTGAATTTTGAGGCAAAAATAGCCTCCCAATCAAAGGATAACCAGAAGACACTTTTCAGTTATGTCTACAGTTTTAAGGGTAACACCCAGCAATGTGCCTGTTATTTGTAAACAGCATCATCTATACTCAGCCAGATGATATAGCAAATCTACTGGTCAATAATTTCAATTCAAGTTTTGCCTACCCATCACCTCTGATTACCCCCTCAAAAAATACCTTCCATCATTCCTCTACCAGTCATTACAAAATAACAGCTCACCACTGCATTCCTAAAACTAAAAACACAGCCTCGATGGGTCCTGACAATATCCCAGTATGCCTCATGAATAACTTGAAACAGTCCTTGTTAGGCCCAGTAAGATCTCTGTTTAACTACAGCCTCCAGACTGACTTTGTCTCTGTGTAGTGGAGGGAAGCAACAGTCATCCCTCTGCAAAGTTACAGACCCATAAGTTTAACCAGTCATATATGCAAAGCCATGGAAAGAATAACCATGGAACTGATAAATAATGACATAGGAAACCTCCAAGCACTGGGCTCAACCCAGTTCAGCTTTGTCAAGGGAAGGTCATGCCTGCTTATCTGATGGACTTCTTTAGAAAATGCACTAAGGCAATGGATGGGGGTAAAACAGGGCATACTGCCTACCTTAACCAGGCTAAGGCATTTAACACAATTCCCCACGCAGTATTATAGATAAACTCACCAGATAGATAGCCATATGGCTCATGAACAGGTCACATGTTTTTAGAGTGGGAGAATCCAGATCCAGCAAGAGGCCAGTTACTAGTGGTGCACCACAGAGCTCAGTGTTGGGACCTCTCCTGTTTAGAATATACTTCTCTGAAGTCATGGCTAATGTAGAAGGCCTTTGGCTGGCTAAGTTTTCTGAGAACTGTAAGTTGAGGGCAATCACTAAATCATCCAATAATGTAGAGATCCATCAGAGGGGTCTGACTTCGAGAAATAATTGGTGCTAGAGTCATGGCCTAAATATAAATGCAAAAAAAATGCATAAGTGTACCCTTTGGGAAGTCAAATACCCTTACAAATTACAGCATTAATTACACACCCGTAAGAGTGGACTCAGAGGTGAGAAATCTAAGTATACAGACAGATAGTAACCTGAACTTCGATAACCATGTGTCCACAGTGGTGATTAAGTCCTTCTATGTGGACCAGCTTACAAGTAGATGCATGGCATCCAGATCCAGGGAAGTTATAGTTCCACTGTACTCAGCCCCAATCAGACCAATAATTGAATATAATGCACTTTCAGCATGTACTTGACTAAGCACTTGCAACAGCTGGAACAGCCTCAGAGGTTCCTAACAAGAAATGCAGGGTGTAAACAATGTGTCCTATATGGATCAACTAAATCTCAATCTCTTTACTCTGACTTCTACCGACTATTAAGGGGTGATCTATTCCTAACTTCCAAGGCACTCTCAAATCCAACCCTGATGGAACTGTTACAAATTTGCAAGACAAACTGCATGATGGAAACCTGATCTAAAGATCTAAACCTGGTGCGTGACATGAAAAAACATGCTGGACAGACAGATATGTGTATCAGAGATTACTCCTTTCCTGGAATAGGCTTCTTACTCACGTAAAGCAGAGCCTTTCACTGACTGTCTTCAAATGCAATTTGGATCAATGGATGGGGATTCATAAATGGACTCCTGGGGTGGTGACCATGTCCCTTATGGATAGAGGCAGTCTGTAAAATATTCAAAGGCATAGGCACAAACCTAAGATATCATGTAGCCCTTAGGGATTGAAAATCATGTAAAATTCAGATAATAATGACTAGGATTGTAAGGGGTAGCCTAGTAATCTCCTATGAACCTAAAAATCTATGAACCATCTCCCTGTGCCACATATTCAGACCTATCAGTACCAACCCCTGCAGTCTGTGGAGTACTCCAACAGCAACACATCCCTGTGACCCTCTGTATATTATCTGGCCCTGCTGTAAACATATGCAAGCCCACTCCTAACTTTACTGGAGTAAACCACTGTCCTTGTCATATGTGGCCTCCATTATATTCCTGGCCCTGTCTAACTCTGTCTTGCTGTGTATTTTCAAACCAACTATCATGTGTCAGTTAGCTGAATGTACTTAGGCTTCACTGTCCTACAGCTATGCTCTCCTCTCTTTCTAAGTGAAGGTATGTCCTGTAAAGAAGTTAGTGGTCAGAGGTCAGGAAAATTCATGCCTTTGGAGAATGGTGTCCTTCTACATTCACTGGTAACCCATAGACCATGCTTGCTAGAATGAGGGGGTATCGATAAGTCTCTTGGGGAGTGAATGTGGGACATGGTGGTCTATCACATCAGTGTCATGAGTGGGGAATCACACAACACAGCAATGCCAGAAACATATCAATGACATTATATGGTGGCACCAGGGACTACATACAGCATAGTGGCTGATAGATCTACAATTGGAGGAAGGTCAGTTCCCAGTGCAGCCTCATCGATAATGAGTCATTCGAGCATCCCTACATGAAGATGTGGGAATAGGTATCATGCCATGTGGACTGGAAGAGGTTATGGGAATGTGTGAACTATGCATGTTTCTCAGGAAGATCAGCCATGTTAGCAACTATAACCTATATGCTACGGCAACTTTGCAGACTAACAATTGAAAGCACACAATATCCACTGCATATGTTCCTCTATGGTACATCAAGTGTTCAGACTCAGGAAATGGTGCAATGGTGCAGCGGTTTGTGTTGTCTCCTCACAGAGATTATTGGCCGGAGTGTCTTCTGTGTGCAGTCTGCATGTCCTCCCTGCATTTGTGTGGATTTCCTCCAGGAGCTCAGGTTTCTCCCCACATTCCAAAGACATGCCTCTGGAGTGTTTCTCCCTGGGCCTCCACTGCAAGTGGGCTCTGTCCTAGTCAACTTTCCCAATAAACAAAGGTTAAGTAGATAAATAAAATAAAAATAAAAAACAGCATGTTTCCTCATTACACACAGCTCTAGCCCAATCGTAGAAGCTGCCTCTATATAGGCTCCACTATGTAGACTTGTATAAGCACCTGGCACTCAAGAGAGTGGAGAGACCACACTCAGGACTGAAGAGAGAGACCCCATGCCTGACTCGATGCTGGCATGCCAACCATTCCTCTACCTGGCAATGGATCTCACAGCTCTTCAGTGTCACAGCATGCGTATATCATGCATGTCTTGACAGCATCAATTGAGAGAGGGATAGGGATATTATATGCATAAAATGTAATGTATAAAATGCAGATCATTGGTGTGGCTGTGACCTCTGTGAGGAAGTGGCTTAGTAAAGACTAGAACTCCATAAAGCAATGGAGTCCAGAGATGTGAATTTTGCTGTATTAGGCTGCTATCCCCCCCAGGTAAATTCAATAGAAGGCCATTGCAGGGAGCACAGCTTGCACTTGCAACAGTGAAAGTAAGCCTCGTTGCCAAGGTGTCTGTCTTCACACACTATCTGGGGAGGTAGAGCAACTGCTTTGTGTATTTTTAAATTATGTTCTTTCACCAGCATTGGATATACCATGGAACACAGTGAAGACAGTCATCATAAAGTGGAGAAAATATGGGGCAACAGTAATGTTGCAAATAACTGGATGTCCCTCCAAACGTGATGAAAAGAGGAGATGAAAACTGGTCAGGATGGCTGCCAAGAGATCTACAGCAACACTGAAGGATCTGCATGAATTTCTAGCAAGTACTACTTGTGTACTACATGTGACAACAATCTCCTGTATTCTCCATATGTCTGGACTATGGGGTAGGGTTGCAAGATGGAAACTTTTTCTTACACAGAAAAACATCCAGGCCCGGATAAAATTTGCAAAACAATACATCAGCTCTCCCAAAAGCATGTTGGAAAATGTCTTATGGTATGATGAAAACAAGGTTGAACTTTTTGGCTACAATTCCAAAAGGTACGTTTGGGGCAAAACAACACTTTGCATCACCAAAAGAACACCATCCCCACAGTAAAGCATGGTGGTGGCAGTAGCTTTGGGGTTGCTTTTCTTCAGCTGGAACTGGGGCTTTAGTCAAGGTGGAGGGAATTATGAACAGTTTCAAATACCAGTCACTTTTGGCTCAAAATCTTCAGGCGTCTGCTAGAAAGCTGAAGATGAAGAGGAATTTCACCTTTCAACACGACAATGACTCCAAGCATACATCCAAATCAACAAAGGAATGGCTTCACCAGAAGAAAATTTAAGTTTTGGAATGGCCCAGCCAGAGCCCAGACCTAAATCCAATAGAAAATCTGTGGGGTGACCTGAAGAGGGCTGTGCACAAGAGATGCCTTCGCAGTCTGACAGATTTGGATCACTTTTGCAAGGAAGAGTGGGCAAATATTGGCAAGTCAAGATGTGCCATGTTGATAGGCTCCTACCCAAGAAGACTGAATGCTGTAATTAAATCAAAAGGTGCTTCAACAGAGTATTAGTTTAAGGATGTGCACACTTATGCAACCAGCTTATTGTATGTTTTTTTATTTTTTATATTTTTCCCCTGTAGATTTGTTTTTCAATTGAATTGTACAGGTTATAAGTCACATTAAAGGTGAGAAAAGTTTTGAAATGATTTATTGTGGTCTCATTTTTTATATCACAAAAACCTGGCATTTTAACAGGGGTGTGTACACTTTTTATATCCACTGTATATGACATCACTTACAACACAGTAGAGACATATGTGAAAGGTGTGAGGCATGTGTACCAACATGCTTGCTCTTATCTACTAGGTGGCCCTGTGGAATGTCTCCCTGCATCAAGTGGTGATATAGATGACTTTTATAGGCAGATAGATACATAGGTACTATTTCTATGTATTAAAGACATTTATTGTATTTTGTTATATGAAATGTTGCAAAAGAAGTAAAATACTGGATTGTTGGATAACCTACAAATACAACATCCCCTGTAGTTCCTCTCTCAGAGTCAACCAGACTCACTCAGGAACACTACAAGGGACCACTTTAATGCACCAGTGAGGCCGTATGTCTGTACTGTGTTTCAGTAGGTTGGTGTATTTTAGCTTACCAGTTAACATGTCCATAGACTCCTGTAGTGCTGCCTGGATCTCCTGATATTGGGTAAGAGTTAGATGCACACCCCCCACCTCCTTGTCCCCCCAACCTTCAATTATTTTTTTCTCTTTTCTTTCTCCCTCCTTTCCCTTCTTCCCCTTATTTGATCCATGCCTCATTCTGTCTCCTGTCTCGTGCTGAACCATTGTGCATGCTGTAAGTACTGTGTCCTTTGTATATCATTTTTTCCATAGAAACGTTATACCATATGATGACATGACAATGTACAGATACTTTTTTAGATATTTTATGGAGTGAATTCTTGTATCATATCTACTTATGACTGTTTATTTATGCTGCATATTATCTTGTCTTATAACTCTCTGCCTGGTTGCTTTTAGATTATCTCTGTTGCAGTTATATTGATTAAAGTTATTTGATTCATTGGTTACATTTCTGCTCTGTTGAGACTGAAAATGGTCTAGGTGAATAAGTGCTCTGCCTTGTTTATCAATTTTAAATAAATAAATGAAATAACTTAACAAAAAACATCTTATTAAGTACTCTACATACACTCTCCAGCATCTGTGGTAGGTGCTGCTGTCAACACCCATCAGTACTTGCTACTAAGGAGCAGAATCAGTTTGAAACATGAAAGTTGATAAACTCGGACTCATCACAGTTCTAGCTCTTACCCCCTGCCCAATGTCCTCCAATGCCAGGAAGGACTGGACAGATGAGTCAGTGAGGCTGTGCTTAACAGCTGTGGGAAGAGCAGAAGCTCAAAAAAGAGCATGAAAAAAGAACAACCTCCATTATACATTCTTATCTCGTATTGCTCCTTTCTTCCTTCTAGGGCTTTTGGTCATCTCCTGCACTTGCTTTGAATGATTAGAGTTCCTTACACATATACATGCACTGTTGCAGTCAGTGTGTTTCAACAAAAAACACCTAAAACTGTTGAACTTCCTCAGAATACTCAACTATACTAATAGTAATAATCTCAGGCCTCTCCTTAGAAGAAGGATAGCTCACACACCACCATACTTATAATGATTTCTGAAAGTTTACTTTATTTATTTGTTAAACTGGTTTAGTGGACTAATACATTCAGACCATTTCCAGCCATAATACAGGTCACAAGGACAACAGTAAGGACTACAGGCAGGCTAGTCACTAAGCATGATGTTTTAGAGGGTGGCAGAAAATCAGAATACCTTAAAGTAATTTACGAGGTGATAGGGTGAAAATGTAAAACCCCACAGTTTGTTCAACCTTCTGTAATACATTCCTTCCCAAAGCTCCTCCTCAGTCTGCTCCAGCCATTTTCTAGCATTAAGTCTCAACATGTCCTCTAATTTGTACAGGATTCTGAGCCTGTGTTAGCCCTGCTGCGTTTCTGAGCCAAACTGTTTCTGTTTTGCTACTTTCAACCAAGTGAAACATATTTTTCTGTCCATCTCTGCTTCCCACCACCACTCAACTCACACAACTCATGTTTAATCCTCTAGGATTATTTTGTTCCTGTCTGTGACTATAACAAGTGTTCATGTGCCATACTGTTGAACTGATACTATTCTGTTACAAGTCTTAGTTATCAGAAGTTACATCATATCACAATATTTATTTATTTATTTGACATTTGCTAACTGGGTTAGTCTAGCTGGGCAGGGTGCCCTTTTCAGCAGGGACCAGTGAAAAAACAAAGTAAGACTTGTAGCAAATGAACATTTTGTCATTATACAGTATTAAAATTGAATAGGAAAGATAAGTACATCAGGTAATATTTGTAGCATGCAAATAGAGATACCAGGAATAAATCATATGTCAGAAATTTGTATTATACAATTTAGTAACAGCAAAAGAAAATACAAACATGTGAAGGTAAAGCATTTGTAGAAGTGATGGACTATGGAAGCACGCTTAATAATTTAGTCATTGCTTAGCTGAAGGACGGACTGGGGGACAGGAGGTGTAAGAGAGATAGGAGAACAGAAGAAAAAATACTTGGGACAGTAAATAAGTTGAGGTAATAGGATGAGGAGATGGTAAAAACACACCAAAGGAAATGGAGATTAGTTAAGGGGATGAAAGAGGACGTGGGGGAGATGAGGGAGAGGATGGAGGTGGGGACATTCAGCGGGAGTCATTACGGGAGCAGATCCAGGAGTTTAGCAGAAATTCCTTTTTATAATGTTTTGAAACTAGTTGGGTTACTAAGGGAGCGTATGTGGAGAGTAAGTTTGTTCCAAGCAGAGGAGACTGAGTGACTATATAGTATTTTGCCAATGGATTTGTTGAGTTTTGAGGCATGTAGCAAGAGTTGGTCAGACTATGTAGGTCACAATTAGGAATATAGGGAGAGATAAGGTTTGCCAGAGATGGGCAGGCGAGGCATTGGTGGATAAGCGAGTGGGCCAGGTGGAACTGTGGGAGGAGGAGTTGATGTTGATATTCCAGCCAGTGTAGATTTTTTTTAAAGAAATACAGTGGTGAGACCTATAGGGAAGATTACTGGCAAATCTGGCTATTTTATTATAAGTGAGTTCATGTTTGTTGAAAATATTATTTTGGAGGTGGGTAAAGATAGGAGAGGCATACAGTAGGGTGGGGAGAAGGTAAGCTTGAGCTAAGGCCAATTTAGATTCAGGAGTTAAGAATTTTTTGTTCCTATACAGAACACCAAGTTTTTGGGGTGTCTTTTTAATACATTGGTTGATGTGGATATCAAATATGAGTTCATCATTTACATATGTACATCCCAAGGAGTTTAGTGTGGGATTCAACTTTGATAGAAGTGTAATTGAGAGAGGAGACAGAGAATGAGAGTTTGAGGTGTTGGAGAGGTTTAGGAAGGAAAAGTAGTAGTTTAGTTTACTTTGGATTAAGGAGCAGATGATTGGAAGAGAACCATTTTTCAACTGAGTGCAGAGATTCTTGAATGATGGTTAGTAAATGAGGTAAATTATCAGATCTAGAGAAGATGGCTGAGTCGTCAGCATATTGTATGAGAGTGGAGGGAGGGCAGGACTGAAAAAGGATATTGTTAAAGCTATTGAATAGGAGGAGCCCCAGGATGGAGCCTCGGGGAACCCCAATGTGAACAGAGAGGAAAGGGAAGGTATCATATAGCCATTTGACAGATTGTAGACATTCAGATAAGTAGCTAGAGAACAGCTGAGAGAAGAATTGCTGAGGTTAATGTGAGTTAGTTTGGAGAGAATGAGATTGTGGGATACAGTGTCAAAGACTTTAGGGAGGTCAAGGAATAGGCAAGAGACTAGCTTGTTATTGTCAAGCGAGTTGGCAATAGAATGAGTAAAGGATAAAAGTGCAGTGGTACTGCTATGATGGGGTCTAAAATCATGTTGAGTGGGGGGAAGAGGTTCTCTTCAGTGAGATATGTAACTAGCTGTTTGTCTATACACTTTGCAAGAATTTTAGAAAGGAGGAATAGAATAGCCATAAGTCTGAAATTAGAGGGGTCAGTGGAGTCACCTCCTTTGTGCAGTGGCAGAACATATATTTTTTTTCCAAAGGTGGGGACAGTGGATTCCTGTATGGACCGATTGATAAGTATGGAGACTGGATAGGCAATGGAGAATGCTGCAAACTTGAGACAGAGGGGAGGTAAGTTGGCTGATGGGGAGCAGGGTTTAAGTTTAAAAAGTAGAGATCGAATAAAGGAAGTGGGAATTGGTTTGAAGGAGGAAGGAGCAGTAAGGGGGGGTTAGGTGATGTCAGGGATAGGGTTAGCATTAGATTTGATTAAATTCTGTATGGAGTTGATGAAAAAGGTGTTCAGCAGAGTAGCAGTCTCAAGAGAGGTGGAGTTGGGGGAGAGGTTAGGGGGAGATGGATTACCTGGGTGTAATAGCTTGTTAATAGTAGACCAAAATTGTTTGGTGTTGAAGTCAGGACTCTTTTGGTGATTACGATGGAATGATTTTTTGTCTAGGTTGATTTGTTTTTAGTTACATTTCTAAGTTCTCTATAGAGCTGGAAGTTGGTAGTAGTTCTATGTTTATGCCAGGTTTTCCAAGCACTGTCTCTTCTCTGCATGAGGGAGAGAGTGTCTTTGGTCAACCAGGGAGCATAGTTAGTTTAACCCTTATTTTCCTGATGGGGGCCATAGAGTTGAGAATGCTGAGAAATGTGCAGTTAAAATTCAGGACAATTTCTTCAAGATGGAGATCAAGAAGAAAATACCACTTGATAGAAGCCAGTGTTTGATTAAATACGTTTGGGTCAAACTTAGATAGGTTTGGGAGTCTCTATAAGTCTGTGATCTAGGTGAGTGGGAGGAGTGCCACTGGACAGTGACAGGTAGGTGATCACTAAGTGAGTCAGGTAGAGTAGAGGGGGGTTGTGGTAGTGCTTGGGGTGGGAAGTACCAATCCAGTTGAGAGTAGAGCTGGAAATGGATTGTTGGTTTAATACGAGTGGGGGAGGTAATGAGTTGAGAGAAGTTATAAAGGTTAATACTAGAGGTAGGAGAGGTAGTGGATAGAGTGTTCCAGTCAATGTTAACATCATCTACTATAAGAGATGTTCTGAGAGATCCAAGCAAGGAAAAATTTGAGGGTGGGGATGTTGTTATCAGGAGGTATATATACTGAAGCAATGGCAATTTTTTATGATTGTTTAAATTACAGTTGACAATAAGTATTTCAGCTAGGTGAAAGCTAGGAGGGGTGAATGGAAAAGGATGTAGAGAAAGATGGCCATTGTAGAGTATAGCTACCCCACCACCTTATTTTGACGGTCTGTCAAGGTGGAAGATATTGTAACTGGGGGTTAGGATTTCACTGTTAGATATGTACAGTTTTAGCCAGGTTTTGGATAGGGAGATAATATCTGGAGTGTGGAGAGATATCCATGAATGGAGTTCAGTGACTTTGTTAACTATACTACAAATATTGAGAGCATAAATCTTAAGATTTTTGGTAGAAGGGATAGTAAATAGCTGAGGGTTGATTTGAGAAGAGGAGGAGGCAGCAGGATTGGAGATATTAGTGTTGTGGGAGTCAGGGTCTGGATTGGGATGGATATCACCTGAACAGAGTAAGTTAAATAAGAAGGTGGAAGAATATGGCAGACAAGAGATGAGATAGGGAGGCCTATTTTTGTGTTTTGTGGGGAAAGAATGTGAAGGAGAGTATTTAACTTTGTGGAAATGTGCAAAGTGATGAGGAAAGAGTGAGGGTGATAGGGGGCAAGAGTATGGACTTGGGAGGTGATAGGTTTGCAGTGGAAGGGTAGGACTGTGAAAGAGGTCTGGTAGTGCTTGGTGATAGGAGATAGAGACTAATAGGAGTGTTAGCAGAGTTAAAGAAAGGAGTAGATGTAGCATGTTGGCAGGAAAGAGTGGTATGGAGAGAGACAAAGAAAGTAAGTAGGTATGTGAAGTAGGAGAGGTAGGAAGAGTGGAATCTAGATAAAACAGTGACAAAGAGTAGTTGGAGCAGAAATTAGGGAAGTGGAGTGAAAGGTAATAAAGAGTAGTATGTTAATGAAAAACTAGTATTTGGGAAAAGTAAGGCAGAAGAATAGCATGGTACTAATTAGTTTAATGTGCAGTAGATTGTGATATGAGGAAAGAGCAGGAAGGGGATGGGTGGGGAGAGGAAGTGAATTACTTAGAAGAGTATAAATGTAATTGAAGTGGGGGTGAGTGGGAATGGGAGTGGGGTAGTGGAGCAGAGTGAGCCCGAGTGTAGCGAGGGTGAATGGAGTGGGTTGAACACTAGACCAGTAGCAGCATTACAGAAACAATCAGTGGAGCCATACTATGGTAAGTGAAAAACTGTTCAGTAATCAAGAAGATAAATAAAAAATCTTAAGAACAAATGTTACTTAAGACCAAACAGCGGAAAGTCACAATTAAATGGTTGACCTTACACAGTACCAGCAGTCCCAGAAAACATTTGTATATTGAGTAAAGAATGGGGTAGAGAGGGGGGAAGAAGTTGTGCTGGTTGGATTTCCAGTAGTGTGCATGCCAGTGAGTGATAAAAACAGATTTTAAGGTACTAGCATAAAATTAAAGGCTAAATCGGCACACACTGCAGTTATCCAACAATATTGCTTGTTTATTCTTTCAGGGGTGGATTTCCATGGTAGGGAAGTCCCAGCAGGGTGTTTTAGAGTGAGGGATCTGCATTGCTCGAGTTTGGTATAGTAGGGAACTGTAATAAAGATAACAGAGGAGAGCAGATGAGAGTTTGGTTGATATGTAAGAAAAGGAGATGCAGAAAAAGTAGAAGACCAAGTTAAAATACAAATCGTTGCAAAATACACAATATATGACAGATAAAAAAAAGTCCCAAAATAACTAGAACAAAATAGCTTGCACTGTTATAGTTTATGATGTAGCACTGTGCCAACCTTGGAAAAGCTTACAGGATGGCAGCCAACTACAGTCCCGAAATATTTCACAAAAAGCACCATGTCATGTGAAAATGATACAGTAGAAGCGAGTACCTCGAAATCCCTAACAGTAGTACACAGCTGCACCTTGTGAATAAAATGGCATTAGCAAAAGATGTTTGAACTGCACAATATGAGGTTGAGGAATATAAAAAGTAAAACAATACAGTTATATCACACAGCACTATGAGTATGGCATGGCAACCAGCCAGGACAGAGTAATAAACTCAAAAATAGCGTCCATGGTTATCAAAAGTACTTACAATATATGCACACCACTGGGAGACTCCGAACCAGCAGGGAAAAGTGAGCAATAAGACAAAAATGGTGCAGAGTTAAGTAACTTCTGTTAGGCTAAAAATAGGGAGGAGAATCAGGGCTATTGAATGCTAGACCAATAGTAGCATTACAAAAACAATCACTGGAGCCGTACCATGGTAAGTGAAAAACCTGTTCAGTAATCAAGAAGATAAATAAAAAATCTTAAGAACAAACATATTTATACAGAGTACGCAAATGCTGCATAAGACCAAACAGTGGAAAGTCACAATTAAATGGTTAACCTTACAAGGTACCAGCAGTACCAGAAAACTATCTGTTTTTATTGCTTGCTATCATTTGTTTTCATGCTCACAGAGACTAAATATTCCACAGTTACTTCTTTTAACTGTATTCCTTAGCAGCCAATCATAAAACCAATGTCAGCAGCAGAGGCAGAAGAAAACAATGTGCCTCTCTATCAGTCCTCAGATTAAGTCTGGCCTTATTATCTTCCAAGACTGTAACTGGATCAGTAAATAAAAACAGATGGTTAATCCAACCAGTTTGGGTTGAAAACCCTGTTGATTAATCAGCAATGGTAAATGACTACTATGGGAACATGAGCAACTAACAGCATGAGCCAAACAAGAGACATGAAGCTGCAGGAACTAATAATACTGGACAAACCACAAGTGCAATGCATGACAGTACATGTCTCCTCTACTAATGAGGTTAGTGAAAATTGCAGGAGCAATACTAGCAGTATAAAAATGCCTTGCACTTTGCTGTAATGTCTCTCAGGTACATCTTTAGGCCACAAAAGGCAAAATTTCCCTGTCATAGCCAATCCTAGTGTGAGGCCCCCAAAGGAGTGGGGAAAATAGGTCCAACTGAGCTAAGGTCAGCCCTGCCTCTAACCATCATTAAAGGCTGTTTTAGAATGAATAGTTTCTATATGTAAGCTTGCTGTACGAAAATAAATGGCATAAGCATTAGTTCAGATACTTGCACATGCTCAGGACATTGTTATCCATAATGATGCAGATACATGATAAAAAAAAAAAGTTCTCAGATGAGTCTAACACATGTGCTGCAGCCTGGCTATACCATCAGACCAGTAACCAAGAAATATATCATAATTGTTTAGTTTTATCTAAATATTCCAACAGAAGACAGTCTTATTAAACCTAAACTGGTACTTCAATGTAATAAAACAAAATTAAATACACTTGGACCAAACGCACCAAAATAAATCACATATTTTACAGCAGTATAAAAAATGACCTCTTGAGCAATATTATGTTCATCAACATTCTTTAAAGTGCTACCACACACACACACACACATGGATCATGGATGCAAATAAACAAAGACATAAAAACATGGATGTGCCAAGCCAGTTATGATTTGCCTAGAAGCCTGTAATGCTGGCTTGTGCTAGGAACTACTAGCTCCTGGTTCTGTTCTTTTAGTCTGCTACATTTAGATACTTCCCTTTAATAATCTGGAATGCACAAATCAAACAATACACTTATTTCCTGTCTGTGGTTAAACAGAATTCTCTTGCAATCTATAGTTCATTTTTCTATTTTTATTTTTGACATCCTCACACAGTAACATACTGCTGAAATCAGTTTGCCTTATTTTTCAAATACATGGTGTCAGATGCAAAAGTTAAACATATTCTGTAGAAGCAGCCTTATAGAAACCTGATAGCAATAAGAACAAGATTCATTCAGCAAATTTATTTTGAAGGGGTGGTTAGTTTGTGTAATTGGTGAACATCATGGAAGAGAAGACATACCAGGAGCTTCAAACTATAACTGAAATTATTTACACTGAAATCGACCAACAACAACAAACCAAGAAACTCAGAGCAGGTGAGTCACCATTTTACATTATCTGAAAGGAGAATGTAATTTGAAATAAATTGAGAGAAGCAATGCAAGCGCTGACAAAAAATATTTTGAATTTTATTGGGGTGGTGGAGGTGATTCACTGGGAATTATCAAAAATAAATGTGCATGCATTTATAGTTATGTGAGTGTTACAACTGCAGATTATCATAGCAATATGTTGTTAATTTAGTCTGATGCAGTCTTGTGTAGCAGTGGTCATTCCTGAAAAATACTGAATACATAGATTAATAGTGAGTACAAAACAGTAGCAAAGTATAGCAATAAATGTTGAAATAAAAGCAATGAAAATTCCAGATGCATGAATTATCCAAGTATGACAGAGAAGGCTGTGATAAAAATGAAAGCTCACACAAATAAAATAGAAATATGAACAACACAAAGAAATGAAAGAGTAAATGCACCGATATCTGCAACATGTAACATTAAAGTAAACAGAATCATATATAAAGATGTGTATGTGAAATAAGCACACTCCCTGTTAATTCTAACTAGGTAAATAATTAATTACATGATAAATTTCTGGAAAGTTTAGACTAAGAATTGTTATCCTCTACTTCCTGCTTTGAAAACTTAACCTACGTGATGTGACTTCTACTGTATAATATGTATATAGTTTTTAAAGTTTTGTTTTCTCACTCCTGATTTTTTTTTGTTAAATTTTTCTTTTCTTTTAACAGTTGTTATATTCATTGATGCTAAATGTACTTTTGTTTTTCCTTGTATTCGACTGTATATAAAAAAACTCAATAAAAAGTTTTTTGAAAAAAAAAAGTAAACAGAATCATAACATTAATGCTACTTTGCTTGAGATGCAGTATCGTTGTCATGCCAATTACAAAACAGAGTTAGATCCCAAGGAGATCATGTCCACTGAGACCAAAGTAGAAATCAACTGCAGATTCTGTTATTATAGCATATCGGTGGGGTGATTATTGCATGAATAAAACAAATCTGTCAAAAATGATTGAAGGACCAGAACCCTAAAGCCAGACAAAGGTTTAGTGGGCAAGAATGAAGACATCAAACCATAATATGAAATATCAAAGAAGAAGTTAATGAAAAGGAAGGGAAGGGAAGAAGAGATTGTAAAGAAAATGAGATGAGATTGTGGTTGGATCAGAACATTTAAATATTCAGATCTGCACTGAACCAAAAACAGATAACAGCAGTGCTTATTAACATGTTGTTAGCAGTAGATGAGAAAAAAGAGGAATAAGAAGTCTAGTGAGGAAGAACTTTACACAGCTGATCAAAGTGTTGGAAAAAGGGAAAAATAAGATATATGCAGATCTGGTTAAATGAATGTGCATAGGCCCTTTTCTATACTTTCTTTTCATGTGAACATGAAAAGTGTGGTCTGGAAGTATGGATTATTACAGTGTTTCAGAAAAATGTTTATAAAATATTATGTAGCCTTCAGACAATTAAAAATACTCTAGAGAGGCATTCTTAGTGAAAAAAAGTGCTTGAATGCACTGGATGTTACAGTAATAGGCTGTCATGTGGTGTAATAAAAAGCATAAGAAGGATTGTGAGGCATTTCACAACAAAGGAACAAATTGAGAAAAGTTGTAGCAGTTCAGTATTTGTTGATGTAGACTAATACTACATGGCTGGAAGGATCCCTGATATTTAAGAAAATGAAAAAATATATGGGTGGTTATATTAAGGAATATTTAGAACAAGGTAAAATGGGTTAACTATATGGGATGTAGCGAAGCAGTTTGTTATTTACTGAAAGTGATTTTGTACCACATAGAAACTAATTGAAGGTGATATAAAAGAAAGATATTGTTATGTGTGGGTGGCACAGTAGTGCAGTGGTTAACGTTGTCACCTCACAGCAAGAGGTACTCTGGTTCAATTCTTGGTTGGGGTGCCCTCTGTGCAGAGTTTGCATGTTCTCCCTGTGTTTGTGTGAGTTTCCTTCAGGTACTCTGGTTCCCTCCCACATTCTAAAGACATGTGTCTGGAGTGTTTCTCCTTGGGCCTCTGCTGAAAATAGGCTCTGTCCTAGTCAGACTTTCCCAGTCAATAAATAAAAATGTGATTTTTCTGGCCATGTGTGCCAAAAGAATGAATTTAAAGAAAATGCATGCAACAGTTAGTGTTTGAAAATGGAAGTCAAAGCAGTAGAAATTAAATAAGAAAAAAAGTAAAGAAATGTTGGAAGAGATATAGAAAGTTCATTTGGATATGAAAATGTCTCATAGAAATTAGTTATAGAGGTGAAACACTTTTATAGATACTTTTTGTCCCTCTGCTGCCTGCTGTCTGTCAGCCATCCTCCATCCATTAGGCAATTCTATCCCTGTAGGGTGAGAGCTGATTGTGGATGCTGTCATTCACAAATCCTATAGGATTTTTTTCTAGTAAGCCCTGTCTCTGTCTGTTGGTGGGTGACACTGTTACCCGCATGACTGTTTAACTATTTGAAATGTCAGTACGCACAAGAAAGAGTCCTGAAACATGGAGACTGAATCACAGAGAAAAGGACTTACATATGTTAAATCCATGATGGCCAATGCTCAGGATATTCCCTTTTCTCCGAGGTATGCTGATCTCAGAGTTAGTATATATAAGTTCAGAATGTTCTCAGAGTTAGTATATATATATATATATATATATATATATATATATATATATATATATAAGTTCAGGACGAGTATGGAACTTTCCCCTCACATGGCAGTGTGCAGGGGGACTTACCCTCTGCAAAAAAAAAAAAAAAGAAGTTTAAAGAAGAAGAGCAATCTTCAACATTCCCTTTTCTCTGGGTTTTCATTTTTTTTTTGTCAGCTTGTTTGTACTTAGAATTTCAAGTGCTGAAATTTTAATAGGGAGCTACTTGCTTCCCCCCTGCATAAGACTGATCCCATTCATATGTGAATGAAGACTACAATTAGCAGCTTGGTATGCCATGTCCCTCATCTCTGGTTAAGGCTATCTTGCCTGTAGGCCTCTGCTTGCAAGTGGTGAAACAGCCATTGCAACTCCAGCCCCTCTCTCTCTGGAGTAGCAGTGCCAGCATTTGCCTGTCACAGTTACCCTCCTTGGTCCAGTATGTGTAGTGTCTGACCTGCTAAGCACACTGGAGGCAGCTGATTGATAGTCTAGGCTTCATTCCTGTATGTCACAGAGAGTAAGTAATTGTTTAACACTCTTACAATCAATTTCTGTTAAAGTTATGTGCAGCTATACAATAAAATACTATCTTGCGGTTATGTGCAGCTATACAATAAAATACTATATCTCATGACCCAGTTAATAACTGGTCATAATATAATCTACAAACTTCAAAACTGTCCTGTGCACCAAGCCTTAATAGAACATTGCATCCTTGTATGATTACTATGCTCCATGTACAAGTCCTTATTAATCATAACTAAAACCCATAACTCTGCTAGTCTATCCTTTTACTCAAATGATGTCTCCAAAATCTGGAATGCTATCATTACTACCATCAGACAACAAAATGGCCTCTCCAGATTCAAACTGTTGCTAAACAACACTTTAAAAAACACTTAGTTCTGCTCTTGCACCTCCTCAGTTTAGAGTGTCTTGAACCTCACACACCTATATTACCCTTATATAGCTCAAAAAAGCACATTATCAATGTAAATTTCTTACTCTCTTCTATCATGTTGCCCTTATTATTCATATCTCTGACACCTCATATTTTCTTATTTCTTTTACTCAAATGTAATATTGTAATCTGAAATTTTTATTATCACTGTATATGGCAATTTGTATGCCGTGGTGGTACAGCGGTAGTGTTGTTACCTCATAGCAAGAGGTTCTCCCGTTCGATTCTCGGCTTGGCTTGGGAGTGCCTTCTGTGTGGAGTCTGCATGTCCTCCCCGCGGTTGGGTAGCGTTTGAAAGACATGCCTGCGTCAATGGGCATGACTTCGTTGAAGGTTGGGCATCGAGCTGGCACCTCGGCGTTTTGTAAAAATCTACGGCCAATCATTAGCGGACTGGAGTTCCGCTGTGGCTTACCTACGGGAAAAGCGAAGACAAACAACAACTGTATATGGCAATTTGTCTATTAACGTGATGCAACTCTGTATTTTTCTGATTGCAGATTTTCATCTCTCTGCTGAAATGTCATAGGTTCATAGGTAGGTACTAGGCTATTGGCCCTAGGGCCTATACAAGCCTAGCCAAAAAGGTACCAAGTGCTGACAGACTGAAAAAAAGAAATCCAAGAGAAGCATGCATTGTTAACATCACTCTTCTCCTTTAAGCTTTTTTTTTTGGCCCTGCAAACTAATATATATTTGAGCCTTGAGATCACCATACCTTAGAGAAAAGGGAATATTTCAGAATATTTTGGAAAATGGCCATCTCTGACTTAAATAAGTCCATTCCTTCAGTGATTCAGTTCTGTCTAGCAGATCCCAACCTGAAGCTTTTCTCCCTGTGTTCCACTGGGAAGGGCTATCACAGCTATCATGGTCAGCAAAAGCAATAAACAATTAAACAAATAAATTAAATTAAATTAAAGTACTGACTAGACAAAGTAGTCAGACAGTCCATATGATCAATTCAACATTACTCATTATAAGTGTCTCAGCACTGATTCTGATCTGAATTTTTACAAAAAAAAAAAACTAAAATTATGGCTACCATTTTTTCATTTTTTTCTCTTATTGCTATCAGCTTAAACATTTTAAATATATGCATTTATTTCCTATATTTGCTTCCAGGTTGTTTAAAATCTTAAAAATAAAAACAACAATAACAAAAGATAATAGGCATTATTTAGTAGCAACTGTAATTTAGGCATACACTCTGCAAACAATGTCATGTGCATGGGTTATATGTGGAGACTCACATCAGCAAGAGATTGAAATTAAGTTCTCTGATACAGTGGACCTACATTAAAAAAAGTAAGGCTTAATGTCCCTGTACAAGATCAAAATAATATAATTGTGCATGGGTAATGCAGGTTAATATATGTCACTGTGGTACACTGGGTAGCATTGTTACCTCACAGCAGGAGGTTTGCTGGTTCAGTTCCTGGCAAAGTGCCTTCTATGTGGAGACTGCAAGTCTTTCTCAAGTTCACTTTTCTTCATTCCACATTACAAAGACATGTTGTAGGTCTGTTTCCGACTTATAATTCTGTGTAGCTCTTTGTAAGTGTGTGTGATATAGAAGAAAGATATGTCATTCCACTTCTGCCCCCCCCCCCATTGCCTATTTTACCCTGTGGATGGTAATGGCTTTTCAAAGGATTACTTTAGGAGTTGGCTGTAACTCATGAGTTTGGATGGAATGCAGGCTAATATCTTACCCAAGGGACAACCCATCAGGACTGCATTATTGTCTTCCCAGTTAGACTGTATTACACTGCTAGTACTGGGATTACTGTGATATGGATCTAAGCAGCTTAAGTGGGGAATGAACCTACAGTCTTCTGATTTTTACAGCATCAAAGGTGAGTGTATTAGCTTACTATCCACTAATACTGAGCAGCACTAAGAATAAAATATATTGCAAAGCTGTGTCAGAGTCAGTCTCATGGATGAAGATCATCAGTGTGGGTGAATAATACTGTATATGTAGTTAAGTGGTGAGACTCTCTCTACAGCAATGTGCACTGCTTTGCATAATTCACTTTCACTAAGACAGTGGCAGTACAAAGATGTACAGAGTAATGTAATAACATGGTACATGGCTTTTACTAGAAGCCAAATAATAAATGGCTACAAGATCATAACTAATATAGTCTTAAAGAAATGCAATGCATGAGATATATAGTAGAAATAATTAAATACTTCAGTGGAAACCACATTATACAGGTGAATACATTCATTCAATAAAGAGTGCAGAATCAGAATATGTAAGATATAAGACTCTAAGGAAAATGAGGTTGAAAGATTTTTATGGAACTGGTCAGGTTTATAGGTTCATAGGTGTGTACTAGGTTAATGGACCTGGGGCCTTTACAAGCCTAGCCATAGGATTACCCTGGCATCATGCCACCCAACCTTAGTTCCCAGTGCCTCTGTTGAGTAGAGCCACTGCAGTTATCCATGGGGTGAATTCTCTATTTCCCATCCACTCATCAAGATTTCTCTTGAAGATGGTCAGCGAGGTGCTCTGCTTGACATGTATGGGAAGTCTATTCCTTAGCATGGGCAGTCTCTGGGTTATGAACCTGTCCCTCCAGCATGATGTTCATCGTGCATTACAGCTGCAGTAATTACATATGGGTTTTCAGCCGGCAGGCGGTCCCTCGGTCGGCCGAATTCCAAAGTCTTGGTCCGGCGTCGGTTGTTGTCGCGTACTCTTCTGACGTCAGGAAGGCTAGAGTATAAAAGACACAGCCGACGCCATCTTCTTCAGTCTTTTTTGCCGCGCGGTGCCCGAAGCAGAAGCAGTTCACAAGTGCCGGTCGGCCAGCTCCTGAATTACGAAAGAATTTCGGAACCGAAGTCTTCATTAAAGCTAAGTACCCCATTGGGGAACCTTTTCTTGCCTCAGACCCGATGTCAGAAAAAGTTAATAATTGTATTTCTTGTGGGAAGCAAATACCGCATAAGGATGTCCATTCCCTTTGCATACCTTGTTTGGGCCCAGACCACGACGCCTCGGGCTGCCGCTTTTGTGCTACCTTCAATAAACGCACTATCAAGCCGGGCGGAGTTCGCCCAACACTATTTTGACAAAGCGTTTAATTATAAAATGTCGCCGGATACTCCGACTACCGCTATGTCCAGAAAGCGAAAAAAGGACCGTCAGTCGAACTGCGGTCTCCACCGACCACGCCGAAACAAGCTCCACGTGGGCGGTTCTCAGTGAGACGCCTTTGCAGTCCCTGACTACTGGCGACACTCCTCGGGCGGGTCTTCTGTACCTGAGACCGCTGGTTCTTGGTCCTTTCCCAAACTACTACGAAGCCCTGTTCATGTCGAACCCACCAATGTGGATAGATCTACATCCACCCATGGTGTATTTAGGCCTTCATCTTCCTTCTCCATCAAGGCCTTTACAAACCAAATCAGCCAAGCATCTTTCTAGGCCTGCCTCACAAGGCCCAAGACCTGGGCCCACACCTAAGAAGCACATGCTTAAAATGGCTGAAGACCTGATCACTCTTATCAGAGGCTCACAGGCCCTCCGGACAAGAGACCCAGAGTAGAGGAGGATTCTCCTCCTTCTGATCAGGAGTATTCATTGATGCTAAATGTACTTTTGTTTTCCTTGTATTCGACTGTATATAAAAACTCAATAAAAGTTTTTGAAAAAAAGCAAACAGAATCATAACACTAATGCTATTTTGTTTGAGATGCAGTATCGTTGTCATGCCAATTACAAAACAGAGGTTGATCCCAAGAAGATCATATCCACTGAGACCAAAGTAGAAATCAACCACAGATTCTGTTATTATGGTGTGTTGCTTGGGTGATTATTGCTTGCACAAAACTAATCTGTCAAAAATGATTGAAGGACCAGAACCCTAAAGCCAGACAAAGGTTTAGTGGGCAAGAATGAAGACATCAAACCATAATATGAAATATCAAAGAAGAAGTTAATGAAAAGGAAGGGAAAGGAAGAAGAGATTGTAAAGAAAATGAGATGAGATTGTGGTTTGATCAGAACATTTAAATACTCAGATTTGCATAGAACCAAAAACAGATATCAGGAGTGCTTATTAACAGTTAGCAGTAGATGAGATGGAATGGGAATAAGAAGAAATTCTACTGAGGAAGAAGTTTGCACAGCTGATCAAAGTGTTTAACAAAGGGAAAAATAAGATGTATGTAAATTTGGTTAAATGAATGTGTATTGGATTTTTTTCTACACTTTCTTTTAATATGAACATGAAAAATGTGTGCTGGAAGTATGGATTATTACAGTCCATAAGAAAATGTTTATAAAATATTATGTGTCCTTCAGGCAAGATAAAATACTCTGAAGAGGCATTCTTAGGGGAAAAAAAACAAAGAGCTTGAATGTACTGGATGTTACAGTAATAGGCTGACATATGGTGTAATAAAAAGCACAAGGATGATTGTGAGGCATTTCACAACAAAGCAACAGATTAAGAAAAGTTGTAACAGTTCCATATTTGTTGGTGTAAACTATTAATACATGGTTGGAAGAATCACTGATATTTAAGAGAATGAAAAAGATATGGGTAGTTATATTAAGGAACATTTAGAATGAGGTAAAATGGGTTAACTATATGGGATGTAGCGAAGCAATTTGTTATACACTGAAACTTATTTTGTACCATATAGAAATTAATAGAAGGTAATATAAAAGAAAGATATTGTTATGTGTGGGTGGCACAGTAGTGCAGTGGTTAACGTCGTCACCTCACAGCAAGAGGTACTCTGGTTCAATTCTTGGTTGGGGTGCCCTCTGTGCAGAGTTTGCATGTTCTCCCTGTGTTTGTGTGAGTTTCCTTCAGGTACTCTGGTTCCCTCCCACATTCTAAAGACATGTGTCTGGAGTGTTTCTCCTTGGGCCTCTGCTGAAAATAGGCTCTGTCCTAGTCAGACTTTCCCAGTCAATAAATAAAATGTGATTTTTCTGGCCATGTGTGCTAAAAGAATGAATTTAAAGAAAATGCATGGAACACTTAGTCTTTAAAAAGGATTTAAAAGTCAAAGCAGTAGAAATTAAATAAGAAAGAAATTAAAGAAATGTTGGAAGAGATATAGAAAGTTCATTTGGATATGAAAATGTCTCATAGAAATTAGTTATAGAGGTGAAACACTTTTATAGATGCTTTTTGTCCCTCTGCTGCCTGCTGTCTGTCAGCCATCCTCCATCCATTAGGCCAGTCTATCCCTGTAGGGTGAGAGCTGATTGTGGATGCTGACATTCACAAATCCTTTAGGATTTATTTTCTAGTAAGCCCTGTCTCTGTCTACTGGTGGCTGACACCAGTACCTGCATGACTGTGTAACTATTTGAAATGTCAGAACCCACTACAGAGAGTCCTGAAATATGGAGAATGAATCACAGAAAAACTGACTTACATATATACGCTAAATCCAAGATGGCCAATGCTCAGGATATTCCCTTTTCTCCGAGGTATGGTGATCTCAGAGTTAGTATATATAAGTTCAGAATGTTCTCAGAGTTAGTATATATATATATATATATATATATATATATATATATATATATATATAAGTTCAGGACGAGTATGGAACTTTCCCCTCACATGGCAGTGTGCAGGGGGACTTACCCTCTGCAAAAAAAAAAAAAAAGAAGTTTAAAGAAGAAGAGCAATCTTCAACATTCCCTTTTCTCTGGGTTTTCAGTCTTTTTTTTCGGCATGTTTGCACTCAGAATTTCAAGTGATGACATTTTAATAAGGAGCTACTTGCTTCCCCCCTGCATAAGACTGATCCCATTCATATGTGAATGAAGACTACAATTAGCAGCTTGGTATGCCATGTTACTCATCTCAAGTTAAGGCTATTTTGCCTGCAGGCCCCTGCTTACAGTTGGTGAAACAGCCTTCACAACTCCAACCCCTCTCTCTGGAGTAACTGAACCAGTATTTGCTTGTCACATGTACCCTTCTTGGTCCAGAATGTTTAGTGTTTGATCTGCTAAGCACACTGGAGGCATCTGACTGATAGTTTAGGCTTTATTCCTCTATGCTGCAGAGAGTAGATAATTGTTAACACTCTTACAATCAATCTCTGTTGCGGTTATGTGCAACTATACAATAAAATACTATCTTGCGGTTATGTGCAACTATACAATAAAATACTCTCTCCCCATCACCCAGTTAATAACTGGTCACAATATAATCTACAAACCTCAAAAATGTCCTGCACACCAAGCCTAAATAGAACATTACACCCCTGTGTGATTACTGTTCTCCATGTACAAGTCCCTATTAACCATAACTAAAACCCACAACTCTGCTGGCATATCCTTTTACTCAAATTACGTCTCCAAAATCTGGAATGCTATCATTACTACCATCAGACAACAAAATGGCCTCTCCAGATTCAAACTGTTGCTAAACAACACTTTAAAAAACACTTAGTTCTGCTCTTGCACCTCCTCAGTTTAGAGTGTCTTGGACCTTCCACACCTACATTACCCCGATATAGCTCAACAAAGCAAATTATCAATGTAAATTTCCTACTCTCTTCTATCATGTTGCCCTTACTAATCCTATCTCTGACACCTTTTCTTTCTTTTACTCATAAATGTAGTATTGTAATTTGACACTTTTGATATCACTGTATATGGCAATTTGTATGCCGTGGTGGTACAGCGGTAGTGTTGTTACCTCATAGCAAGAGGTTCTCCCGTTCGATTCTCGGCTTGGCTTGGGAGTGCCTTCTGTGTGGAGTCTGCATGTCCTCCCCGCGGTTGGGTAGCGTTTGAAAGACATGCCTGCGTAAATGGGCATGACTTCATTGAAGGTTGGGCGTCGAGCTGGCACCTCGGCGTTTTGTAAAAATCTACGGCCAATCATTAGCGGACTGGAGTTCCGCTGTGGCGACCCCCTTACCGGGGAAAAGACGAAAGACAAACAACAACTGTATATGGCAATTTGTCTATTAACGTGATGCAACTCTGTATTTTTCTGATTGCAGATTTTCATCTCTCTGCTGAAATGTCATAGGTTCATAGGTAGGTACTAGGCTATTGGCCCTAGGGCCTATACAAGCCTAGCCAAAAAGGTACCAAGTGCTGACAGACTGAAAAAAAGAAATCCAAGAGAAGCATGCATTGTTAACATCACTCTTCTCCTTTAAGCTTTTTTTTTGGCCCTGCAAACTAATATATATTTGAGCCTTGAGATCACCATACCTTAGAGAAAAGGGAATATTTCAGAATATTTTGGAAAATGGCCATCTCTGACTTAAATAAGTCCATTCCTTCAGTGATTCAGTTCTGTCTAGCAGATCCCAACCTGAAGCTTTTCTCCCTGTGTTCCACTGGGAAGGGCTATCACAGCTATCATGGTCAGCAAAAGCAATAAACAATTAAACAAATAAATTAAATTAAATTAAAGTACTGACTAGACAAAGTAGTCAGACATGATCAATTCAACATTACTCATTATAAGTGTCTCAGCACTGATTCTGATCTGAATTTTTACAAAAAACAAAAAAACAAAATTATGGCTACCATTTTTTCATTTTTTTCTCTTATTGCTATCAGCTTAAACATTTTAAATATATGCATTTATTTCCTATATTTGCTTCCAGGTTGTTTAAAATCTTAAAAATAAAAACAACAATAACAAAAGATAATAGGCATTATTTAGTAGCAACTATAATTTAGGCATACACTCTGCAAACAATGTCATGTGCATGGGTTATATGTGGAGACTCACATCAGCAAGAGATTGAAATTAAGTTCTCTGATACAGTGGACCTACATTAAAAAAAGTAAGGCTTAATGTCCCTGTACAAGATCAAAATAATATAATTGTGCATGGGTAATGCAGGTTAATATATGTCACTGTGGTACACTGGGTAGCATTGTTACCTCACAGCAGGAGGTTTGCTGGTTCAGTTCCTGGCAAAGTGCCTTCTGTGTGGAGTCTGCAAGTCTTTCTCTAGTTCACTCATCTTCATCCCATATTACAAAGACATGTTATAGGTCAGTTTCTGAGTTCTAATTCTCTGTAGCTCTTTGTAAGTGTGTGTGATATAGAAGAAAGATATGTCATTCCACTTCTGCCCCCCCCCCCATTGCCTATTTTACCCTGTGGATGGTAATGGCTTTTCAAAGGATTACTTTAAGAGTGGGCTGTAACTCATGAGTATGGATGGAAGGCAGACAAATATCTCACCCAAGGGACAGCACATCAGGATTGCATTACTGTTTTCCTAGTTATACTTCATTGCAATGCTAGTCCTGGGATGAATCTAATCAGCTTGAGTGGGGAATGAACTACAGTCCTCGATTTTCTGCAAAATCAAAGGTGAGTGTATTGGCTTACTATCCACTGATACTAAGCAGCACTAAGAATAAAATATATTGGAAAGCTGTGTCAGAGTCAGTCTCATGGATGAAGATCATCACTGTGGGTGAGTAATACTGTATATATAGTAAAGTGGTGAGATCCTCTCTACAGCAATGTGCACTGCTTTGCGTAATTCACTTTCATAAAGATAGTGGAAGTACAAAGGTTGTATAGAGGAGTGTAATAAAATGGTACATGGCTTTCATTAGAAGCCAAATAATAAATGGCTACAAGATCATAACTAATATAGTCTTAAAGAAATGCTATGCATGAGATATATAATAGAAATATTTAAATATTGCAGTGTAACCCACAGTATCAAGGTGAATACACTCATTCAATAAATGATACATAGGGGCAAGAGTGCAGAATCTGAATATATAAGATATAAGACTCTAAGGAAAATGAGGTTGAAAGATTTTTATGGAACTGGTCAGGTTTATAGGTTCATAGGTGTGTACTAGGTTAATGGACCTGGGGCCTTTACAAGCCTAGCCATAGGATTACCCTGGCATCATGCCACCCAACCTTAGTTCCCAGTGCCTCTGTTGAGTAGAGCCACTGCAGTTATCCATGGGGTGAATTCTCTATTTCCCATCCACTCATCAAGATTTCTCTTGAAGATGGTCAGCGAGGTGCTCTGCTTGACATGTATGGGAAGTCTATTCCTTAGCATGGGCAGTCTCTGGGTTATGAACCTGTCCCTCCAGCATGTTCTGTTGACTGTGGTAATGAGGTTGAGGTCTCTGAAGCATGTGGTGCAGAGAGATTGGGATTTCTTTAGCTGTAGCATTTCTAACAGAGCTGGTTCAGACATGGCTTTGTAAGTCAAGCAGAGATTGCCTCTAAGTATGCGAAATGAGACAGAGAATAGTTGGAGTTTTTTGAGTCTGTCCATATAGGACATATAGGACACGTGTTTAAGGCCTAGGATCTTCTTTGTAAGGTGTTTTTGCAGCCTCTTCAGTTGTTGCAGGTGTCTAGTGAGGTACATGCCAAATGGCGCATTGTACTCAATGATTGGCCTAATGAAGGAAGAGTAGAGGGAGACAATGACCTCTTTCTTCCTGTGTGCAAAACCCTTAGTAATGAGATGTGCCACATAGAAAGACTTTCTGACCACAGTGGCAATGTGGTGATCAAAAGAGAGGTTGCTGTCAACCCGTGTTCCCAGATCTCTTATAACGCCTTCTACATTCAGTGGACTACCATCAATGTGGTAATTCATGGGAACTGGGTTTTTCCTAAAGGGGATAACGACACATTTTTTAGCATTGAGCTTAAGGCCATGGTTCTGACACCAGTCGTTGGTCTCAGTGCGGCCATTCTATACAATGACAATGTCACTTGGGGAGTTAATGTTAGCTGCCAACTTGCAATTGTCTTCAAACTTTGTTAGCCAGAGTCCCTTTGTGTTGGCCTGGACTTCAGAGAAGTAGATACCAAACAGGAGAGGACCCAGGACCCAACCCTGGGAGACTCCACTCGTGACAAGTCAGCAGTCTGACTTGCAGTCAGCTACTTTCACACTGTGGGTTCTATCAGTTTGCAACCCACCTAGTGATATAGGGGTTGATGCCTAGCTTAGTGAGTTTTTCTATGATTCCTGAGTGGGGAATGGTATCAAAGGCCTTGGCCAGATTAAGGTAGGCTGTATGAACCACATTGCCTTCCTCCACAGCTCTGGTGACTGACTTAAAGAAGTCAACCAAGTTGAGCAGGCATGATCTACCCTTCACAAAACCAAACTGTGTGGGATCCAGAGTTTGGAGATTCCCTATATCCTTGTTTATTAGGTCCATGATGATGTGTTCCACAGCTTTGCATATCAAACTCATCAGGCTAATGGAGTGAAAGTTCCCAGGGGCTGTAATCACTCCTCCTTTGTGCAGAGGGATAATTGTAGCAGTGCGCCATTCGGTAGGGGCAATGCCTGAGGTGAGGCTATGATTGAACAGGGCACACAGGTGAGGTGCCAGTTCTCTCTGTAGTTCATGTAGAACAGAGACAGGGATATTGTCAGGTTCCATAGAAGCTGTCTTCTTGGCCTTGGACAGTGCTGTTTTAACCTGTGCAGCAGTAATACTGGGTGCCTGGCAATCTACTGGTATTGTGATGGGTCCTTTGAGGGGGGTAAAGTTGGCACTGAATCTGTCAGCCAGTATATTGGCAATATCTGTTGGCTCAGGATAGGAGGTTCCATTGTGCAGTAGCTCAGAGCAAATCTGGGTATTGCTGTGGAGATTCTTTACATAACTATAGAAGGCCTTGTGGTTGTCTTTACTGTCTACTGAAATTCTGTTTTCATAGCTAGATTTAGAGGATTTGATGAGGGATCACAACTTTTTGTTGAGGCTGATAAGAGAGCTTTCCCAGTCTTGCGACTTCACCTTATTCAGCATCAATTTCCTCCTTCTGTTGTAGAGTTTATGGCAGGAGACCACCAGATTGGCTTCCGTTTTTGGAGGAGAGCGTCTTGATTCTATTGGGTATGGCAAGATCCATGCATTTGTGTATGTGTTCATACAGTACATTGGTGTAGCATATGAACACCAATGTACTATATTAACACTTACATTACATTGGTGTATGATTCAGCAGCCGTCCAACTATTCCCCATTAGCATGGGTGCCGTGAAGTTAGCCACCTCTGTTTTTAAGAGCCCACAGTTAGCTTTGGAGAAGTTTCTCATGGTGGTTACCTTTGCAGGGGTGGGGGGTGGGAGGGATGGGGAATTTCCAAGGTGATTAGTTTGTGGTCGGATCTAACCAGGGAGGAGCTGACTATTGGTGTAGAGCAACGGTTTCCAATGTTAGTAATGACCAGGTCAAGGATGTTGCTACCTCTGGTGGGGGTAAGAACAAGCTGGTCCAGGCCATTGGAATTAATGAACTCCAGGAAACGTTGGCCAAGGGTATTGGTACGTGAGTAGTTTTCCCAGTTAATGAAGGAGTAGTTGAAGTCACCTAGTATGAGAGAGTTAAGTTGGACCCTAATATTTTCCAGGGTAATTAGGAACGTGGAGTGTGAGTTTTGTGACATGGTTGGGGACCTATAGCAAGCTACAACCTGAATATCTGTGTTACCCAGTATTAGCCACACCTAAAGTATCTCTGATGGATTATGTTGGGCTACCAGTCTGGAGGTGTGCGCATCCTTTATGAATATGGAAACACCGCCGCCTTTAGAGCTTTGGTCCAAGTTCTGGGGCCAAAAGGTGTGGAAAGAGTTATAGCCTGGTAGTGTAGGGGTGCTTTCTACTGCCTTGATCCAGGTCTCTGTTACAGCACAAATGTTGATGTTCTCCATTTTAAGGAGTGCTTCAAGCGAGTGCATTTTGAGATTTAGACTTCTAGCTTTGAGCAGCATGACTCGCAGATTGCATTTGTTTGTAGCTGTTAACGGTGGTAATTTGGTCCTTGGAACACCACCTAAAAAAGGCACTATAGGAGTGGCAAGAGCCTTGGCCAGTATCCAGAAGTCCAGGAGTGACAGATGCAGGCCATCTCTGGCAAAGCATCGATGTCTGTCATTCATGTCATCCCAGGCAGACAGATACTGGATCCCCTTAGAGTGACACCAGAAACTTAGCCAATTGTTGAAATCAATCATTTTCTGCTTGTACTGTGATATAATTTTGGGTGATGGTAGGATGCTATTCAGGGCTAGGGTCATACCCGCCTGTGCTACATAATCCAAGAGCTCCTCCATGTCTCTTTTCATGTAGTCCGGGGAGGTACATCTCAGGTCATTCACACCCACATGTACAATTACTGAGTCATATTTGTACCTGTTGTTGAGAGACTTGAGTGCGTGTGTTATGTGGTGGATCCTGGCACCTGACAGGCAGCTGACTGTTACTTTCTCCTTATTCAACCTACTGAGTGGAACATCAGTGTGCCTCACTTTCCAGTCACCCATGACTAGTGTGTTGGGTATGCTGTTTTGCTTTAGGGGCTTTGGTTGAGTGGCACACTGTTTTAGGAGAGTTATGTGTCTCGTGATTAGTGTTGTCTTGTCGTGGTCGAGTGCATTTCTGCCTTGAAGGTCTCTGCTGTTTGGGTAGATTTTTATTGAGAGCCTCCACAAAAGTGGGTCTGTGGTTTGTGTTTTTATGTGAAGGCAGTTCTGGTGTGTGTTCTGGACAGCTAAGTGTACCATGTGGTGTGGTGCAAGTGTTGACCTTCTTCTCTTGACCAGCTGTTCCGGTCTTGGCTGGAGAGTGAATGGCTTCCAATTTGGATATACAAGTGTATCTCTCACAAGTCTGAGTGTTGGGAGGTAAGAGGAGAGGGTTGTTGGTGTACATGAGACAGTTGCTACATTGCCTCAGGATGCCCAAGTTTACCAGGTTAATAGGAGAAAGCACAGGGAACTGACCTTTAGACATGCCTGGAGGGCTAGGCATTAATAATAAGTACTGGAGCTGTTTTCTTGTAGAACGTTTAGTGCTGATAGCACTTTTGTGTGCTACAATAATTGCTACAAGAAGTCTGGTAAAGTGCTAGGCTAATAAGCTAGTAAAAGTGCAGGAGAGGAGAGAACTAGCAGATCTAAGGAAAAAATTGAAGAGCAATGCTCAGAAACTGCAGAAAGTGATAGCTGTAATGATCTTTCTGAATAAGTAGCAGCATTTGAAAAATGTACCTGCACTGAATAAACAAAGGAAAGACATTAGGCCAAATTTGTGCAGATTAGAAGGAATAAAGAAATTAACAGTTGGCTAAATATGATATGCACCTTCTCATAAGTCAGAGGCACAGACAGATTGTATGGCCTATGTGGTCATAATCTGTGACAACACTACATGTTTCCTTATATCATTACTGCGGCATGAACAAGATCTTCAACTCCTAACAACTTGTGGTCAGAGTTTAACATTTGCCAGGGTAGTTTTCCTCTGAAAGATAATTTTTGTAAATTCAGGCAACCCATGCAGAGAAACAAAAACAGACATGCTGTGATTATGAGACAAGAATACTTGACAATACTGATTCATTAAATTAGTACTGTTCAAGTATTTTTGCTTATCAGCTTTGTGGACTCATTTCTCTAAGGCAATGATTGAATGTTTCAGCCCGAGTAAATTTTTATTTCCTATAGTGCAAGCAGAATAAACTGGAACCATCTTTCTTAAGAAGGACTACTTATGGTGAGCCTTGAGACTGCGAATTTCACAGACTCATCTTTTACAGGAACTCTTCCTACATGGTCTATAGTGCATTGGGAGCACTACTGACCTACAACATATCTTTGTAATGTGAGCTGAAGATGAATAAAGACAAGATACGCTAATGACAGAGGGCCAGTATGCCGAATGGCATAATAATATTTCAACAATATTAAAGATTGTGTAAACATTACAATATTAAATTAGCTGAGAATCATTGGAAACATGAGCCACAAGGCATTATAGAGAATGATGAAGTTTATGTCACATGGTATAACCCATTACTGACAGTTAAAAAAATAGATGTGAGAAAACCAGATATCGTAGTCCATGAAAAGAAGACAAAAGTAGCATTGGCCATTGAAATTGCTACACCCATTCATTACAGTATCTTACGTGCAGAGACACAAAGTTGTAAATACCAGGATTTGCTGGCAGAAATGAAGGTAATGTGAAAGAAGAATGCCGAGACAGTTCCAATAGTAGTAGGAGCAATGGGTATATTAAAAAAGAATTTATAGTTGTATTTAGATATACTAGCTGTACATGTAACTCCATATGAGTTACAGAAGGAGTCCGTTCTGGGCACATTGCAGTTGCTGCAAAGAGCACTTTTGACTTGCATCAAAGACTGAAACAATACTAATTTCACAAATTTTAATCGTACTTTGACTTAGAAATGAAAAACCAAATAAATAGTGCCTTCCAAACCAAACACAGGAGGTAAAAGCCTTTTGTCATGGCTGGGGAACCAACTCAAAAAAACTCTGTGAAAAACCTCACCAGCCAAAAAACTCATGGCTTGCAGAACAAAAAAGCTTGCAGTGTCCCTGTTGAGCTAACACATTCTCCAAAAGAATATAGTGGTTCATATGTGATTACTAGGCTAATGGCAAATGAGTCTTTACAAGCCTAGCCAATAATACCCAGGATATGACAATAGTATATCTTAATTTTCCAGATATGGAATGGTGTAGTATCAGGGTGAGTCTTTGGGTGTTTGGCCCTAGTGATTTTCTTGAAAAAGTCCATCAGGTTGAGCAGACAAGACCTCCCTTTGTCAAAGCCAAATTGGGCCTGGTCCAGCTTTTGGAAAGTTCCTATGTCATTATTGATCAGGTCCATGATAATTCTCTTCATGGCCTTGCAGATAAGAATGGTCAAGCTTATGAGTTTGTAGTTCCTTGGGTCAGTTGATGGACCCCCCCCTTGTGCAGAGGGATGACTGTTGAGGTCCTCCATTCCTCTGGGAGAAAACCCATCTGGAGGCTATAGTTAAACAGGGTTTCTAGTGGCTAAATTAGTTTCTGTTTTAAGCTATTTAAGAAGCATCCTAGAATGTTGTTGGGACCCATACATACTGTGGTTTTGGCATTAGTGAGTGCAGTAAGGACCTGTTCCCTGTAATGACCAGTAGGTGGATGATTGTCTGTATTTCTCTGGGTGAGTTAGGAGATGATGGAGATAGAGGACAGAAATGAACTTGCTAGCCAGCAGGTTTGCTATAGTTTCAGGCTGGCTGAAAGTGTTGCCATTCATGATTAACTTGGCACATTGCTGAGCGTTTCCCTGACAGATTTGACCAGCTGTCTAATTTGTTTGTTTAGACTGGTGAGTGTTTTATTGCACTATTTTGTCTGTTCTTTCTTGGCTTTGGAGAGGACCTCTTTTCCTTTTGTTGAATAGCTAATTTATGGGGTCTATGTTAAATCAGCAAATGCTTAAAAAAGTGAACATTGATTTATCGACCCTTTTTCAACAAAAGCTGAAATCCCAAAAACTCGAGAGAACAATTTTTTTGCCAGGGAAAAAAATATCGCTGGGCCATTTTTGGCACTTTGCCATTTCCTCCACTGTGGTGTGATCTTGACGTTGGTATATTTAAGGAGGGGTCTGTGGGGGGCACAGCCCCCACATCGAGGGTGGGCAAAGCCCCCCACTTTATTTCATGTTTTCAAGTTTTTTTGTGTTTTTTTGTTTTTCTTTTGTGGAACAACAATTTTTTTCCTGGGAAAAAAATCACTGTCCCGAGTGTTCGGGATTTTCAGCTTTCGCTGAAAGAGGCTCAACAAATCAGCATTCACTTTTTTAAGCATTTGCTGATTTAACATGCACTCTATTTATGCTAGGGGCCCACCGGGGTGGTTTAGTATTGCCAGTGATTATAGGTTTGACTCAGACAGGTACTGCCTCCTCTATGCAGCTATGAATGGTGCTTTTTGCGTACATCTCAGAGTAGGCCTTGAAAAGTTATTCAAGATGAATGATTGTCTGTCTTGTCTTACTTACTGAAGCTACCAACTACAGCTCTGTGTTAGTTCTTAGTAATAATGAAAGTCTAAGCAGTTTTTGTGTGCTGGAACCAAAGTCTGATTAGCTGCTGTTTTAGTGTCTTGTAAAAAACAAAGTCTGGTTAGTGCACATAAACTTTGCAGACTATTAACCTTTTCAGCAGTATATTATTATTAACTTTCTTGCACAGTACTTAACTTGCCTATATAACAGACAACATGTACAATACTGTACAGTTTACAGCTTTAATGTTTTCAGATTTGCTCTTCATACAGCATGAAGGATCTCCAGTGCTCAGATCTAACAAGAAATCAGATCACATCTCACATATATACCTTCTTATGAAAGCAGCCTTTTGGGAACTCTCAAAGTCATTACTTCGGTATTTTCTGATGTCATACAGTCCATTTAATAAACTTTTAGGAAAGCTTTCCTGTTTGAGAATGTTTCTGTATGAAAGCAGTCTTTCAATACTTCCTGCACTTGATGTCATGCAGCCTCTTAATAAGCTCCTTTGTGTTCTGTTTCTAGGTGAATTATGTAACAGTTTAGGAAGTCTGTTGATTCTTGCACCCGGTCCTTATCTGTTTCCCTTGAAG
The DNA here is from genome assembly GCF_019279795.1 of Protopterus annectens. NCBI lineage: Eukaryota > Metazoa > Chordata > Ceratodontiformes > Protopteridae > Protopterus > Protopterus annectens. The sequence goes on along the minus strand of NC_056741.1, from coordinate 178,280,966 downwards.
TTTGTACCAGGCACTGCACATTCAGCTGAATGCCTTTCTTAAGGATTTATCCTTATCAGCATTTTTCTCAAGCTGTACCAGACTTTCATGTTACATTTACAGATGAGTGCGGTTTTATTTTACTTGACTTTTAGCTGAGAACAGTTTAACCCTTTATTATATGTATGCTAGCAAACAGAAATGTATGCATCTAACTGACTATATTATTCTACGTATATTATAGCAAACAGAAGTGTATATGCATCTTGTGACACCCGTGCCCTGGTCCAGCAATCAAGGAGCCTCAATCGTTACCAGTAACACCAGTGAGGGGCGTCTCATATAGGAGGAAAGGATAACAAATTCACACAGTAAAGTGCAATTTCCTTTAAGAGCACACAGAGATCACAGTCAGTCCGGGGCTGGTCACTCTCTCACTCTCCAGGTCCCCAATAAGACTTCAACAGGCAAAGCTATAGGGTCCAGATTTCAGCCTAGTGGGCAACTAAAACCTCCAGCCCTCTCTCTGTCCAACCAATACTTCGTGTCCCTGCCCAGGTAGCTCACACACACACACACACACACACACACACACACACACACACTTTGAGAAGAGTTTATACAACCACACAGACACTCCTGGGAAAGGCTGGCACAGGTTCTCCAGCTGTGCCCCTATTTCCCAGACTATACGGTAGTACCAGCTGCCACCACCCACTTTTTATCAGCTACTCAAAGGCCCTTAAAAGGGTGTCCAATTATTACTGTGCAATATTATTATCCAATTGATAATATAGCCCAAGGCTAAAGCTATTGAAGTGGCTTGGTACAGTTTTACCAAAGGCATGCAAGTACTCTATAAAGAGCTTAAATTATCTCTACAAAAACAGCCACAGTTGAAAGGGTTTAAAATATTTAATAATAAATAGTAAAAACACAAGACAATACTTTTTACTACACAGTGCTAGTCAAGAGTTATGAGATCACAGAGAAATACTTAAAATAATTCAATAGTGCAGTTCTGACATCACAGAAAAACACTTACTCTAATATTTCTAGTTACTAGCTATTCCTAAGAGAAAACATAAGTCTAGGATAAACATACATATAGAGCAAGACAGTGCTGATGAGTTGGATAGTCAAGACAAAAATGCTTAATGCTCTCTGATTCTCTCTGTTTTTAAAATCACATTCCTGGTTGACAATACATCATTTTTCACACTTCCCTGGGTTCCCAGGCTAACAGAAACTACATTTACATTCTTCACCTCTGGGCAGAAACCAGAGCAATAAAGGACATTTATGCATGCAAATTCTGTCCATTAAATCTGGCCTTACAACAATAGAGAGGATGCTTTACTTCACACTGACTGACTCCAAGTTGTAACATCAAAGGGTCACAACATGCTTTACTTGGTCAGTACAGTGCACTGTTGTTACATTTTTGCAGTTCCACATGTAACAGCATTTTTTCCATTTAAGACAACAAGCCTGTAGCTTACTTTAATATTTACAAATGACAGAATTATCTATAAAATTCTATCTGGCTAGGGAGGCAGCCTTCACATTTCTCTGCAATCCTCACAGTTCTAATTAGCAAACAAGTGTACATGCATTTATAAATCTTTAAATATATATCTAACAGTTCCCTCTGTTTAGATTTAAAACACTGATATGCATTCTTTGGTATTATAATTTACGTGAAACACATTAGGAAACAAAACATTTAGTTTTTTTTTTAGGCAACAAGTTAACAAAGTTTTATATTCTCAACAGAATGATAACAAGCATTGCTATTAAAATTGGATGAAGTATTTAATTTAACAACTTTTTTCTTTTGAAGACCATCTTGCAAAAATGTTCCACCAGTTATGAGCTGTATTTTCCAGTTGCTGAATATGACTCTACACAGTGACTTAAGTGAAATTTTGACAATGCTTGTGGATATTACTGCAAAGACATTGCAGCCTTGTTTTTTGGAATAAACACTTAAGTCATAAATGTTAAGATTTGACTTGTTACTATACATACAAATGAACAGAGGAGGAATTTCTGTGAACAGTTTAAAACTTGACTGCAAAATTATTTATTTACACAGATTTGCAGAGTGTTGTAGAAACCATTTGTTGTACAGCATATGCTTGCTTGTACAGAATGTTTTTTGCATTTGTACATATATGGGCTTTAATGTACACTCAGTCCAGTTTACAAACTTAGTATTAAACTGAAGCCCACTAATTAAAGATTACTGAAACATTAAAATGCATTTCTGGTATTTTTGTCTCACTACTGTACATGTTGATGGTACCCTAATCACTTGATGACATTAAAAAAGGCATGGTTGTCTTTTAATAATTAACACACACCAACATGTTTTTCTTGTACATTTATTTTAGTCCCTTCAGCAGTACTGTTTACACAGTCAGTGTAAAATTGGGTATCTATACCCACCCTTTGTTGTTGGCAAGGGGCCTGTATAATTTATTTGAACTTCATACCATGGCCCATTTACTGGCTGTACTCTGTGTAACTGAGGTTAGCATTTACCTGGCAACAGATCAGACATTTTTCTACAATTAACTTACAAATCTTTTTTAAACTTGGGTTCCAGTATTTTTTTTTTACAACTGCCCATAGTTTTTCAGCTTCTAGATGTCCCAGTATCTGGTGATTTAGCTTGACCTACTGTCGTGCCAACTGGAATGGCAAATATGGCAACTGCAATCCTTTAGAAGTAGTGTATGCACAATATTCTTTTGATGGTATTCCTGCTAGCCTGCACTGACTAGTTTCTTTTTTAAGCCCTGTTGCTTTTGAATATTTATAAGGTCTTCCTCAATTAATCCTTTGTCTAACTCCTTTAAGGTACTGACCTCTGTATTAATATGTACATATTCTGGAAGTTATTTCCACTCTGTGTTGCTTGTTTTTCTAATGTGTCAGCTAATGCATTTAACCTGAAAGTTTCACTTGTCAGTTTTTGATGTGCTTTTACCTTTAAGATGCTGCATTGCCCCTGCTGGTTTGACATTGTTATTACTCTATGTAAGTCTTGTAACACTTCAGCATGTTGCAGTGGTTTGCCTGCACTGTCTACAAATCCTCATCTTACCCAAGTGCCCATGTGCATCTGTCTGAAAACATTTTAACAGGATTGTAGTATTTAAACACATACAGTATTGGCTCTAACTCAGCTCTCTGAGCTGATATGTGTCCTGGCAACTTGATTAGTTCAGGAGACCCCCCACATGTTTTGTTCTGAAACTACAGCAAATTCTGTCCAGTATTTACCTTTGTCCCAAAATTGTACTCCGTCTACAAAGACACATGGCTTGAAATAATCAAAGTCAGGTTCTAAAAATTGTACATCAAGTTTCATTATTTTTTTTTAAGCAGTTGTGCTCTCTCCCTTCATATCCCACGTAGTTTGACAAGCTAGATTTGTCCCCTGTCTGTATGGTGACAGTTTTCATTCCAAAAAGTGCCATCCATTTTGCAAAGACTGCTTGGCTAATACCATTTGTGATGTTATTCATTTCAAAATTGTCTACCTGAGCTTTTGCTCCTTGGTGTGGTGTTTGTACTATAATGCTGGAAAATACAGTTAAATACTCAGATTGCTTAAGACCCCAGTAAATGGCTAATAATTGTTGTATACATGCGTGGTAACCCAGTTCCACTGGAGTCATTTTCCTACTACAGAAGATGATAGGACGTAATGTTTTTTCCATTCTGTTGTCACTGCCATGTGGCCATTCTTGTAACAATACAACAGATAATGTTTTTTTCTGGGTGCTGCTTGTAACACAAATGACAGCTTTGTTGTGGGTGCTATTAATTCTGTAGCTTGTGCTAACTTTACCTTTATTTCTGAAAATGTTTCATCCTCATGTGTTCCCCACTCTAAAAGGGTGGGGTTGTTTTGTTCCTGCAACATTTTGTATAGGCCTGCATAATCCTCTATAAATTCACTGTTATAATTCATGTTTCCCATAAATTTATGCAAATCTGCTATTGTTAGAGGCTTTTCCATTTGCAAGATGCCTTTCACATGTATTGGGCAAGGAGACCTTCCTGATGATTTTATGATAGTACCTAGAAACTTAGCTTCTTGTGTCAGAAACTGATTTTTTTCAATTTTGACCTTAAACCTTGCCTGCTGCAGAGTGTGAAAGACTTTTTAAGAAGCCGTACATGCTCCTCCACTGTTTCAGACTGAATGAATACATCATCAGTGTAATGTAACACCAAATCATCTTTTTCCAGCTGTTGCAAAATGGAACCTACCATCTGGTGAGTAATAACAGGACTGTTTTGAAAGCCATGAGGTAACCTTGTCATGACATACTGCTGATTTTTGAATGTAAAGTCAAATCTTGACAGTCTCTTTTTCTAAGTGGTACTGCAAAAAAGCCATTTGCTAGATCTATTATTGTAAACCACTTACTTTGTGGCTTAATACGTGCAGCCAGCTCTGGAACTCCTAGAAGAAAATGTGCCCTAGGAGTTGTGTACTGATTTATTTTTCTTAAATCAATGACAAGAAGGTAACTACCATCTTTCTTTTTAAATGGTCAGATAGATGAGTTTGTGGGACTCTTGCTTATTTGTATGATTCCTTCCTTTTCCCAATCTGCAATACACTTTTCCATGTGTTCTTCTATCTCCCTATGAATGGGATACTGTTTTTTGAAAAGGAGGTATTTAATCTTGATCGCTACCTACCCCCACTGGCATTTATAGCTTTCCACAGTCCCTGTGTCCCTTGGTCCACAGATTTGGAAATTGTTGTTGTAAATGTTGCCACACATCCTCATTGTCTGCATTTACATGTCCTGTAAGCTTATCAGGTTTTTCAGGTAGGGAGATTGCACAGCAAACTGTATTTACCTCTCCCTTCCCTGTGGCCCTGTCTCCCATCCACAAAATAATGTTAGGTAAACCAATTACTATGCCCAAGGGTTCTAAAATATCCATACCAATAATGGTAGCTGAACAAGATAGTTGCACTAAAAATGCACCCTTCCATGTCTGTCCTTCTTAGTGAAATGTTATGTTTACATCCTAGTTGCTTACTGCATAGCTCCCTGTGCCATTAAATGCAGACATGCAAAACTTTTTTTCTGGAATTTACAGATAACCGTGATGGATACTGCTGCTCCTGTGTCTAATAAGACATTTTGCCGTAGTACCCCTCCACCCAGATATCAATCAAGGGTCATCCATCTTTACCCTTTTTAAAGGTACTCAGGAAAGATAAAGGGGTAGGGGGGCACACCTCTATTGTAAGAGAATCCACTCATCCTCATTTCTGTTATCAGCTGCAATGCTTCACACTGCATACTTTTGTCTATCACCTTCCTCTGTATCTGGGTGATCTACACATTTAGATTTTTCAATTTCTTTATGTAACTGCCACCTAGCTATTTCCTCTGCTTGTTCTTCCAGGTATTTTGGATTTACAGATGAAGCTGCCTGAAAATCTAGGGTAATACCTCCCCTTTTCCTGTGTACTGATGACCATTATAGCTGTCTTTACCAATATTATAAGGTCTCTGCACACTGCCTTGTTTCTCTGACTTATATATATGAATATTTTGGTTCTCTTTTTGGAAACACACCCTGTTCTTCCTTTCTTTTTCATTAAGCCTTGTAATGATCACAATCTTGCTTAACATGCCATATCTTTTTACAGAAAAACACATGCTGGTACCCTTTGTTCATTATCTGTATTTGATCCATGTGCTGGGGATACAGAAGCAGGAGCTGGAGGTGCTGATGCAGCTCTCTCTGTTGGTGGTTGGTCACACCCCCATTGCCTTCCATGGATTTTTACTTCACTAATTACCTCAAATGCTTCACCCCCTATTCCTAGTGCAAAGGTATGTTGTGAGTATAATGCTCCATCATCAGCCATAATCCATCCCCTCAGTCATTAATTTTTGTAGAAAGTCAGTGAGGTTATCTGAATATTTCTTCATAAATGCATTTAATATCCCTTGGAACCCCCTTTACTTGCTCTAAGAAGCAATGTATTGACTGTTCCTGTACTTATGATTTGCATTTCCCTGTCTGATCTTTGATAAATGATCTGAAAGTCAAGCTAAAAGTGGTTACGCTGTGCCATTAATTTATCTGAGATGGTGATTTTGAAATTTTCTAACAGCTTAGCTCTGAGAGGCTGCCCTTTTGTATATGCCATTAGAATGGCTATCATACGTCTTACTTTACTGTTTAACTGATAAGCATCTTGCTTTAACTGAATGAAAGTTTTAAAACATTTGGGAATAAAAATCCAGAAACATCTAAATAATGCATCTTTCCACACAGATGCTGTGGTGTACACTACCCACTCTTCAAATGCAAGCATGTTATAAAATATGCCTTTCTTTTCATTCCACTCTGGTAAACTTTGTAACAATCTGGACTGTGTATACAGATCAGCTGTAGTTCCCTATTCTATGATTTGAACTGTCTTGACCTTTTCCATTGCCTCCTTAAGCTGAGCTATTAAAGTTGTGTTTACAGATTAGTCTCTGTCAATTCAGCTAATTCATCTTCCTTATCTTGTAAACACTGTTTAAGGCCTGAAATGTTGTTCAATTCTTTACGGGCTTTATGATACTTTTTTATGAGAATCATCTTTTGATTGCAAAGTCCCTATGCACTTTTGACACAGCTTTTGCATGGCATCTTTGAACTCCCTGAATTCACCTTGTGTGTCCCTCAGGAATTTATTAAACTCTTCTGTCAATTTATCATGAGCCTCATTTCTGTTTTTTCTTGCTTAGCAGCTTCATTCCACTGTTCTACATACTTTTTAAAAGGTGTAATACAATCTACAGGAGATTCTGCCAGCAAGTGACTTGACAGTTGTTCTAACTCTGAAATTAACATAGTGACAGGATATAACTGTTTAGTGTCAGGACACAATGTACCATCAGAAGTATACCACTCAACCTGGAAACATCAAAAATCTGGACAAGGCCCATGAAAAATAGGTACAAATCTGCAAGCTGATTAACATCTAATGTGCATACATAATTACGTAACCCCACCCACTCTGATGGAATTGTGGGATACCAACTTTCAAATGCAAACTGAAGAACAGACAACCAAAATATGGCACCAGAGTTCCCCTGCAGCTATTCCAATGTCCCATTACCTGGCTATTTTGCCCCATTTACCATAAACACTAATGTGTGCATACTGCTTTACTTCTACAATGATTATTTGGATATTATTTTTACATTTTGCAGCACAACAATGCACAAACACTAACAGACATCTGCTAAACAAAGCAACACTGTCTCACAATGAAAACAGACTTGGCATTAAAACTTATCTGCCCTTGAAACTCACATTCATTGAAACAGCATTGAAACCCACACCACATCTAAAGAAAATGCATCTGGCCAGGGGTGGATAAAGATTACCTTTGGGCTGTTTTCAGATCATTGGCCCCTTGCATGCAAAACAAGAAACATACATGTGTTCTTTTCTTTGATACACCTTCCTAACTTTATTAAGTTATATTCCTTGTATAATACAGCACACTTTTTAGACGGAGCGTATTTTAAATTTATTGTTTGAACATTTTTTCCTGTAGGCTGTACTATAGGCAATGAAACAAATCCATGACCCAATAATGACAAAGCTGCCCATTTCAGAAAATTTCCATCATAAAAGTCTACTTCCACACCCACACTATAAATAGAATGACAGTAGTGTAAGCCATAGGCAACTTGCACAGCTTCTTGCACTTATTTTCATTTTCTTTTTTTTTGGGGGGGGGGCGCTAAAGGTCAAAAACCAGGGACACATTTTAAACATTGGTTGTATAATTTTAGAAAGTTGCTAAAATAAAATGTTGTGTTACCACCATGCATGTCAATGGCAAGTCTTGAACTCAGAAATCAGCAGTTTCCTGAAAAATAAGAAGACTGAAACTTAAAGGCCATCATTTAATGAATTCAGTTCTCACTTCTCACCACAGCTCTCAACCTCTTAGCACAACAAAACCTGGACAAAACCAATAATGGGAGAATACAAATTCAGTTCTCACTTCTCACTCACCATAGCTCTCAACCTCTTAGCACAAAAAAAAACTGGACAAACAAAGCCAGTAATGGGGGAATACAAATTCAGTTCTCACTTCTCACCATAGCTCTCAACTCTTAGAACACAAAAACCTGGACAAAGCTCAGAAATGGTGGTGGCTAGGGACTTTAGGCTCTTTTTATCCTGTACGGAAGGTACATGGTTCGAGCCTGAATACCTCTAGCCACCAGGTGTATTATATGGGGTATTTTCATACACATATACACACACACACCTAAATTAATGGAAACAAGCATCAATCCAACGAACACTTGCTTGTCTTTCACTCTCACTCTCTCTCTCTCTCTGAGGTAGTTCTTTCAACAATAATAAACAGCAGTTATTGTCAACCACAATAAATTACACCAATGGATGGACTGGACTCCCGTCCCCCTCCTCCATCCCACTCACTCAAGTCTAGTGAAAATATAAAAATCTGCACAGTAACAGTGATAATGAACAATGGGCTAATTAAATGCACACTGGTGGAAGGGAATGTTTAGTCAGTCTGGACTCCCATCCCTCTCCTCCATCCCACTCACTCAAGTCTAGTGAAAATATAGAAATTTGCACTGTAACAGTGATAATGAACAATGGGCTAATTAAATGCACACTGGTGGAAGGGAATGTTTAGTCAGTATGGACTTCCATCCCCCTCCTCCATCCCACTCACTCAAGTCTAGTGAAAATATAGAAATTTGCACTGTAACAGTGATAATGAACAATGGGCTAATTAAATGCACACTGGTTGAAGGGAATGTCTAGTCAGTCTGCTTTAACTAAAAACATAGCGGAAGTGATGCCTTTACTGTCTTCAGATGGTGGAGTCCCAAACAGAGGGGATAAATGATAATACTCCAAAATCAGAAAGCCATCGTAAGACTAATGCAGATGCATGCATGCTTTTTGCTTTCACATCAAGGCCCCAGGCACCAATGTCCATGCCCCGCCCATTCATTTCATATATAGAGCTACCCACTTCCTTTAATTCACATATGTACTACTCATAGATATGACATAGAGATAAGCTTGGTGACTATTCAATCTGTTACGGACAGACCAATGGCCTATGGAATAAAGAATTTTGAAAAACAGAAAAGAAAGAACTGCATTTTCTGCTAGCTTCACTTTAGTCAGATAAAATGCAATGTGTAAAACATTAATTTCCAAGCTGCATACACAAGGAATTCTGTTTCTGAACTGGAAATAAGCTTTCTTAAGGCAGTGTTTTAGTAACTCATTAAAATTTATGCATGTGTATGCACTTTAGATGCTTCCAGGTTATTTTTTACTCTTTTTCTTATATTTTATTAACCCTAATGCAGTTGGAGAGGGAAATTTGACTTTCCTTATATGGGAAATTTGAGAAATGTACCGACCTTCACTGGTAGAAACTGGGTCTCTGCGCATCTACAGGAATGCATATTTTGTCACAGGGTACTAGCAAAAGATCAAGGCTAAATGTAGCACACACACACCCGTAGACTTATATATACAAACTCGGAGCTTGCTCAACAGTGGAAAAACAAAAAGGCAAACTCCACTGTCAGCAAAAATAATTTCGTCGAACAGCACTCACTGTTTTTGTGTTCACCAAAATCCCATTCAGTTACATGACATGCTTCCTATATATACTTTTGCACACAGACACACACACACACACACCATTCTGTCCTTTCCTTACCACTAAATACATCCAGACACAGTGAGCGTCTTCTACAGAATCCAATAACTTGAGTACACACACACAAACATCATTCTGCCCTTTCCTTACCTCTAAATACATCCAGACACAGCGAGCATCTTGAGCGTCTTCTATAGAATCCAATAACTTGAGTGGAGCATCTTCCAGCGAAATCCTTGCTGGCTCTAAAAATCCGATAACTCGAGCGGAACGTCTTCTAAATAAATAAATCCAGCAAAATCCCTTCCGGCTCTGGTGACTTGCCGCTCACAAAAGCATTTGAAACAGAGCCAGAAATAGCGCAAACTCAATTCTGACAGGCTGGTGGAGCTGACGTCATCGCGCACGCAATGACGTCAGCTCACAAAGCGAGAAAATTAAAAAAATAAAAAACAAAGCACTAATAATCGGAAATGAAGGGGTACCACTCAGGAATCGTGGCACCCCAATATTTGAACCCCAAAACTTGGTAGAAACAGAGTAATTTGGGACAGTTGAGAGGTATGATCAGAAGATGTTTCTTTGCAAGTTAATTTGCTAACAATGGTTTGCATGGTATTTTTATGGTCTTTGTACACAGAAAACAGTTTCAAATATTCATTTTCACATGCTTCACTCTATCCTTTATAAACCCTCCGTCTGTCCCTCTCTCTTTTCCATAGTCTCTATCTATACTCCATCCTGAACCCTCCATACTTCTAATCAACAACTACTTGATATTTGCCACCCAACAAAGTCTGTAGGCAAACTACTCTATAAACACTCAGTCACCCATGCCTGGAACAGACTTCCCCTTGACTTACATTCAATTTCACACACCTCCCACTTTAAAAATGAACTAAAAACATATTTTCTCAATTCCAGGACCTGCCCTTGCAATGACCCCACTTAGTCCCCCCCCCACACTTGCCCTTATTAAGGACCCTACTTAGTCCCCCTACACACCTCTCATAAGGTATTTGCATAATTCCACACAAACAGCAGAAATATATATATACTTTGTTTTACTCTCAACCTATTGCCTTACCTCACTGTAAATTATATGTTTCTTAGTGTCATTTTGTTTCCTTCTCCATACTTGGAATTTTAATTTGTATGTATATACAAAATAAATGTAAAACTTTTGCTCTGTATAATTGCTTCTCACCTCAATATTTTGTGTAATATACTTTGCAATAGAAATGTATTGTTGGAGCTTTTCTCCTTGGGTCTCCACTGAAAATGGGCCACAAGCCCAGTTGGACTAACTCGGTTAACAAATGTCAATAAATAAATAAATAAATAAATAAATATGATTCACACAATAAACATTTACTGTCATGCCAAACATTATTTTGCTGAAGGTACCAATCAACTGTAACTACCCATTTACTCATGGTATGTACATCTTCTTGTCCTAATAAGGTTTTACATTTGCTAATATGCTGGTTATAGCAATTTCTTAATCTTTGCCAAATTTTACCTGGTATCTCTGATGCATCTAGAGTAAAGTTTTGTTTACCTTTCTTACTTACCTGATTTACACTGGTCATGCTGAATGTTAAGAGAGTCCAGAAGGTTTAAGTAGGAGATGTGGTTTTCTAAACTCATGTGAAGGGATCTGTAGCTAACAAATGTGATAGGAGTTTGCACCTATGGTTAGTTGGGCATGGAGCAGATCACATGAGTCATGTTGTTGGGCTAGTTTAGCAGTGTTCTTGTCCTTTATGAACACTGAAGCACCTCCTCCCTTTGTTTTATCCTGAGCTGAGGGGGATCAAAATGTTTGAAAGTCACTGTAGCCATTAATAGCGGGGTTTTTTTGTATTGTTCTGAACCATGCTTCCATGACTGATAAGTTTGTGTTCTCAACGGTGAGGAGTGCATCCAGGGAGTGCAGTTTTTTATTTAAACTCCTAGTGTTGAGCAGCAATACCTTTATTTAGTCATGAGAGATTTTGTTATGTCGGAGGATTTAACAAGTTTGTATGACCTAAAAAAAGCACTAAGGAGATAGATAATGTTTTTGTCCGTATCCAGAAGCCAAGTGATGACAAGTGCAAACCATACCATCTCTGACAAAGCATCATGGTTTGTTGATCATGTCTCTCCTGGCTGACAGTTATTGGATCCCCTTGTGAAACCAGAAACTAAGCCAATTGTTGATGTCAATCATTTTTGCTACTGTTGTAGTATCATCATTGGTGAAGGTAGGATGCTTGTCAAGGCTAGATTAATTCCTGCCTGGGACACATATTTAGAGAGTTCTATCCTGTCTCTCTTCATATAGTCCAGTGAGGTATGTCTTAGGTCATTTACACCCACATGGAATATGACCATGTTATACTGGTACTTGTGGGTTAAAGACCTAAGTGCATGCATGATCTGGCAGAATCTGTCTCCAGATAAACAGCTCACTGTGATCTTCTCCTTGTTTGTCCTGGTAAAGAGGACATCAGTTTGGAATCCCCAATAACTGGAATGTTTGACTGTGTGGTATGTTACCTTATGGGCTTGAAAGTGGGACTACTATGATTGTCAGAGTTATGTGTTGTGTGAGATTCTGTCTTTTTTGAGTGTGCACGGTGCCACTGAGAGATGCTTTTAGGAGGTCTTGGAGGTTTGGGTAAATTACAAGTGAGTACATATATGTGGGTCTGTGTGTTTGTTCCTTAATGTTGCTAATGAGTGTTTCGGGTGTAAAGCTGACAATCTAGTTTGTATTTTTATTTGTGTATGTGAGTGTTTTACCTCCAATGGCATTGTGTATCTACATCTCTCACACAAAACTTCTCTTTATTTGTTAATATTACTGTACAGGCAGATGATTGCTGATTGAACTTATTTCAATTGTTCAGAGAGGGGATATACTTTGAGATATGGCCACATTTAGGGGTAATGCTATTGGTGGGGGGGTCACCACAGGGGGTGCAGTCTAGAACACTGCCTTGCCAAACAAATTTTACCTGTTTCCAAGTGGAGCAAACTATGATTGAAAAACAAAATCAAATTCATTAATAAAAAAGTGTGCCTTAATCTATCACCTTCTACACTACAGTTATACTTCTTTATCATGAAACCAATCTAAGTATTGCCCAGGCATGGATACTGCCTTCCAGCATATTACATTCCTAGCTTAAGCCATTATAACTTGAAAACAAAATGGAATAAAAATGGCTGAGTATGTTTACCTATCAATAAATACAAAGAAAAAAGTCCCAACTTTCTGTAGCCAATTCTATAAAGTTAGTGGAAAAAACAGTAAGAAGTATTAAATCTTATGACTGACATTATTGACTAATTGCAATTCTCTGTGAGTTACCTGAAAAGTTGACATTTTATGAGGGATAGTGCAAAATATGAGGCAAAATCAAGGCTAGCTAAGAGATATCAGTAATGGACTTACTACCTTATCCATAACAATCTTAAAAGTATTAAGCATTAGCCTTCTGGCCACCATGAGGAATTTAAGTAAAGTTGTATAAGGAAACCATTTAGACTAGGTATATCCTCATGCTTTGTTTTCTTATAGCTAAGGAATTTCAAAACTAATAATGATTTATTTCAGTGAATGGATATATGTTGATGTCAAATGTTGGACACCTTATTATTCCAAACATCTTTGGATTAAAGTTCACCTGGGGAATATATAGAGGCTAATACTTGTTAGACTTTTCTAGCTTTGAAAGCTATTCAGAATATTTTAAGGCTTCCCGATTCAAGATGTCTCTGTATGATACCATCCTAGCTAATCTGAATGAATGCACTTTAACAGGACTTTTCTTTTGTGTAAAAGGGTGACAGCCTTGACAATGTAAATAACTATTACTAAAGGCTGGCTTTCTATAAATAGTTGATGCAAAGCCATTTTCAGTCTTTATAATGGTTGTATCAAGAAAATAAATTGAATTTCAAGAAATCATTTGTGTAAATTTCAAACATTGTGAGCTTAAGGTATTCAATAAACTTGTGCAACTCAAGCTCAGCTCCCATCCATATAATAAAAATATCATCAAAATAACTAATGTACAAATTACAATTGTAAAAAAATTCACTAGGAAAAATGTGCAAAGTCTCCCAGGCATACATGACTAAATTTGCATAGGTGTAGGCACAAGAAGCCCTCATTGCTATACCTCTCACTTGTCTATAAACTTAAATATCAAAATATACAAAACTGTGATCAAGAATAATATTCACAAATTCCATAAGAATCAACTTTTCTTTAGAACTTAAAAATTGGCAAAACAAGAGTGCGATTTCCATCAGTTATGTCAATAAGGAAGTGGGTAGTAACCCAGGATTTGAGAGAGAGGTGATTATTCAGTACAATAGTGGAGCTAGGCAATTAAAATACATTATTACTACCAATTGGAATAGTTTAAAGTTTAATTCCGATGTTTTCAAAACTTTGAGTGAATGGCTGAGATTTGTGTACAAAACTGCCAAAAAGTTACAAAGTATTTATGAAATGCAGAGGCTGGATGTTATTACTGAATTATTAAAAGGTCATGTAGTTGTGTTTTTTGTAAACAATGTAAACATATGATGAATGACAATGTTATACCCATTATGGTGGGAAAGAGAAAATGTGATTAAAGTGACATTTATGAATGGTAATTGTACATCTTCGAGGTGTATATCTTGTCCCGCATTTTAAGTGGGTAAAATGGATTGTACATTAAGAAAAAGGATTTGTGAACATTATTATGACATCTAAACTGAAAACATAAATAATGCTTTATTTAACCATTCTACAAAATCAGACAGCTTTCAGGCATACCAGTTTGGTATTATTGACATAGCTATCATCACCCCTCAGGGTTGTGCCTGAGAGATCACATTGGAATTCAAGGAAACAGTGTGGCAGTTTAAGTTGAATGCCACTGTTTTTCCTTGACTAAAGGAAAACATGTTTTAGTTTACTTAATTTAAATTGAGGGGAGCAAAATTGTGAATTTTATGCCATATGTCTTTTAATTTTCATTACATATATGTTTTTAATATTAAAAAACTAAATTGTATGTATTATTACCTGTTCCTATAATGAATGTATTCCTAAGGGTACTTTGTCTTTATGATTTGATTGACTGTTAGTGATGTCATTAATTAAGGACTGTTAAACTGGGTTGCTTGTAGTGGAGGCCATTTCTGATGAAGTCTAAATGTTTGGTAGTAGATGAAAGCAAAAATTACAAGTCATGCTGTTAAAATCACTCAGACTATCGTGTTTTATTTATTTATTTATTTTTGTATGATGCTGCCAGTTGGCACATGCTTTTTTTTACTGCTTGCTGTTGATTTTGGTGAACCTTTCACACTTTGGCATTTCTTTGGATTTGAAGAGATTGACTGCATGGCACCATCTTTTTTCTTTGGATCTTTTGCTTACTCTAGTATTTTTCCCAACAAGCAGGTGTATTGAGTATCATATTTCTGAACACAATGAGTCAACCTATTTTGGATGACAGTGTTGTGGTGGAACATCTGGCAGCTTCTTCAGGAGATTTCAACTATGTGGGTTGAACCTAGTAAACTCATCGACTTAATAGCACATCTTGTGGTATCTGCTAAACCACAAAGCTCAATGCAATGTAATGCTTCTGTTACTGTCTTCTGCTTGTAACAGTGTCAGCATTCACAGCACTGATATGTCAAACTCTATTCCTTTGGGACAAGAGAATTTTCCATGAACTTATTTGATTCAGTCCAACAATAACTCAGCAGGTATTGTTTCTCATTTTTCTGTGCCTTTTATTTTACATGGATGTTTTGTTGATGAAACACCCATTCATACCAAAGTGGAGTTTAACACTTGGCATAACCATCAGTCCACCTCAGTTTTAATGTTAACACATCTTTACTTGACCTGGCTTATGGTTATTTGAAAGTTATTATTGAAGCCTTTGAAAAGAAAAGTATTATTCTTCATAATTTGCAGATTGACGACGACTATTTGTGTGAATGCCTACATTTGAAAATTTTACCTCAGGGATTGTGTGACAACATGTTTCCAAATGGGACTTTGAAATACTCTTTGTTTTTCAAGGAACTTCCTATGTTACTTGAAAAACAAGGTTTTAAGGTAATGCAACTCTTCTACTGTCAGAAGTTTAGGACTTGAATACTAAGGTAAAGTCTGACTTATTATTTCTTTAATACAAATATTTTTATTTTGAAATTTTCACTAAAGTTGACAACAGAAGTAAAGTTATGAAAACTCACAAATATAAAAATGTTGTTAGAAATAAACTACAATATGCTAATAGTGCTGCTTATTTATCGACCACTAACTACACTGGCTACAGTGGTACAAAAGTGACCTCTGAAGCATCAGATTTTAAGTTTGTGCAAGGTGCATACTATGAGACATGAGTTGAATAGCCTGTCTAATTGTGATCTTGACAGTCGCACTGAATTTCCACCCCAAGGCATTCTGAAAGTATCACTAGTGCTTTGGTAGTGACACACAAGCACACTCAAAATAATAGTGCAGATTACTTTCAAGGGTTTTCCGGGGAGGAACATACAATACATTATATGGAACAGGGGAGGTTCAAACACATGAATTAAAATTTGCTCATGTTGCTAACACTATTTATTTGAGCTTTGCTAGTTTACTTTTAAACTACTGAGATTATAAGATTTTCAGCTATGCTCAGCTTGATGTTAACATTATTTTTTTTATTTTGTTTGAAAAGTGTTTTACTTTCATTCCTGTCAAACGTTTTGATTTGGTTGATCCCATTATATTATTATGATTGTTTACTCATAAACTTAATCTATCTGTTCATTTTGAACAGGATGGGCATGTTTTACACATTCAGTATTCAAAAGAAAAAATAAAGTTAACCTCACTATGCAGCCCTTGATGACATCTTTTGAATAAAACTTGCAAGCAGGAAATTTATGTACTGGATATTCGTACAACCTTATTAAAGAAGAAAGACAGATTTTAGGAGACCTCACTGGTAATAAAACTCATCTAATTATGAAGCCTGACAGGTTGTAGAACTGTTATATTTAATTCCATAGATTACTCAGGCATCATTTTCACTATGTTGCAAGACACCAGTACATAAGTACACGTTTCTCATAATGAAGTCAATATAGCTTTTCAAAAAATGTATTTGTTCCTGCATGACTATTTGCTGAAGGGGGTTATTGTTTCCAAACTATATGAAAATCTCTTTACTCCTAATCCATTCATTCCAGCCATTTTTGGAATCCCTAACATGCATGAAACTATACAAAACACTGCTTTCAGATTGATTGTGGCAGCACAAAATTTCAAAACCCATTCCTTAGCAGTGAATGTGGATAGGACTGTAAAACCTAATTTTCAAGTACAAGCACACATAATAAAGGACTCATGGGGTTTTCTGGCATGCCTGAAGAGTCACCTATGGGAGACAAACTTGTTTTTTCTAACCATTCATGTTATGGACCTGTTTATTTGCATTCCTAAGTCAAACAGGCCAGATTTTTCCCACATAACATTATGTCTCTTGCCAATTTTTAAGTTCTAAAGATATTTTGATTCTTATGGGCTTTATGACTATTATTCTTGATAACAATTTTCTATATTTTGATGGAGAAGTTTACAGACAAGTGAGTGGTGTAGCAATATTGGTTTCCTGTGCTGCCACCTATACAAATTTAGCCATTTATACCTGGGAGACTTTGCATGATTTTCCTAGTGAAGTTTTTCAACATTGTACTTTATATGTTCGTTATTTGGATGATATTTTTATTTTACAGATGGGAACTATGCATGAGCTGCATGAGTTTACTGAATACCTTTACCTTACTACTAAATTTT
Source organism: Protopterus annectens (assembly GCF_019279795.1). Lineage (NCBI taxonomy): Eukaryota > Metazoa > Chordata > Ceratodontiformes > Protopteridae > Protopterus > Protopterus annectens. Next base: position 178,263,402 of record NC_056741.1, on the reverse strand, counting down.
TGAAATTCACACACACTATTTCTTGTAATTTGATAAATTTTCTTGACAGAACCATTATAAAGAGTAAAACTGGTTTAGTTTCCAATACTTATAGAAAGCTAACTTTTAGTAATGGTTATTTACATTTTTAGAGCTGGTCACCCCTTTACATGAAAGAAAAGTTTCATTAAGGGACAACTGATCAGATTATCTAGATATAGAAAAGTCTCACTAAGGAACAGCTTATCAGATTATCTAGGTATCTGACAGGGACATCTTGAATCGTGAAGTAGAAATTTTGCTTCACATGCTCATAAAAAGATCAAAACCACTTGAACAATTGCAGTTTCAAGTACTTTCACAATGGGGCTACTGGTATATACCTTTACTAGGTTATAATTGAATTGTTTTACAAACTAGTGCAAATTCCAGCACTTATGGCAGCAAGAAAGTGAGTAGTAACCCAGGACTTGAGAGAGCGATGATTATTCAGTGCAATAGTGGGGCTAGTTGATTAAACTCTATTATTCTCGGCTAGAGCATCTTCTGTGTGGAGACATGCATAAATGGGCGTACCTTTGTTGAAGGTTGTGCATCAGGGCTGTCAACTCGGCACATAAAAATCCACTGCCAATCATTAGCAGACCGAAGTACCGCTGTGGCGACCCCTAACTGGGAAAAGCCGAAAGACACAACATTAGTAACAACCTGTCACTAGTGGAGATCCCCAGAGATCTATTCTGGGATCCCTACTATTTGGCATCTACTTCAGAGGTCTAGACAGAGAAAAATTCCTTTGGCTGACCAATTTTCTGGACGACTGCAAAATGGGTGCTGTCATTGACTCTCCAAATGATGTTAACATACTGCAAGAGGATCTCATATCAACTAATGACTGGTGCCAAAGTCATGGCCTCAAGCTAAATGCAAAAAAAATGTATAATCATATCATTCAGCAAAAACCCAGTCCCTACTTATTACCACATCAACAGTAACCCCCTATGCACACAACCTGTGGTGAGAAACTTGGGCACTCAGGTTGGTAACAACCTCACATTTGACTGTCATGTAGCGGCAGTGGTCAGAAAAGGCTTTTACTTGGTTCATCTCATAAGTAAAGGGACTGCATCCAGAAAAAGTAGGTTATTACCTCTTTATACTCCTCCCTCATTAGACCAATAATCAAGTATAATGCTCCATTTGATATGTACCTCTCCAAACATCTGCACCAACTGGAAAGGCCACTGAAATACCTCACAAAGAGAATTCATGGCCTCCTATACCTGCCCTATGTGGACAGGCTCAAATCACTACCACTCTACTCAGTATTGTACAAATTACTCAGGGGTGATCTGTGTCTCACCTACAAGGCAATCTTGGACCCTGCCCTACTAGAGATGCTCCATATCCATAAGTCTGACTCCTCATGCATGAGCCGATCAAAAGGCCTGAATCTAATATGCAACATCAACAAAATCTGCTGCAGAGACAGGTTTGTCTCCCTGAGGCTGCCCTGGCTCTGGAATGGACTTCCCATACATGTCAAGCAGAGCACCTCACTGGTCCTCTTCAAGTACAACCTTGATGAGAGGATGGGAAACCACAAATTTTTGCCAGGGGTTCCACCTGTGTCTCTCACTGGCAATGGTGACAGGTGATGGCTGAGGTTTCTTTTTGGGGATAAACTCATGGCTAAGCTTGTAAGGGCCCCAGGGCCATTAGCCTAGTAACCTCCTATGATCCTATGAAATGGAGTATTTTAAAGTGGAATTCCAGTGTTTTCAAAACTCTGAATGATTGGCTTTGATTTGTGTACAAGACTGCCAAAATGTTATAAAGTATTTATAAAATGCATAGGCTGGATGTTATAACTGAATTAGTACAAAGGTTGTTTAGTTGAGTTTTTTGTAAATAATGTAAATATATGATAAATGACAATGTGATAACCATTATGTCTAACTTTGGAAGGAGAACAATGTGATTAAAGTGACATTTATGAATGGTAAGTGTATGACAAGTGTAGTATATCTGGCAAGGTGTATATCTTGCCCCACATTTTACATGGGTAAATGGATTGTGCATTAAGAAAAAGAAGCTACAGACATTGTTATGACATCCATCCTGAAAACATAAGCAATGCTTTATATAAACATTCTACAGAATTTAATAACTTTCAGGCATTTCAGTTTGGTATTATTGACAGAGTTGTCATCATCCATTTGGGATGGTGTCCATTAGATGCCATTGGAATTCAAGGAAAGAATAGTTTAAGTTGAATACTACTGTTTTTCCTGGACTTAATTAAAACATTTCTATTTTACTTATTCTTAAACTGAGGACAAATAAATTGTGAGTTTTATATCACTTGTCTTTTAATTTTAATAACATATATGTTTTTAATATTAAACAATTACTTTTATGTGTTATTACCAGTTTCTATAATTAGTATCTTCCTAAGGTGTACTTTGTCTTTAAGATTTGATTGACTGTTAGTGATGTCATTAATTAATGATTTTTAAACTGAGTTGTTTGTAGTGGAAGCTATTTCTGATGAAATCTGTATGTTTGGTAGATGACAGCAAAAATGACAAGTAATATTGCTAAAATTACTCAGACTGTCGTGGAATTTTTTGTATGATGCTGCCATTTGGCACTTTTTATCACTGCTTGCTGTAGATTTTGGTGCACTTTTCACTCTGGTGTTTCTCTGGTTTTGAGTGGACTGAGTGTACGGCACCATCCCTTTTCTTTCACTTCTGATATTTCACCATTCTTTTCTCTAAATTGAAATATTGTCCCTGTGTAGAGCTTCACAGCTGATGTTACTACTTTATTATGACTGGGATGCTTGGAGACGGGACAGCATACAAATAAGTGAATCTATATTTGGTTTCATCTGACATGTTCCAAAAACTTGATGATATTATTTGGTCATGGCCTTCCTAAAGTTCATTTTGTTTCTCTCAGAGTGACTTCCCTTTGCATCACTTTAGCTTTGTCAGATGCTAACTGTTCTTACAGTTGGGACAGTAGTTCATTTAGCTGAGAAATTTTATCTCCCAATAGTTTAAGTTCAGTGACCTTACAGGGATCCTGCATGACTGGTTTCTTCCTTGTGTATGTTGTATGCCTGAATATCTTCCCAGTTTGGCTGGATAATAGATTTTGCTCTTACAGCTTTTTATATTCCTCCAGACTTACAGTGAACGGCTTTTAAATGATTCTTCTTCCTGAGTTGCTAACTGCAGTCCTAGTTGCATAATTTCTGATTTGTACAAGATGACAATTGACTTTGTGAGTTTTAGTTCGGCTTGTTTGGGCTCACTGGTTATTTGTCTTATTTGGATGGTTTATGTGCTCCTTGTTATGTTCTACAGTTACAGTAAAGGATAAGAGGCATATCTTGGGGCGATTAATTATGGCTGTATGCAGACTGAAGCTGCAGTGCATTTGTGGTTGATGCTTCTGCACCACCCAACAGTTCTGTGATTATTTTACAGACTGGATATCAAGCTACTTTAATGTGGTCCTTTCCTTATTTATTCACTTCTCCACCCTTGCCATATTCACGAAATCTACTCATTTCTCTTTCCCCATCTCCTATCTTTCATCTGTCCTTCAGCACTTTCTTCCCAGCATTGCTGATGGAAATAGTGGGGCATTACTCAAGCTCATGTTACCTTCCATCTCACAGTTCATCTTTAATGTGGGTATTTGTTCATTTGGGGAGGTTTTGGTGGCTTACTCCATCTCGCAGTTCATCTTTAATGTGGGTATTTGTTCATATGGGGAGGTTTTGGTGGCTTACTCTCTCCATCTGGGGCTGTTCCACTTCCTACACTCTTCTCTTGGCCCAGAAAGACTTGGAAACTAAGGGATTAGGTTTCAGTACATGAATGACTGTTTAGTACTCCATTTCTGCTGGAGCTATATCATCTTCTCTGGCAGATTTTAATACTCATTATATCTGTTTTTGTAGTAGTCATTTGGAATGGGGGTCATTTACTCCCACCTGCCTTGGAGATCACTGACTTGCCACTATATTTAGAATGGGCTAATTATTTCCATGTTATATGTAATCTAATATTGTTTTTTTTTTATTGAATTTTATTGTTTTAATTTTCTTCTTAAACTTTTCACATTGCAATATTATTTTTCTTCTGCAAGTGCTGTTAGATTAGGATAAGATATTAGGATAAGATAGAAGAAGTGTGTAACCCCATGGAGTGTGGGAGACCTTAATCTCAGGGTAAGCTGTCTGCCTGCTTTCATGGAGTCTAGTTACAGTTACACTTAGTTTATATGTCAATGTGCTCAGCACCACCATCAACCCCCTTTCCCATTTTCTACATGGGGTAGGTGCATGGTGTCAAATGTCTCCATCTTTCTTGATTCAATATTACTATCCTACCTTCTTCAGTTGCCATGCCTGATAGCCACATGTTTTTTCTCATGTAGTCCATCTATCTCTTCTATGCACACCCTCAATTGCTTTTTCCTTCTTCACCTCTCATGCAAACTCTCTTCATTAAATCATCTTCTTTCCTGCACGTGCACATGCCTTAACAAATATAAGCTATTCTCTTTTACTTTCTTTGCTCTTGGAGCTAGTTTGGCTTCTGTTCTGATGTCCTCATTTCTTCATCTGTCTCACATTATGCATCCTACCACCCATCTCATATGGTTAATCTCCATCACCTCTAGTTTCCCCAGTTGTACTGCCTTCAGTGCCCAGATTTTTGTACAACTTACATTTCAGCTTCTTTGGCATTCTTTGCCAGGCATGGTCTGCGGCTGTCCCCAGTGGGCTTGGCTAAAAGATTGTCTACCATCTTAGTGCCTTTTTAAGCAATGAGAAAATACCACAACTTCCAAAATAGCAACAAAAAAAAAAAAAAAAAAAGAAAGAAAACAGGCTTAAGGTGTTACTGCTGAATACTAGAAGCCCAAAAATAAACTCCACACCCCACAGGCTGTATTCCTGTATTCGCTCTGGAGAATGTAGACATTTGTGCTACTGAGACCTGGTTTAAAGCTGAAGAATGTAATCTGGCAGTGCAAAGCTACAGTGTCTACCACACATTTAGATCAGCAGCGCACAGAGGGGCTAAAAGTGGAGGTATTTTGATCTATGCTAGCAATAACTACAATACCAGGTTGATTAAACAGGATGATGCTCTGGAGTTCTTCCACATCCAAGTCAGCACAGACAAGGTTTCTTACCATGTCCTGGCCAGCTACATGAGCCACACAGCTCACAACTCTTACTTAAACTTACTAGAGGTACTTATCATCCAGCCTAATAGCCTATTCATTGGAGACTTCAACTACCCCTCTATTGACTGGGAAATGTACACTGCCTGTAACTCACAGGCACATTTCCTAGACTTTATCAGCAAAAAATACCCAGGACCAGATAGTGCACACTCCAACCAGAGAATAAAATGCATTGGACCTAATACTCACAAACACTGCAGTGTGCTGCACCTCCCCACCTGCACTGTGACACATCCTCATTAATAAAGTCAAATCATAAAACTGTCTCACTCAAAATAAAACTCAACTCAGTAATCCCAATTAAAACTGTAATGGTTAGAAATTATTTTAAAGCAAACCACATCCTATTCAGTGACAGTTCCCCCAAACCACTGAGAGCAGAGCTACCTTATGCAAAATAATTTACAGAAACATTGTACAAACATGTAAATGGCTGTACTGAGGCAGCCATACCTATTAGAAGTAATCTCAGGTCTAACAGCAAACACAAGACAAACTGGTGGTATCCTTACCTTAACAGGGTATATCTTCTTCTTCTTTTGGCTGTTCCCATTAGGGGTCGCCACAGCAGGTCATCTGTTTCCATTTCTTCCTGTCCTCTGCATCTTGGTCTGTCACACCAAGCACCTGCATGCCCTCTCTCACCATTTCCATAAACCTTATCTTAAGCCTTCCTCTTTTCGTCTTACCTGGCAGCACCATCCTTAGCATCCTTTTCCCAATACAACCAGCATCCCTCCTCAGCACATGTCCAAACCAATGCAATCTCATCTTTCTGGCTTTGTCTTCAAACCATCCAACCTGAGCTAACCCTGTAATTTACTAATTCCTAATCCCATCCATCCTCCACACCCAATGCAAATGTTAACATCTTTAACTCTGCCACCTCCAGGTCTGACTCCTGCCTTTTTGTCAGTGCCACTGTCTCCAACCCATATAACATAGCTGGTCTCACTACCCTCTTGTAGACCTTCCCTTTCACTCTTACAGGTACCAGTCTATCACAAATCACTCCTGACACTCTCCTCCCCCCACTCCACCCTGCCTGTACTCTCTTCTTCATCTCTCTTCCGCACTCACCATTACTCTGAACTGTTGATCCCAAGTATTTTAACTCATCCACCTTCTCCAAGTCTACTGCCAGCATCCTCACCATTCCTCTATCCTCCCTCTCATTCACACACATATATTCTGTCTTAGTCCTACTGACCTTCATTCTTCTCCTCTCTAGAGCATATCTCCACCTCTCCAGGGTCTCGTCAACCTGTTTCCTACTCTCACTACATATCACAATGTCATCTGCAAACATCATACTCCACGGGGACTCCTGTCTGATCTCGTCTGTCAACCTGTCCGTCACCACTGCAAATAACAAAGGGTTCAGAGCAGATCCTTGACATAATCCCACCTCCACCTTAAATGCATCTGTCACTCCTACTGCAGACCTCACCACTGTCACACTACCCTTGTACATATCCTGTACCACTCTTACATACTTCTCTGCCACTCCCAACTCCCTCATACAATACCACAACGTCTCTCTAGGCACCCTGTCATATGCTTTCTCTAAGTCGAAAAAAGACACAGTGCAACTCCTTCTGACCTTCTCTATACTTCTCCATTAACACTCTCAGAGCAAACATCACTTCTGTAGTGCTCTTTCCTAGCATGAAACCATACTGCTGCTCCCTAATCATAACAAAATACAAAATCCTTGGCCAGACTTAAAAAGTGGAACTTTCACAGAGACAAGAGCTCTGATTCAACTAAACAAAAATGAGGAGGTCAAATAAAGTCCAACAAGGCCAATTCCAACATCAGGATAGCCTCCCAGGCTAAGGACAACTTCTTCAGCTATGTCTGGAACCTTAAAGGTAATACTCAGCAGTGTGCAGAAGTCATATTTAATAGCACAACCTTCACTGACCAGGGTGACAGTGAATCTACTGAGTGAAAAATTTAGCTCTATATTCACCCTTCAGTCCCCCACCACCTCCTGTGAAATCTTTTCTAGTATATCCCCTGAACTATCAATAGGGAGCAGGTTCTGGTGGCGTGCACTAAGAACACAATCACTGCTTCATTGAGCCCTGATATTCTTCAACTACAGCCTCAAAAAAATGTTACACGCCAGGTGTATTGAGGACAGCAATGGTATTTCCTCTTTATAAAGATGAACCATAAACAAACCCCATGAGGTACATTTTCATCAGTTTGACAAGTGTAACATGCCAAGTGAAAATTATCATGGAAATGTTCAACTGCATTGGTAACCTACAGACACTGGACCCATGTCAGTTTATCTTTGTTAAGGGAAGGTCTTGTTTACTCAACCTGGTAGACTTTTTTGAGAGGGTTATCAAGTCTTCCCTACTCAACCTGGTAGACTTTTTTGAGACGGTCAACAAGTCTATGGATGAGGGGTAAATGGTTCATCCTTTCTACCTTGACCTAGCCAATGCATTTGATAGCAATATCCCACTCAGGTATTGTTGACAAACTCTCAGACCTAGGTATAAATTCCAGAATAACTCCCTGGATTGCTGGCTGGCTCTTAGATAGGAACCAAGAATTCAGGGTAATTAAGACCTCCCTTCATCAGTAGACCATCACCAACAGAGTACCCCAGGGCTCTGTACTTGGTATGCTCCAGTTTAGAATCTGCTTATTGGAAGTCAAGCCATTGTCAAAGGTCTCTAGCTCACTATGTTTGCGGATTACTGTAAACTGGTAGCTGCTATATACTCCCCCCATGACATCAACATCCTACAAGAGGGTCTAAAACAAACAAATGACTTATTCCAAAGCCATGGATTAAAACTCAACACAAAGTGCATTATAGTACCCTTTGAGAAATCATCCATCCAAGTTAATTGTTAGTGATCTGGAAACATATGTCGACGTTAACTGGCCTTCAACCAACATGTAGCTAAAATAGCAAGAAAAATCAGTTTGTGTTGCCCAACCCATAAGTAAGGGTTTAGCATATAGTTCTAAGGAAGTTACCGTTCTACTAAGTTCTTACCAGACCCATCATTGAGTATAATGCCCCATTTGGCATTTACCTAAAGAGGCACTTGCAACAACTAAATCATCCTCAAAGATTCCTCACCAGGATAATCATTGTTATGAATGCCCTGTCCTACACAGATTGCCTTAAGGCTCTGTATCTGTACTTGGGCTTCTACAGGTTACTGAGAAGAGAACTATTTATGGCATATAAGGCATCACCAGATCTAGCACTCATGGATCTCTTGCACATCTGCAGAACAAACAGTACTGAAAACACTACATTCAGGGACCTGAACTTTGCCTGAGACATAAATAGAACATGCTGGAGAGACAGATATGTGTCTGAAATTATCCCAAGGCTATGGAATAAGCTCTCCATATACATGAAGCAGAATTCATCCTTGACACTATTAACTATAAGCCTTGATGATTAGATGGGAAATGGCAAATTCACCCTTGGTCTGGTCCCCATGTCTCTGATGGACAGAGGCTGACAGTTAATAAATTAATCCCCAACTAACATACTACTACAGCTGCATAACCCTTAGATACCTCCTTACTTACGTACCCCACCATATAAGCATCCAAGGAACAATGACACAAAATTGGGATGGTTTGCATGGCTAGACTTGTAAAACTCCTGGTGGTCATTAGCCTAGTATATGCAAAAGGTAAAATCACCAAACAGCTTTAATAAAACAAAATAAAGTGCAATAACAAGTACACTCGAACTGACTTAGCGCTTTCACCCAACTAGGGCATCTTCAGAGTCAGTTAAAAATGTTAACAGACTTTTATGAATGAAATTCAAATAACATTGTAACCAATGAGCATCAACATACAATGAAATTGTTGTCAATTGTCCTGAGAGTTAACTCTTGCTGGTGCAACAAAATTACACTTGTCAAAAAATTCACCACACATACAATACAGGATTTTACCAATATGTAGGTGTCTCAAAAACTCCTTCCTTTAGGGAATCACTTGTGTTTCCATGTTACAAAGTTACAACTTTTCAGATACATAAAGCTTTATGCTTTAATATACATGCCAAAGATAAGGTGTCATTAATACCAGGTCATATGCTGGCTTCAAATCTAATCTGCCATATGCATTCTCTAACTTCAAGCATGTTGTTATAATCTCCACCAAAATCTGTGGTGTATAGTCTGTCAATGACAAAAAATATAAATTTCTTGAAATTCATACAGTCCTTACTGTGGGTAAATAGAGAGTTAGTTGACTTTTTATTTTGTATGTCCCTAACGTGTTCCAGTATCTTTTGTCTTATTTTTCTTGTGGTCATTCCAACATAAAACGCTGGACAAGTTAAACAAGTAGCCACGTATATGACCATATTTGTGTTGCAATTACAATACCCTGGACACATCAGGGACCTTTTATAGTTACCAATTTGTACATAGGGACCATCATTAATGTACTTGTAGGCTTTACAATTTCAACATTTAGTCATCCTAGCTGGTTTTAGACTAATGGGTTTTGGTATTTTCTCCAGAAGTTCCTTGATGTTAACACCCCTACAGTTTATAAATTTGGGCCATCCCCTAAAATATTTAACATATCTGTAGAAAAAATGTTATGCCATCCTGTTTCAATAACTTCCTTCATCTTACCAGATATGGTGTTGTACTGCAACACCATGCCTATCTGGATGTCGTTATGTTTTAGTTTTTGTTGGTACCCAGAGACATTTTCTATATCTCTTGATTTATCTAATAAGATTGGTTTAAAGTCTGTTCCCCTTCTTTGAATAATGTCCTATTTAGTTGATGTTAATAGATCCATAGGGTAACCTCTTTCTGCAAATAAACCAATTAGTGTCTCCATTTCTTCTAAGAATGTAGTATCCTCACTTACTATATGAGATGCCCTAATCATCTGGCCTTTTACTATGTCCTTTTACTATGTTTTTCTTAACGTAGTGTGGGTGGCAGCTCTCATAGTGTAAGAAGGTGTTACTGTATGTCTTTTTCCTAAATAAACTTGATTTTATCCTCTCATCTCTGATATATAAATGCAAATCCAGAAAATCAGTTGAGCTTTTGTCAACCTTACTAGTGAACTTCAAGAAAGTTGTAGTGTGGTTTAGATAAACTATAAAGTCCTCCAACTCTTCTTGAGAACCCTTCCATAAGAATAGTATATCATCCAAGAACCTTAAATAAATAATCATCTTGGATGCATAAGTAGATGTCAAAACATATCGGTCCTCCCAATCAGCTAGAACCAGGTTGGCATAAATGGGGGCACCTCTAGCCCCCATTGCTGCTCCCGTGCATTGTTTGTAAAATTCACCCTCAAACTGGATGTAGTTGTTTTCTAGGACAATCTGCATTAAATCAAACAATAAACTTTGTTTTATTTGGTGAATATGGCTGTATTTTGCCAAACTTCTAGAAAACCATTCCAAACATAAATCATGAGGTATTACTGAAAATAAATTTATTATATCAACTGTGACAAACCAAAAGTTCCCCAAGGTCATGTTTATCAAAGTCCTTAGACAGTCCAAACAATGCCAGGAGTCCTTTAATATGTGTGGTATATAGTCGAGTGTTTTTACTAACAGTATCAATATATGCCGCCAGGGATTCTGTTTTTGATCCTCTGGCTGCCACAATTGGTCTAAAGGGAGGGTTGCTAATGTCCTTATGTATCTTGGGTATACCGAACAGACTGGGCATGACTGGGTGTTCTACTGACAAATAAATATGTTCGTCATGATTGATTATTCCTTCACAAAAAAAATCATAGATTTGCCCATCAATCTTTGCATATGCCCTCTGGACATCAAATTTAGACACCAATTTGTAGGTGTCAGAATCCTGCAGTATGTTCTGCATATTCCACGTGTAGTCTATATTTGACATAATGACTACCCCACCCCCCTTGTCCGGTTTCATAACTCTGTATTGACTGTTGGTTGAAAGTTCTTTTAAACAGAATTCTTCTGCTGATGTCAATTTTTTATTGATATGCACCCTTGTTTCAATCACTCTTCTCATTTGGGAGGTACATAAATGTTCAAAAGCTAATACCAGGGGATTGTATGGTGGAATAAATAAACTGCTCCTCTTGACTGTTGTAATCTACCTTTCTCTTTCTATACTAGATTTGTTCATAAAGTATAACTTTAAGTTAAGTTGCCTTGTGTATAGTTTTAAATTGATAATAAGATTGCTTATATCATGTTTGAAATTGGGTACGTAAGAAAATCCTTTTATCATCAAACTTAGGTGACTGTCAGAAATAACCAACTCTGAATAATTGTAAATATTGAAGGAGCCATCACCTTTAATAATTGGTCCTTCATGATTGTCCCTGTTGGTGTCTAGACTAAGGGGAACAACCAATGAATCATTAAATTCCTTATCCGATAGAACCTCAACTGTAGGGTCAGTAATCACCAATGACAATTCAGTATTGTCAGTAATATGGTCAATGTTGTTTGGTCTCACTTTTAATTTCTCTACCTGTAATGCCAATTCCTGTTGGAGTTGTTTCTCCTCTGCCCCCCACCTCTCCAGTTGACCCTCGCTTGGAAGTTCTGCCAGTGAGGTTATCTTTTGTTGGGGTAAATCTGTGGTTGGTCCCGCTCCTTAGTTGGTCGGACTGCCTTAAGGGGGGTGGGTTCTCTAAAAAAAAAGGCCCCTCATCTGTATCTTCATGAATGACTTCAACCTCCCCTACCTCCGACTAAAGTGTCTCTCTTCTTGTATCTAGTTCCCTGTGTCCTTCTTTGGTGTTTGGTATAGGATAAGCCTTTTTCTCTTTGTATTCATTTGTATCCCTTTGAATTTTCCTTTGTTTTCTTTCCATACTGATTTTAACAAACTTGTCAAGATCTATCTTCATCTTCTCAAACCTGTTTCTATAACTATCAAACAACAAATTGTTGGTAATACTTTGTTTGAGTGTAACCAAATCATTCCTTAGATTGACAAGCTTACCGATGTTGTCCCGTCAAACAGTTCCAGCATGTTCCCATAGGCTTCTGAGTTGGCCTCAATACCCATGGGAATCCTGAAAACCCTAAGGCCTCGTGGTACCTGATTAAGCTCAATGGAGCATTCCAAGAAGACATTGTCCATCTGTAGAGATTTGTATTTTTTAGCTAATTTTTCAAATTTTAATAACTGTGAGTTAAGTGTCCCTCGGTCAGAATCCTGTGCCCTCCCTAATGAATCGCCTAATACAGGGGGTATTAAAAAATCTTCCATATCGAAAAGTGCTGTTCCTGTTCTGTTAACATCTCCCATTCTGTTGGAATTACTGTTGTTACCATCAAACCTTAGTAAACCTGTGTTGTTGCTTCTATCCCTACTGGTACCAGGTGGAGTGTGTAGGGTAAATAAATCAGCTTGTGAGCTGGTAATGCTATTGTCATTGTCTTTTTCTTTATTTCCTTGCAATAAGGAAATAATTTGTCTAGACATATCCAAGTACTGAATCATAAGTTGCTCCATAATTGTAGTGATGTTTAAATATTTTGACTAATCTATTTGTTTAGCCAAAACATATTTGGTTAAAGTTAATGTAACTCAGTGTGTTTACTAGGTGAGTATGGTGTATTCCTCTAGTGAAATAACCCATAAAGTTAACACCAAGTTCTAATGTTGTGTTTCAAGTCCCATAAAAGAAGGGAATGCAGCCGTTGATAACTAGTTAATTTAAACTCTCCTGTAAACAAATGGTAATTCCAGTAATAACATACAACAGTCAACTCTCAAAATATAATAAAGTATTGACAACAGGTGTTGCCTCTAAACTTGTTTCAACACCTAAATTATGTGTATAATAAATTTACTCTGAAATCAGCAGGGTCCTATAGTTTCAAGTGTACTAGTATAAAAAATTGTAACAATACTATTCATAAAATGTGCAATGCAAAAATCAATACAAGTACGCAGATGAGTCTGGAAAAAAAATCTGTTCAATTTGAGAACACTAAACTGATAACCTGTACTTGATGCTAATTCTGTACTTAAAAGTAAGATTAGTGAATCTAAATAACCAATAAAAAATAGTAAATAAACCAAATTAAGAAATAGATATAAAAAACAGTTGTTATATTCTGTTCAGCAAAAAATTGCCAAAACTGTTAAATCAAAATACACGTCACTTCATAGTGTACTAAGAACTCCTAAAATACTTCTCAATTGGATAATTAAGCAATCAAAAATGCTATTATTCTGTGTTGTATTAATAGTAATTGCTTCCATTTATCTTTTATAAAAAAACAAAAACTTTGCTAATTAAAATAAAAACTTTGCTACTTAAAATAAATACCAACAATAAAGTAATAATCCTTAAAAATAAAAAGTTTCCATAAAAATAAAATAAATTAAAATAAGGTAACCAACATCAACTTTTAGTGTGGAAACCTATAAAACAAAAACTGTATATGACCACTATAGAATATAGTCAATTCCAGTCCAAAAAATGTTCTTGTTTCCAAACAATGTGTATTGAGTAAAAACTCAATACCAAACAATGTCCGTGTGTTAAGACAACTTGACGACTTCATAAAACAAACAAATATAGTCCTAGAAGTATGTCACAAAGAATAATAGTGCCAAAAAGCCCCAACGGAGTGAAAGATTACTTACTCCTGTGTTTTGAACCGTCCTCAGTCTTTTGTACTGAAAAAAAGGTCTGTGTCTCTTGTAATAAAAAAAAAAGAAGAAACCAAAATGCACTAGTTTAAACTGTCAACATCTGTAGGTAAAAAACCAGATCAATAGCTGTTGACTGCACAGGAACCATTGACTGCCCAGGAAAACACCTCGTTAGTGTGAGACGTAACAACGTAATCACGTATCAAAAGATGAACTTCGGTAAATGTAAGAGTTGGAGGACTTTATAGTTTATCTAAACCACACTACAACTTTCTTGAAGTTCACTAGTAAGGTTGACAAAAGCTCGACTGATTTTCTGGATTTGCATTTATATACCAGAGATGGGAGGATAGAATCAAGTTTATTTAGGAAAAAGACATACAGTAACACCTTCTTACACTACGAGAGCTGCCACCCACACTATGTTAAGAAAAACGTAGTAAAAGGCCAGATGATTAGGGCATCTCATATAGTAAGTGAGGATACTACATTCTTAGAAGAAATAGAGACACTAATTGGTTTATTTGCAGAAAGAGGTTACCCCACAGATCTATTAACATCAACTAAATATGACATTATTCAAAGAAGGGGAATAGACTTTAAACCAATCTTATTAGATAAATCAAGAGATATAGAAAAGGTCTCTGGGTACCAACAAAAACAAAAACATAATGACATCCAGATGGGGGCATGGTGTTGCAGTACAACACCATGTCTGGTAAGGTGAAGGAAGTTATTGAAACAGGATGGCATAACATTTTTTCTACAGATATGTTAAATATTTTAGGGGATGGCCCAAAATTTATAAACAGTAGGGGTGTTAACATCAAGGAACCTCTGGAGAAAATACCAAAACCCATTAGTCAAAAACCAGCAAGGATGGCTAAATGTGGAAATTGTAAAGCCTGCAAGTACATTAATGATGGTCCCTATGTACAAATTGGTAAATATAAAAGGTCCCTGATGTGTCCAGGCTATTGTAAATGCAACACGAATATGGTCATATACATGGCTACTTGTTTATCTTGTCCAGCGTTTTACATTGGAATGACCACAAGAAAAATAACACAAAGGATACTGGAACACGTTGGAGACATAAAAATAAAAAGTCAACTAACTCTCTATTTACCCACAGTAAGGACTGTATGAATTTCAAGAAATTTATATTTTTTGTCATTGACAGACTATACACCAAAGATTTTGGTGGAGATTATAAAAACATGCTTGAAGTTAGAGAATGCACATGGCAGATTAGATTAGAAGCCAGCACACAACCTGGCATTAACGACATCTTCCCCGGGATTCAGGGCGCTTGCGCCAGGCACAGGCGGTATAATGCCAAATATGGCCACTGAGTGATTCAGGTACGATCCAATTCCATGTGCACTACCAGCGTACACCATATCTGCACAGCCCTCGGCACAGGTATGCTAATCACCACATGCACAGTACTGCACCATGCAAATGAAGGTACATAGCGATCCATGAAGTGGTGCAGGCATAGCGTAAGCCCAGAAAAATGTAAACCAAAAAAAAAAAAAAAAACGGTTTACATTTTTCCAAACAGAACATCGAAGCTATGAAAGTGAACCAGACTCATGTATTACAAATTTAACATATGCCAATGGCTAAATATACAGCCAATGGCATAAGAAACGATGCACAACACCTAAAAAACAACATTTAATGTCATGTCCACAGTAATGCAATGTACAACCGCAGGGCATGTGTGCACAAACCGGAACACAAGGAAAATATACACAAATGTCATAAAATCGCAATGTAATACAAATCATGATTTCACCATAATACTCCATGGTATGCATGGTACACCACAACCAAGCTGCAAGAGTTGCTAATGGTCTGTGACAGTGTTTGGCGCAGTAACTATGAATTAGTAGTCAATGCAATGCAAATTAGGCAAGTAATAGTGAATCTCAAAAGTCCCGCCGGACTAAAGACGTACCATACGGTGCAGCACTACAACACTGAGGAGTGGTTTGGAGGTATACACGACATCAGCAGTGGGGTGTGCCACAGTAGCTGTAAGCACATTGGAGCAATGCAAATCCAGCCTGCTCGTTGCTAAGCAAAGCCGCAGGATAGGGGTGGAGATGTAGGTATAGCATCGTTTAGCTGAGAGCACATATGGTGGCCAAAAGCGCATGTATACGTGGATGAAAACATGCCCGAAACCCGGTAAACAGACACACGCGCC
This sequence comes from Protopterus annectens, assembly GCF_019279795.1. NCBI lineage: Eukaryota > Metazoa > Chordata > Ceratodontiformes > Protopteridae > Protopterus > Protopterus annectens. The sequence goes on along the minus strand of NC_056741.1, from coordinate 178,247,277 downwards.
ATACACCATAGCTCAAACAGGAAGGTTAGGGGAAGAAAATAAGGAAATGCCACAGTAGGGTAATTGGAGTACAACTGTTCAATTAACACCTATTAACTCACAGTGGGCAATCGACGGCAGCTAACAAGTCTGCTCGCAGCAACCTGCAGAACAGGATAGGGGAGGTGTCGGATTGCAAAGAAAAGAGAACTGTCATAGTAGAGCAAAGCAAACCTGAAGTAGATCGGCCATATTACACGTCATAAGATAAGCCAGGTTTTGGAAAGTACAAATGAAAGCAGGCTGCTGGATGCATGCCAGAAAATGGGAGGGGAAATGTTAAGAAATGTTAAGGGAAGGGCAAGAGGTAATCCACGGCAGCCAAATGTTATTCAACACCAAAGGCACCACAATAGCAGTACCTGTGGTAAAACACATAAGATACCCTGTAGCTCCGATGGTACATACACACCCTATGACATCATCAGTGTTCACAGCACAATAGTATAAAGTGTGAAGGCACCTCACACACACCTGTGTATTCCCAAACACTGCACCATCGGTGTAAACAGATGGGGAACTTTTACAATGTACATGTTGAGAGTTGCCATAGCTGTGATTCATCACCATGTGTTGGAGACTGAAGGTGTTGTGGAGGATGATGCTGACAACCACCACAGGCTCCGGAGGAGGAGAAGAGTGTTCAGACCAATGGTAACCTACCAGGGGCTACATGATCTGGAGATAGTAGAGCATTACAGGGTGGACAGGGATATCTTACAGCAAATAGTTGAGCTGTGCCGGCCATGCCTGAGATCCAGAAACAACAGAGGGGAACCCATCCCAGTGGACATGAAGGTATGTGTAAGTTTGCGGATACTAGCCACAGGTACCTTTCAAAGGCCAACTGGAGATATAATGGGGATCTCACAGGCATCAGCATCCAGGGTACTACACCAGTTCCTGGATGCTATGTTACCACATGCCAATGAGCATATATACTTCCCCCAAACTCAGGAGGAGTTGGCCAGCAATATGCGTCTCTTCCACCAGGTGGCACACTACTTGGAGGTACTGAGTGCGATAGACTGCACGCACATACATATCAAGTCACCACCCGGTGAGCTTGGTAGGCACTACATAAACCACAAGGGATACCACTCCATCAACTGCCAGGTCGTGTGCAATGCCCAGGGCATTATTATGGATGTGTGTGCCGGCAGCCCTGGAAGCTACCATGACTCCCACATCTGGCATGCCTCACAGCTGTATCAGGTATTTGTCAGGGGGGACATCCCACATGGCCACCTTGTGGGGGATGCTGGCTATGCACTGGAGCCATGGATGATGACTCCCATCAGAAATGCACACATACCCATGCAAGAATGCCATAATGAGGCACACGCACAAACCAGAATCATCATAGAGCATGTGTTTGGGATGCTGAAATCACGGTTCCATTGCTTGGACATATCTGGTGGAGCCTTGCCGTACTATCCAGGCATGTGTGCCCACATCTTCATAGTATGTGCCATGCTACATAATATGATCCTGCGGAAACAGCTGCAGCAGGTACATAATGGTGAAGGCCCTCACAGCCCACTGCAATTACCAAGGCCACCACAGGCACCGAGGGATTCAGACCACGAACACCCTGTGCCAGCCCCAGTAGGCAGACGGAGTCATGCCCAATATGCCCACACCTTGGCAAAGAGGGAACATATAGCACATACACTGACAGTGTAGGCCCCTACGGACTGACACACCTCTCCAACTGCACACACAGTAAACTGGATGGCACACACACACGACCACCTGTAAATTGTAATGTATATGTGGCCTACTGTGTGAATCCTACATAGGCAGTCCTCAACCATTGCACACACAACAGCTGTTGGAACAAGGAATGTCAACACCTGAACAGTATATGCACCTAACAGCATATGTTGATACTGTATGTATAGGTTCCTAGGTACATCAGTAGGTACATGCCCGATTGTCAGAGGCCATTCATCAACCAAGGCAAACAGTGTCTGCTGTTGCCACCACATCGATTAACCAACTGCCCTCAGTGGAGCAGAGCCAATTTCGGGATCCATGTGTGTAATCACTGTTCCCCACACACTCTGCATGGCTTACCTGGTGTGTTAATGAGGGGCTCCATATAATGTAATCAGGGCTGTAGTGGCAAAGCATTGGGAGTACCCATGACAGGTATCTGTCACCCCAGCATGCTACACCTATAGTTGTGTGAAGGTGTAGCACATTATAGTGTGTGGCTCACTGTGACATACATTACCAATGCTGGAGCACATCCATTAAATATCACTTGGACATACCATTAATAGGTCTCATCCATATGTAAACTAACTGAGTTACACATTTGATTTCAGTATGGAGTAACAGCCATAGTACAGTCCACATACAAAACACCATAACACGTGTATAAATCCCAGATGCCCAAGTGATAAATGCACTGACTGTCGTGCATGTTCACGGTCCCACGTCCTGCAAGGGACGTTACGTAATCCCAAAGGCACAAATAATGGATGTTGGATGCAGGTCATCAGATCAGGTTTAGCACATGTCAGCGGGATTATGCATTGGCAAGTGCTGGTAAGCGTAGTTTAAACATGAATATACAGATATGCGCGAAACAGGGCTAAGCTTTTCTGAATATCATGCAGATCACGGTCAACGATGTCCAGAACAGGTGAAACTAGCATTCTTCACCCCTGTACTAATAGTGCCTGCTCTGAAGGGTAAAACAACCACTGCCAGGAGTAGAACATGCAATCATGTACATAAACACCTAACACTAAGCTACCCGAGATGTACTAACAGAAGGTGTGTATTGTGACAGGTTAAAACACAAACGTGCGGAGTCCAAGAAACAGTATACACCGCCATATACACAACGAAAGGTGTGTTCTCCCTCTCAATCTCTCTCTCTCTCTATATATATATATATATATATATATGTAATAGAGATAGAAAGGGTGATAGAGAGATATAAGCTGATATATATGTATTCACCTATATCTGCAAATATATAGATAGGTCAAGAACATGTACACAACCATGGAGGTACAAATAAATAGGATACTGCCAACTATCGAATGTGTCACATACCGACACGCGTAATCACGAGGCTGAAAGACTGAAAGACCACAGTACCGGAACACTAGAACCGAGAGTAATATTGTCATGATGTTAAGGGACATTTAGTTATCGCTGCTGGTGTTGCGGTCCAGGTAGGTACTGTGTTCAACTGTGTTTGTGATTGTTGTAGTCTGTGTATGTGTGTGTTGAGTGTGCCGTGTGGGTTTCTGTGGGACTGTAATGTGTGTGTGTTTGCATCGTGTGTCTGCTAGTGCTAACTCGGAGGTAGATCATTACGGTAGGTGTGGTCATAGCTGGCCATAGGTATACGGTTACCACCTGTCCCACTTTAAGAGGGACAGCCCCTCCCTGGGCAGTTGTGTCCTGACAAAAAATATTAAAAAGGGCAAATGTCAGAGATTGTAGGACATAATTATATCCCATATAATATGTAATAGTTGCATTAAATAGTTATGCCTGTATCTAAAATACGTAAATGTTACATGAAACATGATAAGTAGCTAAAGTGCTTCAAGAATAAGTATGTATTCAGGATAAAAGTATGTTCTATCCTGTGTACTGACCATGGGTATGTGTCGGCCTGTAAACACCAATGTGTGTCCTGCAAATGTCCCACTATGGCCATTTGAAAAGGTGGCAACCCATGCCAAAGAGGTTCAGTCACCAACACAACTGCAATGAGTGCAAATATATGTGACAGAAATACACGAGACAGCTGTCATTTAGTAACATTCCCTTACATATCAATGTATTTCCGGAGGTATTGAAGTATCAACCTCACCTGCATGCTATATAGAAACCAATTATGGATCAATGTATAAGCCCGTAACAACCATAGTTTCTCAGTCTACTAAATGATAGGTCTTCAGTTAGGGAAGGAGCCCACACACATATATGGAATATGTAGAAATGCAGTCCCCACAAACCTGTATATGCTATGTACACCCAACTACATCTTCCCCACACCCAAAACAATTGCAATACAGACTGTAATAACATCACAAACATCGACTCACTCAATTACATCTGCAGAACCGTTAACATACCTTGTGAGAGACACATTTATAATGGCACCATGTGAAATCGTAGCTGTTGTATAATGGAACAGACGACGATGTTACAGGTTTTGTTTGCAGTAGTCCCTTATCAGACGGTTGAGATGACAGGTACAGTCACATGTAGAACCACATACTCTAGCCATCACACACAATCCATGGGGGACATGAATTCAAAATATCCGTGTCTCTCCAAATAGCAGTTGCAATTCCTCACAACAAAACACATACAGGCCGTCTCCCTGAAGGTAGGGCAAAAGGGCAACACCCAAGTGGAGAATTCAGTTATACCCCACTGTTGCCACGTAATTGGCAAATGGAGTAGCAGCACAGCTGATGTGCATGTAATAATTTACTCAGGACCACCAAATGGCGGCAGGATACCACATGTTACAGGTATTGACGTATATAAGGATGCCTTGCCATACATTCAAACCGTAAGCTCATACCATAGAACCGTTTAAACAGTAAAGGTGTAAGAGAGATATTTATGAAGACTCGGAAACAAGGTATGTAGAACACTCAGTATGTCAGTGTATGTAGAGCCTGTTTTGTAGTAATTAAAGTGTACGCAATGCATAAAGTGGGAAAAGATATTATGTAGTGATGTCTTGTTGAGCATAGTAACGCTTGTAGAAATTGTGTGTCCTGCTGTGGGCCACAAGGTAAACATCTCATACACCACAAGGGATGCTACATGAGGGCTTTAAACACAACAATTCCACTCCACCCGCCGTCAGTGTTAAGGTTTGTCCAACAAGTACGTGCCATAGCAGGGGATAGTATATGTTGATATACTGTCACAGTAGGCATGTGTAAGGGCATATAATGAGAATAGCATGCCTAAGGTGGTCCTGCTGTGCAAGTATGCTTTGCATTATGGGATAATGTTTAAAATATGTGTAATGTACAGTATTGTAGGTAGATATGTCAGATATTTTACACAGCATAACTGTTATATCATGCAAATAAAGGGTATCGTCTATTGGCATGTACAATACACAATAACAGGATACATATGGCTTGTAGTCACGGGACACTGTAACAGCATGATAGCTAACTGAAATGGAAGAGCTACTCAATTATTCATGCACAAAGGACATGTAATAGCTTCACAGGTTCATAGTGAGGTACTATGCTGTCTGGCCAAGTCCATGTGTAAGCCCAATGACAGTGTTTTCACCGGCAGCACCTCCCTAGGGTAGTGTCCTGTGTGTGAACAGCAAATCCATGTGTTACCTGCACCTGTGTACAGTACAGCCACTGCAGTGATCCTTGGATTACATGTGTTTCTCCCATCCACCCATCGTGGTATCTCATGAAAAGTGCTAGTGAGTGTCCCTGCTTGATCTACATAGGAATCATGTTCCAAAGCATGGTGAGTGTCTGGTTCAGGAATGTATCCCTCAAGCACGTCCCACTCATCATTGCATTTGTGCACATATCCATGAGCATGTTGCTCTCAGTGACCTTTGCTTATGTTGCTTATGTGGAGTATATCCATAAATATTGTTGTGGACATGGGCCCTGTATGTTCAGCAGAGGTCACCCCTGAGTATGCAGTATGCAAATGTGTACAGTCGTGGTGTCCGTAGTTGTGCCGCATACGTCATCCTTCGGAGGTCAATAATCCTCATGGTGTGTTTATGTTGTGGTATGTAAAGCTGTTGCTGTTCTGTAAGGTACACCCCAAAAGGGGTGTTGTACCCCTGAATGTGTGTTATACGTCAGGAGTATGGAGGTACAATGGGTGCCTTTGTTCCAGCTACAAACCCATTACTGATAAGGGTGGCCACGTAGAAGGATATCCACACCACATTGGCAATATAGTTATCAAAGGAGTGGGTGCTATATACGTGTGTACTAAGATCCCATATAATGTCACATTTATGTAGGGGACTACCACCTATGTGATAGTCAGTGGGTGATTGGTGTAATCCAAAGGGGATGTCTATGCACCTTGTGTTATGCAGCTTGAAGCCATGTTATTGACATCAGGTATCCATCACAGTGACACCCATATGGAGGGTGTCTGTATCAGCTGGTGGGTCAATCATGGCTCCTTGTTTGCAGTCATCTGGAAACCTATTCATGGAAAGTCCCTCTGTGCTAGCCTGTACCTCAGGGAAGCATATACCAAACATGAGCAGCCCTATGACCGAGGACTGTGGTACGCCAAGTGTAACTGAATTACAGTAGGTACTATGGTATGCTACCCTCATTGTCTGGGTCCTGTCCGTGAGCCACTTTGCATAACATCCCAAGACATAGGGGTTGATGTGCAGGTGGATGTGTATGTTGTTAATACCAGAATGGAGAACGGTGCTGAAAGCCAATGAGAGGACAATGTAGGCTGTGTGGACCCCCTTACCATCATCAACTAACCTGGTAACTGTATCAAAGGAGTCCACCAGGTGTAGGTGCCATGGTCTGGCCCTAACAAATCCAACCCGGGTGGCATCAAAGGTCTGGAGGCCACCAATGTCTCTGTGAATGACTTCCATGATGATGTGCCCCATAGCCTTGCAGAACAGTCCAGTCAGGTGTATAGGGCAATAGTCCCTGTGGCTCATTGTGGTGCCACCTGTGTGCAGTGTGATAACTGTTGCTGTGCACCATTCAGGGGCCACAATGTCTGATACAAGGCTATTACTGAATCTGGTGGCCAAGTGGGGAGCCATGTCATTCTGAGGTTTGTGTAAATCACAGCCTGGGATGTTGGACGGTCACATGGAGTCTGTGTTCCAGGCCTTAGAGAGTTCAGGTTGGAACTGTGTAGTTGTGACTGCAGGGACTCTGCATTGTTCCTGTATGGATTTTGGCCCTGTAGGGAGTGAGAGGGTGTAAAGTTAGCACTGAACCTATCTGCCAGGATGTTGCCAATATCAGTCGGTCTGTAATGTTCCTAACTAACCGTCGTATGTCAGAGCAGATGTGGGTATTGCCATTGAGTACTGACATACCTCCATAATGCTTTGTGGTAGTCCTTGGAATGTGTTGCAGTAATGTTTACATAGCTAGCTTTGGAGGATGTGATAAGGGATCCTGGATTCCTACTGAGGCTGACCAGTGAGCTACCCCACCCATGGGATTGTACTCCACTTTGTAACAGCCACCACCTTCTGTTGTACATTATGTGCATGGAACTGCACCCCCAGAGTGGCGTCCGTTATCTGGTGGGTACCATCATGGCTCTGTTTAGGATAGCATGATCCATGCAGTCGTGCAAGTGCTAATGAAGTGCACTGGTGTATTTTTCAGCATTTGTAAGTGCATTTTTCATCTGCACGGGTGTCATGACGTTTACTACCAGTGTCATAAGACGTCTGAAATAGGCGTTGTACTAATCTTGTACTGTGTATTCTGTGAAGGGTGTGGTGCCGGGATGTGGATAACAAGGGTGATTAGCATATGTTCGGAAATTACCAACGAGGGGATAACCCCAGTTGTGGAACACCAGTCACATGTTGGTAATGTCCATGTCTAGGGTATTGTTGGTCTTGGTGGTGGTGTGTTATGGGTTGATCCAGCCGAGTGGAGGTTATGAATCCCAGAAAGTGTTGGCCTAATGTGTCAGTACATGAGTAGGTATCCCAGTTAAGTGTGGGGTAGTGTCAATCTCACATTAGTAGTACCTGTCTGAACCCTACTGTCCAGTACACCAAGAAATGAGGGCCGGTAACCGTGGGTTATGTTGTTGAATCCGTAGTAAGTTACAATGTGTATAGTAGTTCTGGCCACAGTTAGTTGCACGTGGATCACCTCTGATGCATTGTGCTAAGGAAACAGCCTGGAGGTGTGTACATCCTTGTGAAATATGGACACACCTCTGCAGTGGGTGTTCCTCTGATGCATTGTGCTAAGGAACCAGCCTGGAGGTGTGTACATCCTTGTGAAATATGGACACACCTCCGCTGTGGGTGTTCTGGTCCTGGTTACATGACTGAAAGGTGTGGTCTGCGTGTAACCTGTCAGTGCAGGTGTGCTCTCCAGAGCTCAGATGCAGGTCCCAGTCACTGCAGAGATATCAAAGTGGTCCATTATAAGGAGTGCCTCGCCTGAGTGTGTTAGAGATGAAGATGTCAAGCATTGAGTAACAGAACCCCAGGTTTTGCTTGCCTGTTCCTGTTCTGGTGGTGAATGTTATTGTAAACTGTCCAAGACAGGCAGTATAGGAGCAGCAAGAGCCTTACATGTTATCTGTACTCCCAGGGCTGACAGGTGCAGGTCATCTGTGTCAAAGCATCGTGTTTTGTTGACCATGTCATTCAAAGCAGACAGATACTGGATGCCTGTGAAATGACAGCAGAAGCATAGGCAACTGTTGAAGTGAAACATTCAGTCGTTGTACAGTGGTATCAGTCTGGATGAATGCAGAATGCTTCTCAGGGCTTGGACGATACCTTCTGGGCTACAAGACCGGAAAGCTATTGCATGTCCCTGTACATGTAGTCCAGGAAGTTACATCTCAGGGCAGTCACACTAACATGGAGAATGACAGTCAAATCGTACCTGGTGAGGTGTGGCATGGGTGCATAAGTTATGTTGTGGATCCTGTTACCCGACAGCCAGATGTAAGCGACTATCGCCTTGTGTAGCCTGCTGAGTGGGACATCAGTGTAACCGCCTACAGACTCACTTATGACCGGTGTGTTGGGTATGTTATGACACCCTATTGGCTGTAGTTGATGTGCACACATGAGTTTGTGGGCTATAAGTAATTGGTGTTGTGTTTGGTGATGGGGGCTGCCTCTGTTGCCTACACAGAGAGTATGGAGAGGTTCTGCAAATGTTGTAGTCATACTATGCGTGGCCTGTGGTGGTGGAGATCTAGTGAGACTATGTGATGAGTGGGGTGTGTTCCAAATGTTAAACATCTCCACATGAATGTCAGGTTCAGTCTGGTTTGGTGAGAGCATTACCCCCAGCATGGCTACATATGTGCATCTCCCACAGGCTGTAATGTCGTATGTTGGGAGGTGAGCATTGATGGTGTACATGAGACAGTTGCTCTATTACCTCATGTTTGCCATATTCATCATATAGACAGGCAATAACACTGGTAAGTGACACTTGGACATGCCTGTATATTCAACCATGTCTCACAAGATATGTGAGTTACGTGTGTACAACAGCTGTTGTACTGTAAGCAAGCTGGAAATGTAAGGACAGACAGTGTACCTGTAAGAAATGAGTTGGAATGTGTGCTATAGTAATTAGTAGCTCATGAAGTGCTTACATGTTCTGAACAAGTGCTGAGCATGAATATGCAATAAAGATAGGGTGTTGGATAATATAAACCCACTGCAACCCGCAAGCGGAGATGCCAGTCATAATTGGAGGCACTGCACTATTACCCTGCTGAGTATGGTCTGCAAGTCTATGAACCTTTATCAACGTAGATGTTAGCAGTACAGATGTAGATGACAGTATGGATGATTTCACACTGCATAGCATACCTGTGACAGGTCATAGGACATCACCCATACTGTGTTCCAGCTACACTGAGTATACTAGATGTACCTTCGTATGACACAGGAGTGGTCTACCAGTGGCCTGTTGACAGAAGCAACACTACAAAAGGTGTCTGAGTGACATGTGCATATCACACCAGTTTCAGCTACAGTAACACCGGGTTAATGTTTTGTACTCGGCCCTCATTGTAGCCCATACCACACAGACAAATGTGAGGCATCTGCGTATGTAAGGATGTGAATGGCCATAACCTAGGAGCAATAGCTGTCTCAGTGTTGTGGACAACATACAGAATGGGCTTTGTGGGAGAGGTGCGTGACATATGTGCACAATTTGACAGTTGATGATAGCATTGTCACCGCTAGGTGAATAACCGTGTACCCATTAACTACCAACTAGGCAGCGGTCAGCATTATGGACACTGTGTGTAAGGGATGGTGCTGTGCAGTTCACCTCCCTGAGCTGGTGACGTCTCCAGGCCTATTAGGTAGTCATACGAGGCACCCATGTCATGACAGGGTGCCATCCATGAGCATGGAGATCATTGGACAGGCATACTCAGCACTCGGGTGACCAGTATCGGATCACATATCACCCTTTCAGGGGTATTGGCCATGCGTGGATGGGTTGTACCAGCCTTCACAATCCTCACCTCCACTATGCAGCATGCTGGCTACAATGCATAAAAACATGTGCTACCCTGTGATGTTGGACATGCTACACGTACATATCCTGATCTGAAAGACATATATCATGGACAGCCACTGTCCTGCTACAATGATCGCCACATGCTGGACAGATCCCTCTGCCATACATGCTACATACTCCTGCCATACCATGCAACCCTGTCCATCAAAGCTGCACATGTCATCTCTGTCAAACATGGTGCGATGACCGCATGGTAGATGTATCATTAACTGTCTGGATCAGTAATGTGGCACTGATGCACCCGGCGGTAGCAAAATGGCTGTTGGATACAGCTAGAAAACCTTGCCCGTACATGCTATGGTTGATAACCATCCCTGCGAATAACGTCCGGCTAGCAATTGTCCCATGTGTATCACATGTGCAACACAGGCGATACGTGGCAGGATGTTGAACTGCTGTACAATGCCATGTAGATGTATATGGCAAAACACATGCATGTAAAGGTTTCCGTGTGCATGTGTGCATTGTCACTGCTCATGTCCGTTAAGGCAGTGTATGTGTTGATATGTGACATATACACTGCATCAAGGTCAACAGCATTACTGTGGACATATCCAGGCATGTGCTGATAGGTAAGAACACCAGTACAGGCAAACAGACATGCCTACATCAAGACAGCATTCACATCGAGTATGAGCAATGTAATGAGGTGACACACATATATGGTGATGATATCCAATGCACAACGGGTGTTACATGTGTGTGACACAAACATGTCAGTCGTGTCAGTGTCATGATGATTTGCAAAGATAACTGTTCATATGTACTAGAATTAATACAAATGCATGTGCAGCTGTATCTCTGTACATCTCTGTGATACTGTGACCTGTCTCCATCATTATGTCTTCCAGATAATGCCTCGTTCACGCCTGTTAGTGTATAGCCGCCTGGAGGATGATGCCCTCATCCTGTACCTCCATGATAACTATGAGGTGTTGTTCAGCCATGTGCCACAGCATGCCCAGCAGCGTGACAACCTGTGGCAGGAACTACACAGGAGGGTTAATGATGTAGGTGGCCATAACCGCACCTACCAGCAGGTGCGCAGACACTGCATGGACCTGATATGACATGCAAAACAGCATGCCAATGCAATTGCCAGGGAACAAGGTGGAACAGGTGGTGGGCCACCAACCCAGCCCCCACTCAAACACACCGAGGAGCTACTGGCCAGCCTGGGGACACCCTCAGAACAGCGTCCACAAACACTAGCTGCCATTGTGGAGGTGGGTGTCTCCCAACCACTGAGCCTGCAGTTGCCTGGTAAGTCACTACTGCAATATGACTATTATATCCCATTTAGTTGCATGTGTCACTGTATAATATGTAATGTAACATCATATGCAAGGTATGTTTACACACATGCCGCATACTATAGTTTGCTACTCTGTGTATGCACACATGTGCATACTATATGCTATTGTAAAGGCAAATGTGTTAACATGCACAGTGCACCCTGTAGCTGTCATACAGTCATGGATAATATTTAAACCATTGTCACTCCTATACACGTTCCTCTGGTGTGCCTCACAGACATCAGTCCATTGCAGGTGAGACAGTTATCAGTATCAGGCATGTTAATGCATATATCTATTTGCCATGTGGCCAGTTAACACATGTACACATAATGTATGGTACAAACCAAATAAACCACGAAATAACCAAAACCAACAGAAAACCAGGACGAGGAAAGAAGCAATAACACTTTGCAGGAAATAACAGGAAATAGCGTAATAATGTTTTAATAGCCGCTTTCGTCAGAAGACTTCATCAGAATACACAGTGAACTAAACAATTTGCTTTAAATAGCAAGCCCAACAATCAATTATACAATTAAAAATATTAATTAGAAAAACTGTATCATTTAATTAAATAAATTTGTTACAATACCCTTATCTATGCATAACTTACGGTCTTTTAAAAAACATTTGATATTAATGGCTTCATTTAAACCTGGAAATTTATCAGATTTTAATCTGATTTGCCACAGTGTTTCCCTTTGTTCTACATAGTTTTTAAAATCACCCCCCTCAAATCTGCTTTACATACTTCAATAACTGTAAATAAAAATTTCTTAAAATTCTTACAAACTAAAGAATGCTTAAACAAAGCATTAGTTTCATCTTGACTGTTAATACTATACACATGTTCACGAATACGTGTCTTTAAGCACCTGGTGGTCATTCCCATGTAAAAAGCCGGACAGGTGCTACAGATACTAATGTAAATGACACCCTTGGTGCAACAGTTGACATATTCTGGCACTTCAAAAGTTCTATCAATGGTATCAATGACTATAAGTGGCCCTTGAGAAATGTACCTACACATGTTACATTTAAAACAAGGAAACATACCTTTTTTAATAATCTTGTTTGGTTCTAACCGTTTTTTGTTTGTCTCCAATGCTTTTTTTATATTAAATGTGTTTCTAAAAACAAAATTGGGTTTCTTTCCTAAAACTTTACAAATGTCGGAATTACCCTGTATAATTTTCCAATTTTTCTCAAGTAAGCTTTTTATTATAACACTATCGATACTCATGTCTAAGGAACAAACTAATTTGTCATGAGTATTCGTTCTATCTAGTCGAATGGTCGAAATCATGGTATCAATAGAACTGTTAACTTCCAGCAATGCTGGATAACATGATGTTCGCTTACTCAACACTTAATTAATTATGTCTTCTAACATCTGTATGGTATACCCTCTTTTAATAAACATGGTTTTGATAAATTCTATTTCATTTATCAAATCTTCTTCCCTTGATGTCATTCGACAAGCCCTGATAAATTGCCCGTTTGGAATGTTCCTAATAGTGTGTCCACTGTGGAAATGAAGATAACTATTGGTGAAAGTTTCTTTCCGAAATATCTTACTGTTGAATCTATGTTCCATTTTGTCCCACCAAAAAGAGATGTCCAAAAAGTTGATTTTTAACCCCATTTCCCCTAGGGTAAATTTTAAAAAGCTCCCAGAACAATTAATTTCAAAAAGAAAATGTTCTACTGTGTTCTTGTTTCCTTCAATAATAAAAATCAAATCGTCAACAAACCTATGGTACAGTAATATTTGAAATTTAGTTTTTAATGGAGTAAGAAAAACTTGTTCCCACCAAGACATCACTAAATTAGCGTAAGAAGGTGCAGCTGGTGACCCCATAGCTACACCTCTTTTTTGTCTATAGTAGGTTTGACCAAATAAAAAGTAGTTGTGGTACAACAAAATATCTAAAAACCTACATATTGTAGAAATTTGACTTGCATTAAATTCCTGGTTTTTACTTAACAAGGTGCGTATAGCATCAACCCCTTCTTCATGGGGAATGCAAGTATATAAGGAGACAACGTCCATAGTAAAAATTATGTGAATGTTGGGATCAAAGACATGACTTGCGGCAAAATTCTTTAGTTTATTCAAAAAGTGCCAGGAATCTTTTAAGAAAGATTCTTGTTTAGAAACTAACGGTCCCAATGTAGCATCTACAATGAGCGATATCCCTTCTGTAACAGAATGGGGGGAAGACACTATTGGTCTGAATGGTGGATCTACAAGATTTTTGTGCACTTTCGGAATCCCGAAAAGAACACCTATCCTAGGTTTGTCTATGACACAAAATTCATAAACATCTAAATCAATCTCATTGGACATCAAAGCTTCATATAAAAATGAATGTATTAATCTTTGTTTTTTGTTAATTTCATACAATGGAACTACTTCATATTCGTCCCTATTTTCCAACATTTCTAACATTTTCTTGGTGTATGAAACCTGTGTCATTATGACAATATTACCCCCTTTGTCACTCCTCATTTTATTACGTAGCTCTTTAAAAGCTTTCCTTTCATCAAATGTTAAATTGTGTTCACGTCTAGTGTTCTTACCCAAAACATTATCAAGTTCTTGTATACATGTCTCCTCAAAAACCTTGATGGTATGAATTAATTGTGGGTTGTAAATAGAAGGTTTAATCAAAGCTTTATTTGTTTCAGGAATGTCATGCATTATATATGAAAGGTTTAATTTCCTAGCATATTTTTTAATGTCCACAACTGTTTTGCTAAAATCAGCTTTGGTTGTTGGAACAAAATTGAAACCTAGCCTTAGCACGTTCAATTCATCATTATTAAAAGTGACATCTGTTAAATTAATAAGATCAAAATTGTCCAACTGTGATGTTAAATCTCGTCTCCCGATGAATTTGAACCCAGAAAGGTCCGACTCCTCGTTAGTACTGTTTTTTTGACTGGTAAAGCTTTTTTGGCTAAAAAAGGGGAAGAATTCGACGAAGCACCTGTAACAGGTTTTGTACTACCCCCGCCAGTCTTTGCCTTAGTGGTGCTTTCATCAGTAATGTTGTTTCCTATGACGTTGGTGTCAGGCTGGTTGATATTGGTAACAGTATCAATTTTATCTGCATTTACTGAACCTTTGTTAATAAAAACCCTGCCTGTAGTATCAGAAATACTTGTGGGAAATCTCTTTACATTCTTAATGTTAAATCCAGCGTTACTATCCTTGTTGCTTACAACTGAACTATAGTTCCGTTTGTTGGTATTGTAAAACGCTGGTGCTTTAATATTGTTCTCCTTGTTACCTGGTACAAAAAAATTATAAGCAGAGTTTGATTCATATGCGGAAATATCCCGCATTAGTTTAACATGTTTCCTATTAGTAATCTCCGTGGAATGTCTCTCAACATCTTCGGACAGTTTACTAAAAAGCTCAATCTGATTTTTGTTAGTAACTACAGTTTTAATTTGAGTTTCTAGTTGACAGATTTCTTCTCTTAAAAATCCCATTTTTGTAGAGTTGTTATCAATTAACAATCTTAGGAAAGACATCCCTGCTTCATTGAAAAAAGATACCAACGTATCGAACATTGGGTCACCAATATACACGCCATTAGGGCATTTAAAAAATCTAAGCCCTTTCGGCATGATTTGCAGTTCAATACAGCGTTCAAAATAACAGTTTTCAACAGTTAAAGAACGGTACCTTTTTAGCAGTTTCATCAACAGTTCACATTTTTTGTTAATTTCTTCACCACAAAAGGACTGTAAGTATACGGAATGTTCACCAAAGGGATTGTTGAAGGTATCTAGAAGTGGTTTTACTCCAGAATCGCCAGTTTGACATAAGCGGGAAGTGTTGATACCGGCTACTTTCGTTTGATTTTTTTTTTTTTTTTTTTTTCACCAGCTGCACCTTCTTACACTAATTTAGTGATGTCTTGGTGGGAACAAGTTTTTCTTACTCCATTAAAAAACAAATTTCAAATATTATTGTACTACAGATTTGTCGACAATTTGATTTTTATTATTGAAGGAAACAAGAATACAGTAGAACATTTTCTTTTTGAAATTAATTGTTCTGGGAGCTTTTTAAAATTTACCCTAGGGGAAATGGGGTTAAAAATTAACTTTTTGGACATCTCTTTTTGGTGGGACAAAATGGAACACAGATTCAACAGTAAGATATTTCGGAAAGAAACTTTCACCAATAGTTATCTTCATTTCCACAGTGGACACCCTAGACACACTATTAGGAACATTCCAAAGGGGCAATTTATCAGGGCTTGTCGAATGACATCAAGGGAAGAAGATTTGATAAATGAAATAGAATTTATTAAAACCATGTTTATTAAAAGAGGGTATACTATACAGATGTTAGAAGATATAATTAATGAAGTGTTAAGTAAGTGAACATCACATTATCCAGCATTGCTGGAAGTTAATAGTTCCAATGATACCATGGCTTCGACCATTGGACCAGATAGAATGAATACTCATGATAAATTAGTTTGTTCCTTAGACATGAGTATCGATAGTATCACAATAAAAAGCTTACTTGAGAAAAATTGGAAAATTATACAGGGTAACTCCGACATTTGTAAAGTTTTAGGAAAGAAACCCAATTTTGTTTTTAGAAACACATTTAACATAAAAAAAGCATTGGAGACAAACAAAAAACCATTAGAACCAAACAAGATTATTAAAAAAGGTATGTTTCCTTGTTTTAAATGTAACATGTGTAGGTACATTTCTCAAGGATGACGAGTGGAGAGTTGGATTTTATTGAAGAATGCAATAAATTGGAAAATATGTTTTTAGAGAGAGGCTACCTTAAAGAATTTGTTACAAGGATTAGGAAAGAAGTAGAAATAGGGAGATTGACTAAATTTCAACCTATAAAGGGTCAAACGGATAGTGAAAAGGTGGATGAGTTTAATTTAAGAGAGAGGGATGAAGTACATAAAAAGAGATTGGTGGTTGAATTTAATAGTTTTAATAAAAATACAAAAGGTATATTTATGAAAGAATGGGAAAAATTTTCATTGTTATGTGATTTGGAAGAAATCAAAAAGATAGAACCCCATATAGCATATAGGAATCCACCAAATATTAGAAGAAAATTGGAAAGTATAAATTATTATAAAATGGATGTTAACATTAAAATAGGTACATCGAAGTGTGGAAAATGCTCCCAATGTCCTTATGTAATGAATCAACAAGAGATATTTATAGAAAGTAGAAACAAAAATATAAGAAATAAAGACACCTATAATTGTAGTACACAAGGGGTGGTTTACATATCCATTTGTCAACAATGCCAGGCATTTTATGTTGGCAAAACTGAGAGGGTGTTCAGAAGACGTATTTATGAACACTTATACGATATCAGTAAGGCCAAGGAAACAAATGCACTTTATAAACATTCTAAAAGTTGTGAAGGAGCTGATTATTTATTTTTTGTGTTAGAACAAGTAAAACCAGATTTTAGAGGGGGTCCATGGGAAGAAAGATTGGAAAGTAGAGAATTGTGGTGGCAGGTTTTCCTTGATGCTAGTAGGAAGCCTGGTTTAAATGAGACCATTTCCATAGGACCCTTATTAAAGTTAAAGCACAAGGTATGAATTTCCTATACAAATATTAATTTTATTTTTATATTTATTTATATATCTATCTATATTTATGTATTTATAAAATTATATTATGTATTTATATTGATATTTATATTTATATTTATATATTGATTATATGTATACATTAATTTATATATTTTTGTGACATCACCAACATATTTTATATTTTATATATTTTATATTTTATATATTTATTTATATATATACAATTATATACATACAATACATATTTTTATATACAGTTTGTCATAAATAGGTGCTTTTAGGAACATTTAATGTTGTTTGAGGTGTTTTGCCAGTTTTGCACACTAGAGGGCGCTTCACTACACAATCTGTATACATATTTAGTATAATAACATTAGTTTGTGATAAAAAGAGGGCATTATTTGAATTTATAGCTTAAATTTATTTTAATAGCTTAAATGTTTACATGTATTCATAATCCACACATTAACGTTTTTAAAGACATTTTTAAAATATGTTTAAATAAATGAATTGTTTTTAGAAATACATATTCATTATGTTAATGAATATTCATGAAGGTAATAAGAACATGATTTGGTAGTTTGAATTAATGGAGCCTGTTCTAATAGGATAATTAATAATTAAATCGGTATATAGGATATACTTGTAGTTTAGAATTGTATCTGATGAAGTCCTAATTACTGGGACGAAAACGCATGGTTTGAATTTAGAAGAGCGTTAATTTCTTGTTCACGCTGTATCTGAATAAACTACAATTTTGGACTTATTTCGTGGTTGGTTTGCCTCTCCTGCAACTCTTTTTGTGGATTACATTTCTCAAGGGCCACTTATAGTCATTGATACCATTGATAGAACTTTTGAAGTGCCAGAATATGTCAACTGTTGCACCAAGGGTGTCATTTACATTAGTATCTGTAGCACCTGTCCGGCTTTTTACGTGGGAATGACCACCAGGTGCTTAAAGACACGTATTCGTGAACATGTGTATAGTATTAATAGTCAAGATGAAACTAATGCTTTGTTTAAGCATTCTTTAGTTTGTAAGAATTTTAAGAAATTTTTATTTACAGTTATTGAAGTATGTAAAGCAGATTTGAGGGGGGTTGATTTTAAAAACTACGTAGAACAAAGGGAAACACTGTGGCAAATCAGATTAAAATCTGATAAATTTCCAGGTTTAAATGAAGCCATTAACATCAAATGTTTTTTTAAAAGACCGTAAGTTATGCAATGATAAGGGTATTGTAACAAATTTATTTAATTAAATGATATAGTTTTTCTAATTAATATTTTTAATTGTATAATTGATTGTTGGGCTTGCTATTTAAAGCAAATTGTTTAGTTCACTGTGTATTCTGATGAAGTCTTCTGATGAAAGCGGCTATTAAAACATTATTACGCTATTTCCTGTTATTTTCTACATAATGTATGGTCCAGTCACGATATACAGGTTGCATCTGTCATCAAGCACACTGGCTACCCATGTGCAATTTATACAGACTAAATGAAACACCGACATGAAACAACAGTATCTGTCATTGCTAGATGTGTGGACAGCTGTGCATACAACGGTGGAGGTGTTGTTCAATGTAGGCATATGTACTATACATTGGAACAACACATGTGTGGTACACAAACAGTACCAAACAGTGAGCTGGGATGTGGGCACCCCACAGGATTCACCATTGTGTAATATGCCCCTGCAATGGGTGCACACATTGTGATGTGCCATCTGACAAGTCCCAGACATGTAGTGTTTCGGCTGCAGTATTGTCTCGCATCCCATAATACATACCCCACATACCAAACATACAACCCTTTGTCTGCATAACCCTGTGGACAGTGACTTATCTGACATCTATGGGTGTATGTCATATGGGACAACACAGACATGTGAGATAGACGGCCATCACAAACATTTGGCCAACACATGTTCACACATGGCCATGGAGGATGGCCGGAGGCATGTAGCCACACAGTAGATGTGATGTGTATACACCCTGTTGCACATTGTCCACACATGGTCCAACTATAGCCTTTGTTGAATGATTATATAGTTGATGTGGAACACTGGACATCCTAAAAGCCTGTGCACAGCAGTCACCTGTACAGCTTCCACAGACATAGACACCACATCAGGCCACAAATACCATACATTTCCTTTGCTGCTGTTGGACATCACTGTCAGCCGTGCACCTCATGTGTGTGGTACATAAATGTCATGTGGGACATGGTGTATTGACAAGTCTGCCATGTGTGGACACTCTTGCCAGGCAGCTAAGACATGTTAGTAGTTGTGCAGGGGTGTCATCCGTAGGTTTTCCAGTGACCTGTCACATGACACAGCATGGTTTAGTGTGTATACACCTCAGCGACATGAGGTCACAATCCACAGTAGTTATGTCATGTTTTTGCACGCAGTCATGGCTATGCACTGTGTGTGTATTACACACTATATAGCAATATAGGCAACTCATGATGCCATGCAATGGCACAGTGTCTGTACTTCACACTGTATAGCAATGTAGATGCCTCATACTACCCTTCAATGCTCATGCACATCTGCTAAAAGTGCTTTCTATCTTTAGGGTATACAGACAACACTGCAATGTGATATCCATTACACCGCTGTACATGTGTCAGGACACCATTGTGTCAGATATGTATGCATGTCAATGCACACGTCAGCAGATTACATGTCATACTACATGTCAATGCCAAGGTCACATCAGCCATGTGTACTGTTAACCTGTGCTGGTCCACATGGTGTATCACAGGGATGCATGCTTACAACCATGATTGTGTGAACTGCATGGCTTCTGATATGACACCTGCTTGCTATTGTGTGCAACCCAGGGA
The DNA here is from genome assembly GCF_019279795.1 of Protopterus annectens. NCBI lineage: Eukaryota > Metazoa > Chordata > Ceratodontiformes > Protopteridae > Protopterus > Protopterus annectens. Next base: position 178,227,171 of record NC_056741.1, on the reverse strand, counting down.
GGTATGCTAACTACCACTATTAATGTCTGAGCTGCATGCCGTCTGCTGTATCACATGCATGCTGCATGCTGTCTGTCAAATCACATGCATGGTGAGTCAGTGAGTCAGTGAGTCAGTTGAGTCTGTGTGTCTGTGTGTGTCTGTGTGTCTGTCTGTGTGTGTGTGTCTCTGTGTGTCTGTGTGTGTGTGTCTGTGTGTGTGTGTGTGTGTCTATTGTAATGTAGAGTCTTTCTTTGCATTCACAGGTGATGTAGGTGTGTTACCCTCCTTCGGTCCATCTGATGTTAGTGTCCCCACAGATACTAGCAGTGATGAACATATGCATGAGGTACAGGCAGGGTTGTCAGGGGCTGAATCTGTGCCAATGGTTGCCATCCCAGCTATGTCCCCCTCTTCCCCACACACAGTACTCATGCCAACACATACTCCATCACCAGTGGCCATAGAGGAAGGACAGTTAGCGTGTGTTAGCTTGGAACAGGAATGTGTGGTGGCTACAGAAGGTGTGTCTCCACACTATGGTGTCAGTGTAATGACTACAGATGTGCCACACAGGCATGTGGCCAGTGCTGCTCATAGGAGGACCTCTGGCAGACATGCACCTGCAGGACAGAGCGCAGCAGCTGGTGTCACCAGACGCATGTTCCAGACTGTAATGGTGGCACAGGCATGTGCTGAATGGCAGAACACAGAAGGGCAGAGGCTTCAGTGGGCTGCTATCCATTCTTTAAACAACAACATCCAGGCATTGGAAAATGCTCAACAGCAGATCGCTGATGTTCTGGACAGGTGATTGGGTGACATGGTTGGAATCCTTGACTGTGGCATGGCAATCCATGAGCGTGAGCTGTCTGTGCTGGAACATCTGGTAGGAGTGAGGCGTAGGCCACGTGGATGTAGGCCAGCTACACCACCTGGTACAGGTCAATGTGAATGAGCCACCTCACATGCCCGCTCCCACAGTGCCAGTAGCAGTGCAGCTGGTGCTGTGCTGTCTACACCAGGACACAGCAGGGCATGTGGACATGGCCCTGAACATTAACAGTGGGGACACAGTTCCAGTGGACATGTGTCATCAGACAGTAGCCAATCTGTACCTCTGCCTGGTAGTGCCCGTGCAACCCCTGGCAGGCACAGGTCACATGGACATGGCTGGACACAGTGAGCTGTACATCCTGGTCTGTACAATCTGTAGATGTCAGTAATACCCCTGTGTAGGCTGGACACATGGCAGAACTGTGTGCACACATACACACACACAGCAGAAACATCTGTAGGGCACCACAACACCCACATGCATAACGACCACACATGTCCAATCAGATCACCGACCCTAACCCACACACATGATGTCATCCACTGGTGCAGCCTATGCTCCTGGAAAACATTATCACCCTGTGCATATGATGACGCCTGTGCTGCATCCCTGTCTTCCACACCATCAGTTCAGGGACATGCTCATATGGTCTGATGCACAGGGTGAAAAGAATAGTGAGAAGTGCATATTACATTTGTTGTGTACTGTTGACATGCACCAGACATACCATGTAGTACAGGTTTAGAATGCATTGTTATATGTTCACAGTATGTGTCTTGGTAACAACAGTAATAGCATGTTGGTAATGATGCCCTGCTTCCCTCCTTAAGGTCTAATTGCATGTGCCATTACGTTACAGTGTTTGCAGCTAGAGTGCATTGTTGTATGTTCACAGTCTGTGTCTTGGTAACAACAGTAACAGCATGTTGGTAATGATGCCCTACTTCCCTCCTTAAGGTCTACTTGCATGTGCCAATAAGTAGCAGTGTTTGCAGTTTCCCATGTGTAAATGTGGAGTACTCACAGGCATGTATGGCAATACCAGCATTTTACATTTGTTGTGTACTGTTGACACGCACCAGACATACCATGTAGTACAGGTTTAGAATGCATTGTTATATGTTCACAGTATGTGTCTTGGTAACAACAGTAACAGCATGTTGGTAATGATGCTCTGCTTCCCTCCTTAAGGTCTAATTGCATGTGCCATTACGTTACAGTGTTTGCAGCTAGAGTGCATTGTTGTATGTTCACAGTCTGTGTCTTGGTAACAACAGTAACTGCATGTTGGTAATGATGCCCTACTTCCCTCCTTAAGGTCTACTTGCATGTGCCAATAAGTAGCAGTGTTTGCAGTTTCCCATGTGTAAATGTGGAGTACTCACAGGCATGTATGGCAATACCAGCATGCTATACGTAGCCTCAACTTCACTGTTAGGCTACCATTCCACAGATGTCCACACATCTACTGATCCAGAAGCATGTGAGCTGTTTAATAGGCTGCAGTGGCTAGAGACGTGACATCCATACTGGGTCACATCACAGGTATGGTGACATGGTGCGGGAAGTTTACACAGTGGTCTGGCTGATGTCAACGTTAGAGGCCAGTTGATAGCATGAGGCCTCACTGTGTAGCAGTAATACACTGTCACATTACACGATGAGAACATATACAGACATACACAGAAACACACAGTAACATGACCACACTCACGGGGTCAACAACACTATAACGCACACTTGATAGTATGATACACAAATAAACCTGTTGCTATATTGCCAGAGAGACCAACCGTAAAAAACTGAAGAGAAATCCACAAAGAAAACTGATGGTCTCACCACGATGTGAGTGAAGAATGGGTACCAAACACGTCCAAAAAACAAATTCTTTATTAACGAAAAAAGGATGAGCGCTTTCGCGTAGACTCCTCTACGCTTCATCAGATAAATTACACTGCAAAACAATGCTGTTTAAATACAACTCTGGGCTTGAAAATCAAACAATTAATAAACTTAATCATCAATTAAAAGCCAATGGCAACTGTGGTGAACAACACAATCACATACAAGCACCTCTCTCAAAGTTTTAGGCAGTGAAGACACTTAAACAAACCCACAGGAACGATATTTGAAAACACACACACTGCAGCTAAAAACTGTTGTTTGTAAAACATTACATTAAAAACAATAAACTGCTAGTGACCTGAAGGACAATCATCTTTTCATAAAACTGCTTGTTATATAAAAAGTGTGAAAATATATTTGATTCACTGATGGTAAAACAATGAAAGTTGTTGCTGTCTTCTTCCTAATATATAGCAAAACACTTTATTCCGCTTCAAAGCGCTAATCAACTACATCCAACCGTGTCTTTAAAATGAAACTAAGAAAGCTTCAATAAGTAAATAGACTAAACACTCCCACGAACTAGAAACAGAGTATGGGCCACTTGCATAGTGTAACAAAAGTATTTAAAAATATAAAATTATATATTACACAAATGTAAAAATATTAAACCTAGTCCATAATTCAATGGGATAATAAGGTCAAAGCTGATAACATCAAAACTAATTGAAGAGACTTTTGGCAGTTCCAATGGCTAACTATGTATAAAGACAAATGTTTGTTAATAATTAATGATTGAAAAATGACCAGAATGGAATGTACAGCATACTCAAAATCTATATCTAAGAGTCTACCTCTGAACAAATGTTAACATAAAACTGGATTAACATGTCAGAAGCTAGTTTAAAAGTGAACGATGGAGACTACCCTACCAAAGGTGTCTGACCGTATAAGCCACAACAGCTCTTACTATTAATTAACATAGACATAAGAGATACTACTGGTCTCAGTCTAAACAACAGTTTATTGTTTTTAATGTAATGTTTTACAAACAACAGTTTTTAGTTGCAGTGTGTGTGTTTGCAAATATCGTTCCTGTGGGTTTGTTTATGTGTCTTCACTGCCTTATAGCTTTGAGCGAGGTGCTTGTATGTGATTGTGTTGTTCACCACAGTTGCCATTGGTTTTTAATTGATGATTAAGTTTATTAATTGTTTGATTTTCCCACCCAGAGTTGTATTTAAACAGCATTGTTTTGCAGTGTAATTTATCTGATGAAGCGTAGAGGAGTCTACGCGAAAGAGCTCATCCTTTTTTCGTTAATTAAGAATTTGTTTTTGGACGGGTTTGGTACCCATTCTTCACTCACATCGTGGTGAGACCATCAGTTTTCTTTGTGCACCCTTGATAGTGTTGAGTTTGAGGACCCCTGCCTATGTGGTAATCACCTTCACAGTAGTGTGCACCCACATGACGTGACACAGAGAATGAACATGTACAGGTAGCCAGTAAGGCTGAGACTGATGGCATCAACAGGGTAGTAGACTGCATCACCATGAGGGGTTAGGGATCCTGTCTGTTCTGTATGGTAGCATACACCCTCACTCCATGCACCAGACAGCCATACACACACACACACACACACACACACACACACACACACACACACACACACACACACACACTGTGGAGTCCACAAATGTCATTCACACACAGATAGCTGACATGTGTGTGATACACACACCACCCCTGCCTATGTCTTGCTTTCTACACTGCAGTATGTACAGATCTCTACAACAGTGTACAGGGGTGTGTAACAATTGGGATATATTCCCCACCATACGTGGCATATACGGTCACACAAGCAAACACACATGGCAGTACTGTGAATCATACACCTGCTATATGATGATATGTCTGACAGACATGCAGCTGTATTGGCCACATTATGTGAACCAACGCTACCTTCGGCAATTGTGCTGCTATATGCACACAGGAGGACATAAGTGTTACAGGTGTCAAGTGATGTACAGTCAATAACACCCTGACCGCTGTGTAGGTTGTATGTCTTCACCTTCAAGTAACAGTAACATAGCGTACTGTTTGCACCTGTAATGGTAGGACAGCTTGTGACACACCTGTGAGCTGTCTTCAGCAAACATCCATCTGTAAAGGTGGACCACCACTTTATGTACACACATCCATCCATACCTGATGTACATCCTACCGTACTGTCAGTATTTCACCATATACAGGTGTCAATGATTGGGCTGTATTGCAACTGCATGTTGTAGTTAGACACAGATGAACAACATACATCAGCTACTGCACATGCATGGTAGCTGCATGCACACCACTACATGTACATGTGTGTTGGTCCTACATTCCTGTCATGTAGCCATGTTTGTATGCATTGCAATTGGTGGACATGTGTGATGACATACATGACACATGGACTGTTGTATGATATGTTGCTTGTCATGGGTAACTAGTACAGAGGGAATGTTACCTCAGTCAACATTGCTACCTTATGTACTGTTAGCATTCAACAGCCATGGACCTACCTTCCATGTGCATGTGTGTGATTGCTGTAGCCACTTGTCTGCACAGAGGACAGCAAAAGCTATGCTATGTATATATGCGTTGTGTGTGTGTGGGCCATGTACATATCCACTGCGATTACATGTATGTCATATCCAAACATGAGTGTTTTCTGGTGTACAGCGACAGTCATCTGTTACAGCTGTGTAAGACCCAGGGCCCCTGTTATGTGTAGAGCCAACCTGGTTATGAACTGTGGTACCATTGCATTGCATACCACATGATGGAACACTGTCAGTACATATGTAGTCTGCACAGTTGCTGTAGACCTATGTACAGTCCACTGGTCATGAGCAACATGGTGGTGTAGTAATGTATGGATGTGTGTTGCTGGTCCAAGGACATGGTGATATCCGAGGGCTACATAGTGGACTGCGGCATTTACCACTGTGATCTGTACCTGAGACATCTGTGATGGCTCTTGAGTGTGTACTGGTCAGTACATGTGAGTGGCCTTCATGTACGTGGGGACAGTAACACCTGGAGCAGTCCGTCATGGTCTTATGGCCTACATGTCTGTATCTGAGGTATATGGTGGTAGTGCTATTGTGCACAACTGTGCCATATGCCAGGTGTTCCTCACTGCAGAGATGTCCGTGTTCCCCATTGTTGGATCTGGATTGTCAGCTGTGATCACGAACGCTACACAGCTAGCACTGACGGCCGGTGTCAAATGTGTGTAGTGCAGCGTTCGTGCTAACAATGTTCACTATCGACACACTGTGCCCTTCAGTGTTTAGAATCCATGTGCATGCAAGACAGCCCTTCGCTACTACTAAGTGTGTGAGCATGCCCAGAACGCCGTTGTGTAGATGGACACACAGTACATTCCAAACTGTGCCCTTCCATGTTTAGAATCCATGTGCATACAAGACACCCTTCACTACTACTGTGTGAGCATGCCCAGTACGCCTTTGTGTAGATGGACACACAGTACATTCCAAACTGTGCCCTTCCATGTTTAGAATCCATGTGCATACAAGACAGCCCTTCACTACTACTAAGTGTGTGAGCATGCCCAGTACGCCGTTGTGTATATGGACACACAGTACATTCCAAATGGACGTGTGCTACCAAGTTTGTGAGCATGCCCAGTTACACCTTATGTTGGTTATGTGCCTCTGTGTATGGGCATGACCATTGAAATCCTGTATAACGATAGTGGTCATCCAGGCAACAGATGTCCATACCCCATGTCAGGATGGATTCCTACATTGAACACACTGGGACTCTCTTGAAGGGTGTACTGTCTGTGGCGCATCTCATATCCATGTAGTGTTGTAATAGTGCTCTGTACATAGGCAGTTGTCCCACTCACACCATTGCCGTGTGTTTGTCTACGTCCACCTTGGGACAGTAATATGCTTTTAGACTGCTCACTCTCCATACATTCCCTATCAGCGTCTTTGCCTTTGCTGATGATGTCATCCACCTAGAAGTATGCCTCTGGGAGTGCTGTGTTCCATTAATCTCAGTAGCGGGTTCTGTAACTGCATAATGCTGTAGTGTGATAAGGTAGTTAGGTGTATGTTCTACTCCTGGCCCTGCCAAGTGTGTGTGTGTGTGTGTGTGTGTGTGTGTGTGTGTGTGTGTGTGTGTGTGTGTGTGTGTGTGTGTGTGTGTGTGTGTGTTTCCAGCTGCCTGGGGACAGAGTAATGCTTTTAGATGGCTCCCTCTCCATACATTCCCTATCGGCGTCTTTGCCTTTGCTGATGATGTCAACCACCTAGAAGTATGCCTCTGGGAGTGCTGTGTACCAGTAATCTCGGTGGCGCGTTCTGTAACTGCATAATGCTGTAGTGTGATAAGGTAGTTAGGTGTATGTTCGACTCTCAGCCCTGCCAAGTGTGTGTGTGTCTCCAGCTGCCTAAGGACAGAGTAATGCTTTTAGACGGCTCCCTCTCCATACATTCCCTATTGGCATCTTTGCCTTTGCTGATTATGTCATCCACCTAGAAGTATGCCTCTGGGAGTGCGGTGATGCTGAAACTCGGTAGCATGTTCTGTTACTGCGTAATGCTGTAGTGTGGTAGACTAGACAGGTAGGTGCTCGATTCCAAGGCATGGCAGGTGTGTGTGTTTGGCAGTTATACCCTATGTGTTGGTATCTGTGGGTGGCTAGCTGCGGGATGTGTTCAGTGTGTTTTGTTGCTGACCTATATAGTGTCCACAGCCAGCATATTACAGCCAGCATATTCTGCCAAGACACTGGGTTGTCAACACATACATTCACCAATAGGTCTGGTGAGTAAATGTCAGCAGCCCTACTCTTACCCTTAATACAGTCTGACCCATGTGACACAACAGAACACACATGTCTTGATAGTAACAACACTACATGATGCAGGTGGCACATGTAGTTTCCTTTTCATGCCTGTCTAATGCTTTGCTGTCATGTGGTCCGCTGTTGTGATATAAATGCAATATCTACGTATGTGTGTACATGTATATGTGTGTATGTATATCTATGTATATATGTATACAAATAATATGTATGATATATGTAGATATAGAGAGATAGACATAGATATAAACATATATGTCTGGGGACATCAGCACTATTGAATGTTTGTGCCGGATGATCTGTACATGATAACCTGGGATGTATGTATATCTGCCATGGCGTAGTGGTAATGCACATTGTCTGTTGTGTGCAAGGTCCTGGGTTGTAGTCGTGTAGACACTGGTTATTTTGTTGCTGAGAAGACCATGGGACATCGAATATGGTGATAGTAAGGCACCTGTTACTAGTTGTGTATGGATCTGAGCTACACTAAGCAGTGGTTATTAATTTGGAGGTATGGTATGGGTCATATAACTATTCATTAGAAGAATATACTATGCAGATGAGGTCGACAATAGTGTATCCCATTTATCCCCAGGGTATGATGCAGATACCTGGAGTGTATGTGTGTAGTTAGCCGGGTGCAGGGCTCGAATATAGTTGACAGCATGGGAGGGGGGTCAGGCATACTGTACGTACATTGCAGAACTGTGCCTCGGGAGTGCTCCTGCCTTAGCACGCCTAAGCTAGGGGTGTGTCTATACCTGCCTGGTGACATTGGGAGGGACAACAGCAGTGGTGGGGTTGTCAGGGTGTACAGGCTGCACAAACAGGTGATGATCAGCACAATCAGCAGATGACATGGCCAGCCCGCACCTGAACAGTACGGTAATGTGAGCAAGCATCATACATACAGGTTTCTTCTGCACTCTACACCACCTGTGTATACCTGTGGAGACATTTCATGACACAGTCCAACCAAATGAGAAGGGCTGCAGCAGGCAACATAGACCAACATGTGCAGGAGGCTGAGGGCAGTGAGGATGTGTATGCTGCCGAACATCCCTTACTGGGTGACATAAGACTTTATAGACCCAGGGTGACTTACCAGGGGCTACTTGAGCTAGGGATGGTGGAGTACTATGGGGTGGACAGAGACCTCCTACAGCGGCTTGTTGACCTGTGCCTGCCACACCTGACACATCAAACAGGCTAAGGGAAACCCATCACAGTGGATGCCACGGTATGTGTTGGCCTGGGTATACTAGCCACAGGTACCGCACACAGCACAGCTGGGGATATCATGGGGATCTCACAGGCATCTGCGTCCAGAGTATTGTGCCAGTTCACAGACGCCATGTCAACACATGCTAGTGAGCACGTACATGTCCTCAACACACGTGATTAGTAGACCAGCAATATGCATCTCTTCAACCACATGGATGACTACCCTGGGGTACTGGGTGCTATAGCCTGCACATCCATACACATCAAAGCACCACTCAGTGAGCAGGGTAGGGCCTACAGTCACTGCAGGGGCATACCCTCCAACAGCTAGGCCATATCCGATGGCCAGGGCATTAGATTGAATGTGTGTGCTGTCTGCCCTGAAAGCTATGATGATTCCAATATATGGCTTCTGACACAGCTGTACCACACCTTTGCCAATATGGACATCCCCTACAGTGTCCTAGTGGGGGATGCTGGGTAACCACTGGTGTCATGGCTGATGACACCCAGCAGCAATGCACATACACCTGAACACTCACACCATAATGAGGCAGATGCACAGGCAAGACATGTAATTGAGCATGTGTTTGGGATGCTCAGTTCACAGTTCTGGTATCTGGACACATCCGGTGGAGCCCTGCAGTATTCACTAGATACATGCACACAATTTGTTATGGTATTTGCTATGCTACACATTCTGATCCTGCAGTAACAGTTGCTGCAGGAACAGCATGGGGCAGGGCCACACGGCCCAACACCACTGCCAAGGCCTGTACAGGCACAGTGTGACTTGGCAAAGGAACTACCTGAGCAGGGCCCAGTCGGCGAAAGGCCGTGCACAGTATGACCTGCCCTTGGCAAAGAGGCAACACAAGACATATGCACTGACACAGTAGGTACCCACGGATGTCCCCTATCTGACCCTCACACAGTACAATGGATGCCAAACATGACACTACCTGTGCTTGGCCATGTATAGGAGGTGCACTGTGTTCATCTGACATAGGCAGCCATCCAGCACCATCCTCAGATCCAGAACACCCCCAGGGTACGTCTATCGGCCTAAAAATTGGCAGTTGTATTAGAATGTGTATTTACCCATTGCTATGGTATGTATGTGAGCATAGAAGAGACTTTGGTGGCCGACTGTTAGGGCAGCAGACAGTACACGTCCATAGTGGCACGATGACATCTGTAGCACATACGGGGGTCACAATGGTAGCCAGTAGTACACAGAGTGTCCTAACCCACTGCAGATTATGGGATGAACATCATGTGTGTCCGTACAGCCCACACACATTCCATGCAGCTGGACAGGTGTGGACCAATACAGACAAATGATATACAATGGCCTATGGATATGCCCAATGAATGACCCCAACCCCAAAGACACATACAGACTACAGCGGGCCAGGTGGTTTGATGCAGGTTGTGAAAGCTAGGACGTCCAACACCACTGTGCTGGTATTTAACTCTGGGATCTGACGTACACTGGTATCCCTCCAACTGGCAATTTAGGTAGGTCCACACACTGACATGAAGTACCTGGCATACCAGTACAGTAGCGGCAGATGTGTACAACTGTCAGCTGTGCCACCCCATCCAACCTACAGATGTGAGAGTCATGTGCGCCACCCATGGTGCTGTGTAGGACTGTGGATGTGGTTGGATGTCCCCCCCACGCTATGCAGACATGTAGTAACTGTCAATGCCACATGACCATTAGCTACCCTGCAGACACAGCATGACACGTGTCTGTGTAGAACAGAGGGGTCAGCAACACAGTACTGACTATCTGGACATGTGACACATGCGACACAATTGTCCATACTTGGCATGCTCACACACATGACGGTAATGTCAGTCGACAACATGTGTAACAGTCATACTGGGCATGTTCACACACTGACACACAGGACGGCCAGGCATGCATACAGCAGTGGTCCGGACATATCTGCCAGTACATTGCTATACTGTTGGATGACTGCGCTGCATGGTGTGTGTGTGGTCTATTGCCTATACATATGCCATGGTCTATTGTTAATTCACATGTGCTATGTGCGAAGGGTACTGCTACCAACACGTGAATAGGGCGGTTCTTTGCTTACGGACAGACAGACACCTTTGGATACGGACTGGGTAAGGCACATTCCAGCAGGTCGGAGCAGTTGTGCTTGGGTTTGCACAGTGTTAAGCACTGCTGATCTCTGGTTACAGCACCTTTTACCCATTTAGACTCCACATTTCTTTGACAGTGCACTACTGGCATACTGGTAGACAAACACGCTTACAGCCGCTCGCTTACCAAAATTTCTGCTTACATTTGTCACTCACGCTGGGTGTGTGCGATCCCTTGTGATGTGTATTACATCAGACTACATGACTACAGTATCGGGTATGTCTAACCATTTGGCAACGGCAGGCATTCGACTGTACGGACTTTGCAGCCTGTCCAGTGACGTAATCATATTATATGCATGTTCCTCATACTATCTGCTCCCATCTGCCTGATACATGGGAACCGATACTCTGCAATGTTGACATGTGAACATGATTTTGTTAACGCAGCTGTCCGGAGAGTCATGCTACCTCATACCTACTGTACGTTTTCCACCTTTCAGATTGCACGACGGGAGACTGTAGGAATAACACTTTTCCCACTTTACATGGGACAGTCCCTCATTAGGCATATGTCATGTGACGATTCTCTAGCCATTGCAACTGTCCTGATTAGGGGACATTCTCATATTCTACATGTCTGTAGTGGTTGCTTGTTACAGGTCTTGT
>NC_056741.1:178203107-178210607 GCF_019279795.1 Protopterus annectens | reverse complement strand
TGGTTCCACTACATAATACAGGGGGGGGGGGGTTCCACATGTTTCCCCTTCACATTTGACTATTTCATTTATTTATAGATACAATGAATATTATTCTGGACATCAGTTATAAATTCAGTACAGGTATGCAATAGCCCTGTCAACAGATGTGATGGTTGGTGTACATATGTGTACGGACCTCTGTGATACTCGGGGACTAGTTTCTACAGTGACAGGGACAAGGCTATGAACAAATCAGGGACATTCATGGACACTTCTACCATATTAGTAGTATTAACTTGGAACGTGTTGACAGATTCGTATTACTACTAATTTTCTGCAGTTAAATGCGTCTATTACTCTTCATTTTGTAAGTAGTCATTCTCATTCAACACCTTTCCTCCAAAGGTCACTGGCTTTGTGAGTGATTAAGAGGCTGGCCAGTTATTGTGTGAATGCTCTGACCATTGGTAGGGTTGACACATTGTCATATGTACAGGTTGGGATATATTCTGGGGACACCAGATTGTTTAGGCCAACACATACCCACAGTCAGTGCAGGTTTAGAACATTCATTAGTTTCCTAGCTGTGAGCCTATACCTTTAGCACTTTAGTTGTTAGTCTGTTTCTTGTACAAAATACGTATTTTCTATCCTGACGTGATCGCTTTAGGCAATTGTACATAGTTATTTCCTACAATCACAGGACATTTGGCATTGTATCATTGTTGGTCAGGACACACCTACCCACACAGTAACTGTCCCTCACACAGTGGATCAGGGGGTATCCTGTTTATGTCAGTGCCTTCATCACCCTTTTTCCATGTGACACTATGAGAATGTGTGTAGTATATTCTCTCAATTATTCGTGTTGGGACACGTGCATCACGGGCAGGTGTTTGATCCTGGGTAGTAGGTTCTGCATGACCATCTAGGGCTGGACAGTCTCATGCACCACTACTGCACATTCCAACTTGTGTCCAGATGTCTACAGGACTGGGCATTGTGTCTTGATACCCATTCTAATGTTTACACAGGTTACTTATCCCATGAGGGATATCCAAAAATTTAGCAAGACCGATACCGACCATTCTTCTGGCGTTACGAAATTTTGCTGGGGGTTTTACATGCAAGGGATACATAGTTTGCAATCCTGACACTGCCTAGGGTGATGCTACCTACTACATATGAGTAGTGGTCACTATGTCTAGATGTGGCTGCGCTAAACTAGTAGGCCAAGTATGGCTGGATTTGGTGGACGTTCAGGTATGGAAGTGGGTTGTGTGCTGTGGAGGGGATGCTGGGTAGTCCATTATGCATCCAGGTGTGTTGCATTTGATTTGGCCAGTTCCATCAAGACCAATCTGTGGGTATGTGCTGATGACATTTCTGTACATTTGTATTGCACATTTTAATATTCATATGTTTGTGGTATTGTGTTCTACAGTATGGCTTGTCTGGTTGTATTGCAGATGTGTATACATGTTCTTTGTGTTTCTTTCTGCTTCACCTGCTGCTCCCTCATACACCTCCAGTTCACCTATTCTGCATACGACACAGTCTCGCCTTTGAGGATTATACCGTTACCCATCCCCCCACACATATATTCCTGACACTCCATCCATTACTGCTTTGGTTGATGGCCCATGACACGGTCAAGGTAACACATTGCATACACTACATATGTCAGGTACCTGTATGGTTGTGTGGACTACCCTGGCATGTTTCACCTTCCGCATGCTATACATCACGCACATAGGTACGCGCCCATACTTAACTTTCATGACATGGTTGGTACACCTGGGTAATACCCGTTCAACTGTGACACATCCTGACAAGTACGGCTTGGGCCGCAGATGTGCGGATTTTGGCCGACTGTTCTGATCATTGGTAGGATGCCACATTTTCCTATGTCCAGGATAGGATATATTCCGGACACATATCCGATTGTACTGGACAACACATACCCACAGTCAATGCTATAGATAATACTGTTCCTTTAAGCCTACATGTTGCCTTATTGTTGTAGCAGTTTATATGCTCCTTGTGTTTTGTTTACATGCTTATTCTATTTCCTGTCACATATGGTATGTTAAATACGGACATACCTATTGTATGTGACTATTACATGCATTGTGGGATATAATTCTGTCATACGGTCACTAGATATTTACATTTATCATGGCTTTTGTTATGGACACATCTGCCCAGCTGTGTACTCTCCCTCACAATATGGGTCAGCTGGTGACCCTGACCATTGGGCTGAACGTACCTATTGGCGGCGCGCTAACATGATGCGTTTCACTTCCACTTGGTATAACCATGTCATTTGTTCGAGGGATAGGAACCCATTATTCCCTACTGTGCATTTGTGTTTGCTTCTTCATTTTGTGTTTGCAGGAACTGTCTTGCAAGTTTTGCATACATTTCAGTATTCACGGACACTGACACATGTGATTACTATTGCTTGTAAATTGTTATATGAAAGCATTTTAGTTGCACGTCGACAGCTGACATTTCCATGCCTCCGTGCGGCACTTCGACACACCCTCTGCACTCGCGCTCCTTTCCTATGCACGCGGCTGTGGCGGCAGCGCGCCTTCATCAATATGCATTTGGCACTACTGCGCCATCTTCACACCACACGGTCGGCGCAAGCCTAACGCCGACCTTGCGCCGAGCTTTATGAATCCCAGGGCTTATTTTTGGCATGTATATTAAAGCATAAAGCTTTATGTATCTGAAAAGTTGTAACTTTGTAACATGGAAACACAAGGGATTCCCTAAAGGAAGGAGTTTTTGAGACACCTACATATTGGTAAAACCCTATATTGTATGTGTGGTGAATTTTTTGACAAGTGTAATCTTGTTGCACCAGCAAGAGTTAACTCTCAAGACAATTGACAACAAGTTCATTGTATGTTGATGCTCATTGGTTACAATGTTATTTGAATTTCATTCATAAAGGTCTGATAACATTTTTTAACTGACTCTGAAGATGCCCTAGTTGGGTGAAAGCGCTAAGTCAGTTTGAGTGTACTTGTTATTGCACTATATTTTGTTTTATTAAAGCTGTTTAGTGATTTTACCTTTTGCATCACCAGTAGTTTCTTTTTATATGTCTTTCTCAAATATTGGATTAGCCTAGTATATACCTGTGAACCTTTGAGAACTCCATTTATCGTATGCCATACATATATAAAGTTGCTCCATGTGTAGCACCTTACTCCAAAGTAGTATGGGCATAAGAATTTGAAGTGACTAGGGGCATGTTGGAAAAATGGTAAGGAGAGTGCAAATCATTCCCATGCGATTTGGGGATGTAATGGTGTCCAAAGGATTTTGGTGCAGATTACTGATAAAATTGTATATGCCACTAGAATTAGACTCCTGCATGGTAAAGATGTTCACTTTTGGTTACTTAACATTCCAGATATTGACTATCCAATTGAACTAACAGTTAGATGTTGGATCATAATAATGAAATCATTATTACTTGCCACTTGTGGAAAATTAACTCAAGATGGGAAAGTTATCTCATTAAACTACTCTACAATATAAGCTAATGGTATACTAAATATATACACAGAAATCGATAGAATAACGTGTCATCCATTTTTTTATATATGTCTAAATTTCCCTCTATGACAAATTAATATGTAAATCTGTTTCCTTCTTGATATCACTATATAAGTGCTTGGGTTGTGTTGATTTAATGATTATTAACTGATACATAAACAGATGGTCATATTTCAACTGAAGAGCATTCTATATAAGGAACGGGCAACTATGTTTCCTACCATTCAAGAATAGTTGAGAATAATAGTTTCCTAGTTATGGTTTACTTGTTAATAAATGTATCTAATACATGTATACAACATCCTACAATTATCCAGCAGAGAATAGATTGTTATAAGAACTTGTATTGTCAAAATCAAATGATCTTTGAGACTTGTAAAGGTATGAGGAATTTGATGTTATCTCATGATATGTTTGTTATATAAAACTCATTCATATGTCTTTTTTGATTCCTTAGGGCTGGCTCTGCCTCCCTGCACCACCTAAGTAATGGGTGCTAACTCTAACCCTAATGCTGCCCCTTCCTTCAGTCTTAACCCTAAAACGTAAGGTCATTAAAAACTTCCCGTAACACTACCACTACACAAGACAGACTTAAGACACACAGACATTCACAAATGCAATGAACAACACTACATCTGTCTCCTAACCTAACCCTTACCCTTACCCTAAAATACACAAAGTGAAGACAAGCTCACAACACCCATCCTTAACTTACCCCAACCCTAACCCTAATATACACACACACACATACACATTGTCCGGATGGCTGAATGGTGGATATGTCAATGGTATGGAATGTTGATACAAGTAAATGGGGTTGGGGTTGAGAGAGAGAGAGAGAGAGAGTTTGTGTGCGTGTGTGTGTGTGTGTGTGTGTGTGTGTGTGTGTGTGTGTGTGTTAGGGTTGGGGTAAGTGAAGGATGAGTGTCGTGTGTTTGTGTTCAACTTTGTATATTTTAAGGTAAGGGTAAGGGTTAGGTTAGGGGATAGATGTAGTGTTGTTTGTTGTGTTTGTGACTAGTAAACATGATAACAAGCATGGACACTCATTAAACATCATTCATAGAGACTCCATCAAAACATTTTCAGGAAAAGATCCACTCTCTGACTTTTTAAAGGAATTGACTTCACTCTACCCTAACTGCTCTATGCCTTGTATTACTTGAAATCAAGTTCATGGCCCTATCTCAGACTAGCTGAAATTCCACGAAAGAAATAATAATCATGAAAACCAAAGAAATAGAAAAGGCCATTGATAATCTATCCATAAATGTCCTTCCAGGAACAGACAACCTCAACTCCTGTTTCATTCCTTTAGGAAAAGATAAAATTCAACCCACCCTTAAACACCTATACAATTTAAGTCTGATGAAAAACACAATGAACTCAATTTCTTAATTTGCCAGAACCAGACTAATCCCCAGAATACATCTCTTCCCTTTGCTAATCACTTCAGACATTTGTCTGTCCTGCCAACTACATGAAAAAACTGTGACACTGCCAGCCCAGCTATCTGGAATTTTGTAAATAATCATATGACATTTGTGAATGTCAACATGATTCATATGCTTGTCTTACAAATGTAAGAGAACTATGTTATGTTTATATTAAACTACTGGTGCAGAAGTGTGTGTTGAACAGGGTTTGTACAGTACTGAGCTTCAAGGATGTGTCTACAGTGTATCCTATTGGGAAAGAACAGAAATGTATATAAACAATATACCTGTGCCAATGTATGTTTTAATAGTAGAAGCTGAAACATAGAGAGCTAACTTGCAAAACTTCAAGAAAATAAGTTGAAATTAAATTGTTTTATGCTTGTGTTATCTCTTACTTTCAGCTCAGCAGCAGACATAATGTCTAGAGCTAGGAGTTTTTGTATTGTCTTGAAACAGAAAGAATAACTAGGTTTCAAATGTAAAAGCATTTTATTGTTTTACATCTTCCATCTTCTGCAAACTTCTGAGAGATATGTACTTCTCACACAGAGATGTTAAAATTCTGTTAGTATATGTTTAGCCTGGGAACTGAATTCAGGTGACAAAGAGTGATGTCTTCCAAGCTAACCAAGCAGTAATGTTTATTAGTAATTTAAGAACTATCTCAGAGAGAGACTGGGCATTTTATATATTGTCTTGGACCTAGAGACAGCCACTCAGCACTGCTGCCTGTGTGTTGTCTGTACGTAAGCTTAGGGCATAGTCATTTCTTTGAGATATAGATAGGAATATAGTAAATATTAGTTTAGATGTTTTCTGTATTTATTTGAGGCTGTCCTGCAATGTTGTTTTAAAATATTTCCTGTGATTTTGAACTCTGAAGTAACTGCATTGGATTTATTGAGTATTGTTTTGTTCTTTATTAGCTATTATTAAATATATTTAAACATATCTTTGTGGCTGAAATTTGTGAGACATATTTAAGCTCTTAGTGTACTTCCATATGTATTTGGTGGCACTGTACATGCCACTCCAATAGCCTTGCTTGGTCAAAACTACCATTTGTATAATAATAAAATTACACAATAGGATTGGTCACCCTTTGGTAAGGGCTTTAAAGTAGCTCATAAGTAAGAGTGGCTGATAGTAGCTGGTACTACCTTATAGTCTGGGTAGAAGTGGGCATAGCTACAAAACCTGTGCCAGCCTTCCCCAGGGGTGTGTGTGTGTGTGTGTGTGTGTGTGTGTGTGTGTGTGTGTGTGTGTGTGTGTGTGTGTGTGTGTGTGTGTGTGTGTGTGTGTGTGTGTGTGTGTGTGTGTGTGTGTGTGTGTGTGTGTGTGTTTGTATATAAATCAGATCTCAAAGTGTGTGTGTGTGTGTGTGTGTGTGTGTGTGTGTGTGTGTGTGTGTGTGTGAGCTACTTGGGCAGGGACACAAAGCATTGGTTGGGCAGAGAGGGTGCTGGACATCTTAGCTTGGCCACGCAGCTGAGATCTTAACCCTATAGCTGTGCCAGTGGGGAGTTTTACTGGGGATCTGGAGAGAGAGGGAGAAACCAGCCCCAGATTGACTGTGATCTCTGTGTGCTCTTAAGGGAAATTGCATTTTTCTATGTGTGTACTTGTCATCCTCCCATTGTGTGCATCCTTCACTGTTGCCAGTGATGAGGATTGAGGCTTCTTGATTACTGGCCCAGTGCAGGGGCATCACATATACCCAGGTAGCTAAACTCATAAAAGCTTACAGAATACTAAGCTATTAACATCATGGATTAGGTCTGTTAAATGTACCATGACTGTAGTATATACTTTGTCAGGCAGCATCCTTACTGCTAGAGAAAAAGACATTGATTGGTGAAATCCTCATTGACCTACCAAAAGCCTTTGACTCTGTTGATTAACTTAAACTACCAAACTCACTAACTGTTGCCAGCATGAGTCCCAATGTGGTCCTCTGATTTAAAGATTTTCTGTCTCGCAGTCACATCAAGGTACACATTTTATCCTTATTCTCTACTCCAGTTCACAACTCCAAAGATGTTTCTTAAAGCTCTTTCTGCTATTTTCTTTTTCCTTTTTTGACAACAACCTTCCTTGGGAAACTGACTCCCATTTCTGCTGTATGCAGATAACACAGATCTGGGCTCACTCTCACCATTATAAAGCAATGTTTGAATATGAACTGACCTCCCTATGAAACATTTGAATCAGACACAACCTAATACTAAACATTTAAAAATACTTTCTGGAACTACTCAGTAAGTCTACAAGCTGCTCATCTCTTGATGCATGTCCCATAACAAAGAAAAAAGAAAAACTCTAAACTAGAGACGCCTTGCAATCTGGATAAACCATTCTCTTATTTCCCAGTATCTAATTCAAGTTATTGAAACTAGAGTTAATAAATTACTTGTCTGGTCCAGGATAATTTCACACTATATATCTATAGCAGCTAGGAAAAGAAACAAGGAAAGTAGTCCTTCTTCTTTAGTATGAATAT
>NC_056741.1:178158107-178198107 GCF_019279795.1 Protopterus annectens | reverse complement strand
AGTTCTGAATCAATATCCAATAGTATTGCGTGATACACAACATTTTTCAACTGATCTGTAGGAATACATAAGAACACAGGGAGAATGTGATTTTAAATTATTGGCTATGCTGGATGTAACTTCACTATTTACTTGTATACCCATTGAGGATGGAATTTGTATGGTAAAGAATGCATTATGTAAAAGCAGACAGTTTTCAGATGATAGGATTGATTTGTTATGTATGTTTTTAGAATTAGTTCTGGAATATAATGTATTTTTATTTGCAGACAAATATTATTGGCAAACAGCTGGCATTGCTATGGGCACCAGCTGTGCCAACTCTTATGCCAATATTGTTATGATGGAGTGGGAGCAGAATAATATCTTGAATACATCTGAAGTGGCGTTTTATCGCTGCTTTGTAGATGACCTCTTCACTGGATGGAGAGGCAATGCACATGAGTGTATTGGTTTTCTTGAAAAATTAAATAATAGCAGTCATTTTTTTAAATTTACATCCAATGTATCTGCAAGTATGATAGAGTTTTTAGATGTTTCTATTATGTTGAACAAAGGTAACTTTTCAACCAAAGTGTATAGAAAGCCATGCTACACTCTCTGTTTCCTTCATCATACCAGCATGCATCCTGGTCATGTATTTTCCAACATTATGGTGGGTCAAGGGATGAGGGTGTCACAGCTATCATGTAAGGAATGTGATTTTAAAAATTAAATGGAATATTTACATGATGCTTTTATACAGAGAGGATATTCCTCATATGAAATTTCTAAAGCTTTTAATAAAGTACAGGTTGAGCGTAGTGGGCGAGCAAAGCCATTTTTTTTCAGATAGGTCGCATGCACAAGTTATATCAGGTGATTTTATTACTAAACAAATGACTGGGGATAGATTACCCATTGTGTTATCTTTTTCGAGTGATTTTGACAATATAAAAAAGGTGATTTTTGACAATTGGCACATTTTGTTGGTTGATTCTAAAACTAGTGATATAGTGGGACATGAACCTAAGGTTGTCTTTAAAAATGAAAGATGTTTGAAGCAACTTTTGTGCTTTTCTAAGTTTTACAAAGCACCTTTAGTGGCTACAGGAACACACAAATGTGGTTCCTGTAATTTCTGTGAGTTTATTGATGAATCTAGGTTTTTTTAAATACCTGGCCACTGGTAAATTATGGAAACTGAGATGTTGGGCAGATTGTAACACTACTGATTTAATTTATGTGGCTCATTGTGTTACATGTTTCCATTTTTATGTGGGGAAAACTAATCGGTCTTTGAGAATAAGAATAAGGGACCATGACTATTGCACTAGGAAATCTTTTACTTGTAGTGCATCGGCCAAACACACATTGGAATATGGATCTGACCATAGGTTCCTAATAGATGAGGCCCCATTGTGTCTAATACTGAAAGTATCGAACTACAGTGGATTTTTAGACTTGCAGCACATAAACAATATGGCTTGAATGAATCTGTATCTGTCAAGCCAGTATTGAAAATGAAGAAGTTGGTAAAGGCTGATTTTTGTTCATGTCCCTTTAAGAGTTTTGGAGGGAATTTTAAATGATTTGATTGAGTATGTATATAAGGTGTTTAGTTTCATCATTCCTTGTCTGATGACGCGGTTTTGTTCAACTGTAAAAGCGCTTACCATTGTACAATAAAAAAGTTTTATACTTGGATTTATGGGTTTGGATGTTGTGCCTTCTCACAGTGATACTCTGCTTTTGGGTTCTGATATAAATATATATATATATATATATATATATATATATATATATATATATATATATATATAGCATGTGTGTAAGTGCAAGGTTATATTAGCCTGATACATTTCTTTTTTCCCAGGGCAATATATATATATATATATATATATATATATATATATATATATATATATATATCATGTGTGTAAGTGCAAGGTTGCATTAGTCTGATGTATTCGTTTTTTTCCCAGAACACCAAGAGCAGAAATCATAGGTAGCCCATATATGAAGCCAGACCTTTCCCTGGTTTTGCAAAATTTTCAACTTTTCAGGTAAATAACTAGGGCAGATTCAATAAAGCCCACATGGTCCTGTAAGACCATGATAGCACACCATTTTGGATTCAGTAAGTGGCTCTACAAAGCATGTAGAGCTGCACAAATACAGTAAAGTATACAAATTGCAACATAAGCAGCTGAATTATATGATAATCAACCAGTCCAAGATGGAGAAGCTGTTCGACAAGCTACAGAGCAACTGTAGAGGCTCCGTGCTTGTTTTCCCTGAGAATTTCAAAACCTACTGGAATACAGCCATGGAAAGGTGTCTACACATAAAGAATGTTAGGGACTGCTATAGCTTTAATTCATGTGTATGTGCAACAGTCTGAAGTCTGTGCTGCTGCTGCTGTTGTTAATAGACCAAGGCAAAGAAGTAGAAGGTTTTTAGAACCCATTTAACCTTTCATAATCTGCATGAGGTGGAAACTGTAGAGCACTACAGGGTGGATAGGGACACACTACAGGAATTCTGCAAACTTTGTAATCCTCAACTCAGACCTAGGGCAAACTGAGGGAACCAATACTGGTAGAAACATAGGTATGTGTAACACTTAGAATTTTAGCTACTGGAACCTTTCAGAGACAAACAAGGGACATGCTGGGGGTGTCACAGGCATCGGAGTCGAGGATTCTCCATCAATTCCTGAATGTTATGTTCCAACATACAGGGTTAAACTGTTAATTGCTGCACTATATACAAACTGTACTGCTGCTCCTGTGGTGGCTGAAATCTTGCACATCCCTGGGCCTTTCCCTGTTTCTCTTTACACTAACCTGCCCCCCATTCTGCTATCTACCATCTAACTTACCTGCTCGCTGCAACCTTTCTGACTGTTGCTCACTGCTTATCCTATTTCTATAGTCTTTGCTACTGCAAACTGCACTCCTCTATCTTCCATACCCATCTCCTGGTCTTTCTGTACTCCTAATCTACTGCCTTCTAATCTTTACAAAGCCACTCAGTCTAGTCCTTTCTCATTGAACTACTCTTCCCCCCTTCATTCTCCTGCTTTCTCATCTACCATACTTACCTGCTTTTCTGATTGTTTCTTGGGATCTTCTCCGTGGGTACTGCCCCACTCCATTCACCCTCACTAAGCTTGGGATCTCTACGCTACCCTACCCTACCCCCATTTCCAACCACCCCCACATCAATTACATTTATACTAAACTATTCCTTCCCTTCCTCACAGCCCAGCCACTCACATTCCACTTCTTGCCTGTTAATTAAACCCCTTCCCTCTCCATCAAAATCAACATAAAACACACCCTCCAACCCTAGCTAACACCAACTCCATAACCTTACCTTCTTAGTTACGCTTTAGTCTATTACTTACCTACACACACCTATAACAAATCAAATTAATAATGCAACTCCTCTTTACCACTACTACTCTCCTATTCGTCTCTGCTATTACCTCTTATCACGCCCACCTTCCCCACCCTCATACCTGTTCCTCAACCTCCTGTTCCTATGGAAATATACATTCTAACTGCTGCATCATTATCACAACACCTCTCTTTAACTTGTCTCCCTCCTGTCTCCACAAACTAACTATATTTTATTCCCCTTCATACTCCCCCAAATACAAAACTAAACTCTACATTTTCTTGTTATCTTCACTCACATGTCACATTATGAACCTACTATGCTCTGGTGACATTCACTCTGGCCAGGCCCCTCTCCCTCTCCCCTCAATCTCACTTCACTAAATTCTTCCTCTACCTCCTCATTATCTCACTCTCACAACCTAACCCATCCTCATAGCACAAACACACCCTTACTGAAACAACTAACTATCTACTCCATTAATATATAAACCCTAACCAACATAATTGCTGAACTTCACTCCTGGATAGCCCAAACTACCCTGCACATTTTTCTTTATCTGAAACATGGCTGAAACCTCATATCAGTAACAAAGAAATACTCCCACCTGGCTATAACATATATTATCTTTACAGAAGCCCAAAGAAGGGAGGTGGAGTAGCCATCCTCTACAAAGATGGCCTAAATCTCTCAAATGCCACCGTCCCTATCCCTGACTTCCACCCTGCTGAACCTATCATCCTAAACTGCCATCTTAACCCACAGAATAAATTTGCTATCGCTTCCATCTACATCCTCCCAGGAAACAATATACCCATCCTAGAAGACATCCTATCCTGGTGTACCCATAATATACACTATGAAACCCTAATTCTAGGGGATGTCATTATTGACTGGTCCAAACTTACAACTGACTCACCCCAACACAGTATCAACCTCCATGGCTTCCAGCAATTGATAACCTCCCCCACCCACTTCTCTAGAAGTTTACTCTCCAGCTCAACGATTGACTGAATTCTAATTAACTCTCCTTTCCTCTACCAAAACCCCACTGCCTTACCTGACTCTCTAAGTGACCATCTCCCCACTTACATCCTTAGGCACTCTACCCACTCATACAAGGCCCACCACTACAGAGATTGTCATAAACTATCTAACTTTAATATCTCTCTATTCAACTCCATACTGTCTAGCTTTGACTGGTCCATCCTTAGACTTGTCCCACCCGATGACGCAGTCAACAAATTCAACAACACTTTCCTACACATCCTTAACTCCCTTGCTCTTTCCAGGAAAATTAGAATCAAATCAAATTATTCTCCCTGGCTCTCTAAAGATACTAGATACCTAATGCATAAAAGAGACAGCACCTGGAAAGCCTGGCATACAACAAAGGAACCTTCCCTATTTCATAAATATAGATAATTGTGGAATCTAGTCAAGAAACTAAGTAATAAGGACAAAAAGTCCTACTATAGCTCTGCTTAACGAGACAACAAATCCACCCCTGTAAATTCTGGGCTACCCTCAACATTATCCTCTCTCCTGGTTGTCCTTCAAATCCCTCTCCTTACCCAAACAAATCACCACCAGAAACCACTACTCAGCTTAACAAGCACTTTACTGAAACAGTCCAGAACCTCACTCACGCCAACTCAAACATAACTACTCCACCAGCCCCACCTGACCATCTTAATAAAAATCTCTTCTCCTTCCAACCTGTCTCCACCTCCTACATTAAATCACTTCTTCAGAAACTTAAACCCTGCTCATCCTCCTCAGATAATCTCCCCCTATCTTTCCTCAAACTTTCTGCTGACACTATATCCTATCATGTATCAATTCTCATCAATAGATCCATCCAGGAAGCTACAGTTCCATCAATATGGAAATTTTTCTTCACTATCCCCCTCCATAAAGGTGGTAATTCTACTGACCCATCTAACTATCGTCCTATTGCCATCTTATCACCCCTCTCTAAGATACTACAAAAATGTATTCACTCACAACTTCTCAAATACCTCCTCCAGCAAAACCTTCTCACTCCCACACAACATGGTTTCCACCCCAACCATATTACATCTACTGCTCTTCTATCTTTCACACACACCATAGCAGAGGCTCGTGACAACAGTCTACTCATATCCTGTCTCTTCCTTGACCTTTTCAAAGCCTTTGATACAGTATCTCACTCCATCCTCCTAACCAAACTTGCAAACCTTAATCTATCTGCTACGTTCCTTACCTAGTTATCTAGCTATCTCTTTTGTAGGCAACAATCTGTCAGATGGCTAGCTTCCTACTCTCCCTATATTTCAGTCCCTACTGGAGTCCCTCAGGGCTCCATCTTGGGTCCCCTACTATTTAACGTTTTCACAAATGAGCTCTACACATCTTGCAAAAACTCTTCCCTCATCCAATATGCAGATGACTCAACACTCATCTCCATCTCAAACAACATCTCAGAACTATTTTGCCTCACTAAACACACCTTTCTTACCACTGAAAAATGGTTGTCAGAAAATCAACTCATCCTCAACCCTCAAAAAACTAAGCTCTTGCTTTTTCTCCCCCGCTCTCTTTCTCACCATAAATCCACTTTTACTATCACTTCCCCCAACAACACAATAATTCGGCCTGAGCCTCAAACTAAACTCTTAGGTGTCATAATAGAAGATTTCATATTTAACCTACACCTTCTCCAATGTATAAAAAAAAACCCCATAAACTAGGATTGATGTATCGTAATAAAAAAATCTAACTCTAAATGCTAGACTCTCCCTAGCTCAGGCATTCCTCCTACCCTCACTTCTCTATGCTGCTCCAGTACTAACCTTTATCCATCACATTACCTTCACTGAACTCAAACAAACATATCATAAAATTGCTAGATTAAATACCAACTTTCACTACACCTCACATCACTGCCTTGCCTTAAACTCCCTGCAATGGCTTGAATTCCCACAGCTACTGTTAATATCACAATTCCAAATTGTCCACTCTGTACTATATAAACTATCTTCCTGTCCAGATCTGTTTACCCTTGTATCTACCTACTCCCCATCTCAGTCCCTGCGAACTTCAAACCAGCAGCTACTAGCAGTCCATCCACCAAAGAAAAATGTTGGCAAATTACTATACAAATGCTCTGTTGCCCAGTCCTGGAACAAACTACTCTTAGACCTACGTGCCATTATACACCCATCTCACTTTAAAAAGGAGCTTAAAAAGCATCTGCTCAACTCCAAAACTTGTCCCTGCCATAACCTCCCCTAACCCCCACTTTCAAAGTTCATAACTCCCACCCATTCTACATAGACTGCTAAAAACAGCCTATCAAATCTCTCAAGTATAAAACAAATACGCTTTCTAATCACATGGTATTATTCATCTCTAAATATTTTTACATATACAAGGCCTTATGCTGGTATATTATCATACTCTTAATCCCTTCTCTACTCTTCCTAATATATATATATATATATATATATATATATATATATATATATATATATATATATATATATATATATATATATATATATATATATATATATTACCCCTCTTTTGGCTTTATCTTTAGATATGGCTGGCAGATTTCTAGATGTACCTGGACCTTGTTTTACCATTACTACACAACTTTCTCATACAGTAGAATAAATGGGAATCTTTTTTCTGCAAAATGTTAAATGAATGTAACCAACTCTAAATTGTTTTTCTCTGTAAAACGTACACTGAATGTAACTACATTTATCTTGTATTCTCTGTTAACATGTATATTAAATATAACTGGAGCTTTCCTTCTCGGGTCTCCACTGAAAATGAGTTTCTAACCCAGCTGGACTAACCTGGTTAACAAATGTCAATAAATAAATAAAATAAAAATAAATAAATAAACATGCCAGTGAGTACACATATTTTCCCTGAACACTTGAGGACAGGACCACAAATATGCAAACTACTCTGGAGTACCAGGTGCCATAGAATGTACACATATAGAGAACAAAGCACTACTCAGCTCTGACAGGAGTTACAGTAGCACATCCACACCCACAGTCAGATGCACTGCTGTTACCTGAACATGACTGATGTCTGCTGGATGACCAGTCCTCACAAGTATGCCCAGGACTATGACCCCAAGGCCTGCTACATCTGGGTGTGGACACTCCAACCACTGACAGCAGTCAAAGTAGTGCAACTATGGGAGCATGATCAGGCATGGCCATGTGGATGAACATCACATGATGTGCCAAGCTCCATCCCATAGCAGATGCTCCACCCCTTATTCAGGTCCTTCCATCCATTGAATCAGCAGCATGGTGGAGTCATTCCTGTCATCCATTGAATCAGTGCCATCCACAAGGCACACACCATGGTCAGCCTGTGCCACATCCACAACCTGCACATCCAACACTTGACCATATCGCACATGCCCACGCCTTATGATGCCTACGAACAGGAGAGTGGTGGACAACAAAGACCCAGACAATCAGTGGAGGACAACAGGTGATGGCACTTTGCCCAAACTTTGGCTATGGTCAGAATCAACATGCACTGAAACCACAGTAACAGCACTATCCTAATCAAGTGTCTCACCCTCCATCTGTCCAATATCTGAGGAGGGCTCCATCTGTTGTTGTGTAGAGGCTCACTGAATGTCAGTGTAGGCCTAGGATGGTTGAGTCCCATACTCAATACAGAGATAAGCCTCTGCTGACTTTGTCAGCTTGTTTGGCCTCCACCCCCACTCATGTTTGCTGTGCGACATCATTGCATTGGGCTGACAGTCCTACACTTTCACTGAGTCCATTCACTACTGAGAGATCACCCGTGCAAAAGCAACAAAAAAACAAGAAGCAAAAGAAATCTATAACAGTTCAATATGTGCTAACAAACTAACACTGGTGCTACTTCACTAACACTATCACATGGCACACACAGTCCTGACAGCCACCTCACACATACAGATAACTGAATATTTCTGTGAAGTGCTTATCAGTACTGAAATAAAGATAAAGATGTTACGCTGCGGAATGATAGAACGCTGTTGACGGCCCTGGAAGAAGTTAAGCAAAATATAAGGACACTATCATCACAATAACAATGACAGAGAGGGAAACAAATTGTTGGCCTTTATATGTCCATTAACAATACACTTAACTGATCCTGGATGACACATCCACCCCATGCCTATTTGTAATGAATCAGAATGTGTTAACTGTATCACTTTATAACTACCCCCACAAAAAATGTATTAAATCAAATAAAGTATTGCCTTCAATATTTTAATATACAAAAAAAAAAATGTTTGACATATGGCTATGTGAGAGCTCTCCAGCTCCTCCTACTTCTACTGAAAAAAACCCACCAACATCAATCACATGGAGCTGTTGTTAACTTTCCAATGATATCTCTGGATCTCTGACAGTGAACATGAACTCTTTATATGGCATCAATAGTGGCTCTGTATCAGCCCACCCCCCAAGTAGTCAGCTGTCCATGGACCACTGCAGCTGCTTTCCTCCAGGCCAATGAAATCATGTCAGTGGCTCTGTGATGCACCTGATCACATGTCCTGCTGCATCCACTGACATGATTGGCATAATTCACAATCTGGTTCCAAATTTGCATTCTTCCAGACATATCACCACATCCTCTCTCAAGCAGCAAGGCACCATGTTGCCAAAAGGCTTGAACAATAACGTCATTCTCAGAATCAGTGAAGGGAGGTTTGTAGGGATTTGGAACACTTGGGTGCCATAGTTCTAAGTGACATGAAAGACAGCATAAGGCTACTGTACATAAATATCACATAAATCAATGGCCTTCTTAGATATAACTGTAAATGTTTTTTGGCTTACTTGTACTGTAGAGCTTTTCTCCCCGGGCCTGCACTGAAAAAGGGCTTTTGCTCAGATGGACTATCCTGGTTAATAAATGTCAAATAAGTAAATAAATAAATAAAACACATATTATTAGTTTTTCAATATTACACATTGGAGAAACAAAAAAGCTTTTAGTTATCCAGATATAAAAAAGGGTTATGTGGTTATAACATATCACAGTCACACACAAACCAAGGTTTAATCCAAAACATAGGAGCAACAACAGCAAAGCAAACCTCTGTACAAATGTTTTGGTTGTGCCAACACAGAAGTGAAACTTGACTCACCCATCCCCAAAAGAAGAGACAAAGGGCATTTCTGTACAAAACAAAGGAATAAAATATCAATGAATTGGTATTAGTGCTATCAAGCAAACTGCACCAAAACATGTGTACATGTTCACCATAGAACAGCCATTTTTTGGGTAATTGCTAGTCACCTCAAACTGTTCCCAGCTCACCCTTAGAGGTATATATTTTCTAGTCTAGATGGCTAACAGCCCACTGTCATTGACAATATAGGACATTCAACATTTCACTGAAATATATATATATATATATATATATATATATATATATATATATATATATATATATTTACATAAAAATATTTGTGCTACTGACGTGAGCATATCCAGTATATAACTGAAAAATGAAACCACACCTTATCATGATCAGTAGACTTCTGTGCAAATAAATCTATAGTAATAGCAATCTTGTTCCTTGTTATACATATGATGATGTCTCCACACCTTCAGCATACATAGCTACATGGTTAACTTTTATAGTGTAAATTCAGGATTGTGAGCATGGGGAAGATGCAAATGAGGTCATAACTTATTAGAATTGCTGAATCCCAAACTTTTGGCTCTGAATTATACCAAGGTTTTAAATGTAAGCAGCACACATTTCACAGTTTTTGTTCAGTGACATCCAACCTCCCCTGCATTTCTTGAAAACTGTATATTATTACTTTGTAATATTCTCATGCTTTGTAAGGAGAATGATAGAAAATGTCTTACAGCCTGCATTTCTTAGATTACTGCTCAGATAAGAGAAGAATGAACATCATACACAGATAAGATAGAGTTGTATTCTGAAAACAATAGTCACACGTTTGTGTGGTCACTCGTTGTACTACAGCTGAAATTAATGCATGTACAAACAACTGAGAAGTGTACATGTGCCATATGTCCTGTTAATACTGTAGATGATTTTGGACTTGGTTATATGCACAATGGTTTTTATGCTCTGCTGCAAAGCTGTTTCTGTGGCAAAGAAGAATAAGACATACTTACTGTGTTTTGAAGGTTCAATGGTATGTGTAAAATCTTTCATATGTTCCAAAATGCATTTTGTAATGTATATATATATATATATATATATATATATATATATATATATATATATATATACATAAAATAACAGTGTTTACATGATGCGCAGCTTAGCATAGAGGAAACATTGAAATAAAATAAATGTTATGTAATGTACTTCTATGATATCTAATACATGACTACATCTGTGAATCACCTGTTTGTGTAGCACATCTGCTAAACTCATTGGTCCAAACAACATATACTATCTGTAGATCATAGTTTAAGTCCCACCTTTCTCTTTTAAGGATGAAAACTAAGAAACCCCTCCATTAACTGGAAAAACTACTCATGTACCAATACACTTGCCCAATGTTTCCTGGAATTCATTAATTCCAATGCCCTGGACCAGCTCATTCTTATCCCCACTAGAGGTAGCAACATCCTTGACCTGGTCATTACTAACACGGGCAACTGTTGTTCTACACCAATAGTCAACTCCTCCCTGGTAAGATCTGACCACAAAGTAATCTTCTTGGAAATCCACCCCCCTCCGCAAAGGTAATCACAATGAAAAACTTTTCCAAAGCTAACTTTGGGCTGCTAAAAACAGAGGTGGCTAACTTCATGGCACCCATGCAAATGGAGATCAGTTGCATGACCACCGAATAATACACCAATGCACTGTACAAACACATACACAAATGCATGGATCTCACCAGGTCAACAGAACTAAGACACTCTCCTCCAAAAAAAGGAAGACAATCTGGTGGTCCCCTGCCATAAACAAACTCTACAACAGAAGGAAGAAACTGATGTGGAATAAGGTGAAGTCCCAAGACTGGAAAAACTCCCTTATCAGCCTCAACAAAATGTTGAGATCCCTCATCAAATCCTCTAGACCTAGCTATGAAAACATAATTGCAGCAGATAGTAAAGATAAGCACAAGTCTTCTATAGTCATGTAAAGAATCCCCATGGCAATACCCAGATTTGCTCTGAGCTATTGCACAATGGTACCACCTATACAGAGAAAACAGATATTGCCAATATACTGGCTGACAGATTCAGTGCCAACTTTACCCCTCCCCCCAAGGAACCAGTCACAATACCAGTAGATTGCCAGTTACCCAGTATTACTGCTGAACAGGTTAAAACAGCACTGTCCAAGGCCAAGAATACAGCTTCTATGGGACCTGACAATATCCCTGACTGTAACTACAGAGTGAACTGGAATCTCACCTGTGTGCCCTAGTCAATCACAGCCTCACCTCAGGCTTTGCCTCTACTGAATGGTGCACTGCTCCAGTCATCCCTCTCCACAAAGGATGAGTGACTACAGACCCTGGGAACTATTGCCCCATTAGCTTGACAAGTCTGATATTCAAAGCTATGGAATGCATCATCATGGACCTAATAAACAAGAATGTAGGGAATCTCCAAACTCTGGATCCCACACAGTTTGGATTTGTGAAGGTTAGATAATGCCTGCTTAATTTGGTCAACTTCTTTGAGTCAGTCACCAGAGCTGTGGATGAAGGCAAGGTGGTTCATACAGCCTACCTTGATCTGGCCAAGGCCTTTGATACCATTCCCCACTCAGCAATCATAGAAAAACTCACTAAGCTAGGCATCAACCCCTATATCACTAGGTGGATTGCAAACTGGCTTATAGGTAGAACCCACAGTGAGAAAGTAGCTGACTCCAAGTCAGACTGCCGACCAGCCACAAGTGGAGTCCCACAGGGTTTGGTCCTGGGTCCTCTCCTGTTTGGTATCTACTTCTCTGAAGTCCAGGCCAATGCGAAGGGACTCTGGCTGACAATGTTTGCAGATGATTGCAAGTTGGGAGCTATTATTAACTACCCAAGTGATGTTGACATCCTACAGGAAGGCCTCACTGAGACTAAAGACTGGTATCAGAACCATGGCCTTAAGCTCAATGCCAAAAAATGTGTCATCATCCCCTTTGGGAAAAACCTGGTTCTTATGAATTACCACATCGATGGTAGTCCACTGAACACAGAAGGCGTTATAAGAGATCTGGGAACACAGGTTGATAGCAACTTCTCTTTTGACCACCACATTGCATTGCCACTGTGGTCAGAAAGTCCTTCTATGTGGCACAGCTCATTGCTAAGGGTTTTACATCCAGGAAGAAAGATGTCATTGTCTCCCTCTACTCTTCCCTCATTAGGCCAATCATTGAGTACAATGCCCCATTTGGCATGTCCCTCACTAAACACCTGCAACAACTGGAGAGGCCACAAAAGTACCTCACAAACAGGATCCTAAGCCTTAAACATTTGTCCTATATTGACAGACTTAAAAAAACCCAACTATTCTCTGTCTCATATCGCCTACTTAGAGATGATCTCGGCTTGACTTACAAAGCCATGTCTGACTCAGCTCTGTTAGAAATGCTACATCTAAAGAAATACCAATCCCTCCACACCACATGCACAAGAGACCTCATCCTCATTACCACAATCAACAGAACATGCTGGAGGGACAAGTTCATAACCCAGAGACTGCCCATGGTATGGAATAGACTTCCCATACATGTCAAGCAGAGCACCTCACTGGCCCTCTTCAATAGAAATCTTGTTGAGTGGATGGGAAATAGAAAATTCATACCAGCGATCACTCCAGTGGCTTTACTTGACAGAGGCACTAAGAACTAAGGTCTGGTGGCACAGTGTCAGGGTAATCCTATGGGCTAGGCTTGTAAAGACCCCAGGGTCATTAGCCTAGTACACACCTATGAACCTAAGAAGCTATGAAACACTGATCGCAAGGCTAAAACAAGTTTAGCTTTGCTTCTCACATTTACACAATGCTTACCATCTTGCAAACCTGGACTAATGACCCACACAAAAATCAGACATAATCTCTGCAGGCAGGATGCACACATTCTCAATTTTAAAAAGGATACATTGTTACATTTTATTTGCCTTCCATCATACAAATGCACTAAGCGGCATTGCACATCAGTTAGCAACCTTTCCCAATGCCTGCAGGTCCAGCACATCTGCAGACAAAAAGCAAACAGTCAACAATTTCAAAACAGGTACATTCTTTCAGTTGTGTTGGGCATTGCATAAACATGCTAAACAAAGGTGTGTGGCAGTTAACACAGAGAAGCTAATAATGACTGGGAAAATATCTGACTGTTTTTTAACTATTTCTGTCACAGCAGGTGTAAGTGTAGGGCTGCAATACACATGGTCTTGGGTTCTAATACAGGAAATTTTTTTACTGTTGTTCCATTTCACTTTATATTAAATGTCACATAAAAAAATTAAACATAATTATAAATAATAACAATAAGTATGTATAGCAGTGGAGCTCATATGAATTATATATATATGACTGAGGGTATATTGATTACTATGTTTCTGTATTATAATTCTGCTACTTGGCATTGGATGGCTTTCAGACTTCAATAAGTCTCATGCACACATACATGTATAAACCTGGACCTTCTCGGGTCACACACATACTTAGTTAACCCCCCAATCTGTCATGTGTATTTATATCTAATTCACCTATTCTGTGGCAAGGTTGGAAAATCACTGCTTTGGAAAAAAATGTTTTTCTCTTATTCACAGGGTTGAATACCACATAGAAAAAAATAAATTTTATCAGTGTGTAAAGCCACACAATAATGTGTCAGGTCATAAAATGTATGCCCCCAGTAAATGTTTGCAGAGTTAAATTACCTAACAGTTACAGCAGCACACAACCCTCAAACTAATGCCAAGTGTCAGATTAACCTTCCAAATTCAAAAATTGGTTTCCTCTCTGTTTGGCACTGTTGCTCTCTGCTTAACATCACACAGATGTGGTTGACATCATTATTCAGGTTTGCACACTACCAGTAAACATGTATTGGCATGAAATCATTTTTAGCTATTGCAGTTTTCTCTGGTTAGACTTGTCTGTTGGTAGAAAAGAAGGTGCCCAATTTAGGGAGTCCAGGATCTTTACCGGACTTCTTATAAAGCACCACAGCTGAAGCCTTTTGCAGTGGGACTATACCAGCTCCCAGTACAAGTCTGAAGCTTGCCGTAATTTGGCCAAGGCTGTCTCTAGTGCAACTGGTATTCCACTCACTAGAGAACAGTGTAGGTATCACCTTAATGATCTAAAAAGTCATAAGAGGGATACACTTAACTAGTGGCTGGATGAGTTCATGACTGGGAACATCCCACAGTTGTGTAAGTATACTAATACAGAATTTTATAGTAAAAAGAAAGCTACATATATGTTGCTAGCTATGAAACTGCACTTATTTACATTTAAACATGGTACTCAGCATGAATATGTAATCGGCGCTGCTGCTTGCCAGGTAAACTCCATGTAGGCCTTACGGTAAGCCTACATGGAGTTTATGAATCCCCAAGACTGTGCATTACAGCCAGCTAATAGTGCCATACAATAGAGAGTCATATTTCTAACTTGTGCAGAAAATGCATGATATTGCAACCCCCACAGCTTTACTAATTATTTAAACTTATTACAGTAATATTTATACATGACTTCTAATTGTAGACCTTTGCCCTCTTATTATTTTTCAGTATATAAAGACGTCTTTAGAAAAGAAGTTGTGAAGTATGTATGTAGGTATAAAGTGCTCTATTATGTGACTGTAAGATTTCAAATATGATGTGTCTTTAGGTCTCTATCCTATTCTTACCTGGATAAGTTTATTTTGGGAGAGTTTCAAGATATCCATTCTGGGCTGCACAGTTGTGCGATGGAGCCAGGTACATAAGCCCATCTATCTATTTACATTGAGGCTAATAAAAGAAAATCCCACTAACTGTGGGCATTCATGTTTCAGCCTTTTAATTGACCTCATCAGCACAGCATTAGTGAATAGTCTGCCCATACTTCAGAAACACAGGGTCTTCGAACCCAGCTGATGCCCATAAAATATATGGTTCTGAAAGTAACCTTAAAGACTTAAAAAGTAAAAAAGACAGGGACATTCAGACACCATGTAGCTGAACAACTGAATGATTTTATGGGGTCATTTGCACATATCCTATGGGCCTCCATTACAGGAGGTTTAAGGTATCACAAAGTGAAAACTTTAGCTTTGCTGAGTTTTTCTTGCAGCTTTTATTGAATGGTTTGTCTGTGTGACCATATCTATCTATCTATATATATATCTATCTATCTATCTATATATATATATATATATATATATATATATATATATATATATATAGATATAAATATAGATATATAGATATATTGTAATGTTGACTGCACAAATAGTTTACCATCAAAATATTGAAGTAATGATGTCAGACTGTAGATGTTTCTATTTGCCTGAGATCATGGTACAGTAGGCAGAGGGATTTTTGTCCTACCCTCTGTAATGCAATCTCACAGTTGATATATATAATTAGGAGAGGACTTGCTCCCTGCAAAAATAGTTTTTTTTTTTTTTTTTTGTTTTGGTTTTCATTGTTCTGCAAATTTGATATTTTCAGATAAATGTTTTGGTTGTTGCTGTTTGTGCACTCAATATTATAGATCCATATATGTATATTTATATCTGTCTGTGTATGGGTATATATATATATAGATAGATATATGGATATATATATATATATATATATATATATATATATATATATATATATATATATATATATACATATACATATATATATATATATATATATATATATATATATATATATGTATATATATATATATATATATATATATATATATATATATATGTATATATATATGTATATATATATATATATATATATATATATATATATATATATATATATATATATATATATATATATATATATATATATATATATATATATATATATATATATATAGAGAGAGAGAGAGAGAGAGAGATATATATATATATATATATATATATATATATATATATATATATATATATATATTCATACATACATACTTATAGCTAGATATTTACTATTTGCTATATGCCATTAACTGTTAAATTATTGCAGGATATGGAGTTTGAGCTCATGTTTACACATCTTACGATGTGACATGAAGGTAAAGATGCTATGCTTATGCCAAACATTGCAGTTAAGCATGGAAAAGCAGAAACTAATATGAAATTCCTGTTGCTAGGGTTTTAAAAAAGTGCTGGAACTCAAAGTGGCAGCAATGTTTGCCTGTCAGAGAGAGGGAGTTTTTTTAACCAGGACTAGGTCCCTTGGCAAATGGAGGCTTGACTGGAAGAAATCATTTTGTGCCAGGAAGTTACTTTTGGAAATACTCACAGGGATGCTAGGACTTTACTTTCTTAATGCCAAAACCTTAGTTGTGATCTACTTATAATCAAGAAGAACCAGACACCTGATGGTTGATAAATCTCACTCTAACCCAAGCTATGGAATACATAAAAGCATAAAGGTGTAAGGCATTTTTTCCATCGCATGACATTTATTTATTTATTTATATTTGTTGACCGGGAGTGTCCGACTAGACATAGGTCCATTTTCAGCGGAGGCCTGGGGAGTAAAGCTCCACAGTTAAAATAAACAGACAGTAGTTACATTGGATTACATAGCGATTAACAATTTACATAGCAATTACTTACAACATATTTACAGATGAAGAACATAGTACATCAGTAGAGAACTAGAATCTTTATCTGTGAAGTACATAACAGACATTAATAAATGTTACAAGAAGAAGTTCCTGCTGTATAATAAGTACTGGCTTATGAGCATCTGAGCTTGCTATAATCAAGGTAGTTAGTGGAGTGGAAATAAAGGTAGTGGTTGGATGGGTAGGGTGATATTAGAGTGGGAGTTGCAAGGGCATAGCCAGCATGTTTTTAGGTGCGCTTTTAGTAAAGTTTTGAAGTGGGTGCATGATGGTATGGAGGTAATTGTGGGTGGGAGGGAGTTCCATAATTTAGCTATGGTGCAAGAGAATAGTGCTTCACCAGCAGAGTTATTGGCTTTAGTGATCTGCAAGTGAATTTTTTTGCTGGATCTTAGTGGTCTGGTGGTGCGATAGGGTTGGAGTAGATTCTGGAGGGATGGGACATTTAGTGGATGATTTACTAGTTTGTGGGCAAGTGAGAGTTGATACCATTGAAGGAGGTGAGGGCGTTCAAGCCAGCCCAGTTCAGCAAGTGAGAGACTGTGGTGACTACGTTAGGATGTCCCATGTGGAGAATTTGGCGATTTTGTTGTAGCAGGTCTCTAGCTTGTTTAAATCGCATTGCCTTAGGTTGGTATATATTGGACAGGCATAAAGTAGGGTGGAGATAAGGTGGGAATTTGCTATTGAGATCTTTGCTGCTTTGGTGAGAAGTTGCTTATTTCTGTATAGCGCTCCTAGTTTATTGTGGACTTTTTTTATGGTCAAGGATATGTGAATGTCAAATTTTAGTTTATTGTCTATTTCCACTCCTAGCAATTTGGTGTGTTCGGTTGGGTATATAGTGGTGTTGTCTTTTGCTGTGATGTTAAAGTGAGAGTTGTTTTGAGTATGTTTGGTGGGTTGGAAGATGAGTAGTTTAGTTTTGTTTGGGTTGAGTATTAATTGGGCATCAGATAACCAAGTTTCAACAGAGGAAAAGGCTTCCTGTGTGACTTTTTGCAGTTTGGGTAGGGACTGGTCTGTGCAGATGATGGTTGAGTCATCTGTGTATTGTATGAGTGTGCCATGTTTGGTGGCAGAGGCTAGATTATTGGTGAAAACAGAGAAGAGTAGGGGTCCAAGGATGGATCCTTGTGGAACCCCTATGGAGACAGGTAGTTGGGGAAATATGTCATTCTGCCATACAACGGATTGTTGGCGGTCAGACAGGTAACTCTGAAACCAGATGGTGACCGATTGTGAGAAGGATAGGTTATTGAGGACAGAGATAAGTTGTTTTTGTGGGACCATGTCAAATGCTTTAGATAGATCTAGGAAAGTAGTAGAGGAGAGATAGCCATTGTTGTTATGCTGGAGGATGGTGTTAGTAAAGGAGAGTAAGGCAGTGGTGGTGCTAGTTTGATCGGAAACCATGCTGAGTATTGGAAAGAAGGTTGTTAGTAAGGAGGTAGTCTGAGACCTGAGAGTGTATGCATCTCCCTAGTATTTTGGAGAGTGGAGAGAGAGAAGAGCTATGGGGCGGTAATTGGTTAGTTCTGTGGAGGGTCCGCATTTGTGGAGGTGAATTATATGTGATACTTTCCGCAGTGTGGGAATGTAATTTTCTGACAGAGATTGGTTAATCAAGATGGATACTGGGTAGGCCAGAGCATCAGCTGCGATTTGTAGGTATTCACTTGGGAGGTTGTCTGCTGCTAATCTGGTGGGCTTAAGTTTAGTTAAGAGTTTTTTTTTCCTGTTGGAGGTAGGTACAGGAGAAAAAGAGAAGGCAGTGGGGAGATTACTAGTTGAAGGTGTGGGTTGAAGGGGAGGGGGGTTGTGTTGTTTAGCTAGTGATAGTATGGTTTGTGTGAAGTGTGTGTTGAATGAGGTAGAAATATTTTCTGAGGAGTGAGGGATGTTAGGAGGAGGGGTACTGACTTTACCTGGATGGAGGATGGAGTTTATGGAGGACCAGAATTGTTTGGGGCTGTGTTGAGAGGAGTCTAGGGCAGACTGGTAGTATTGGAATTTGTCCTGTTTTATTAGCTTTTTGACTCTATTGCGTAGTTCTAGGAATTTCTATCTAGTTGAGAGGGTTTTGGTTTTGCGCCAGTGCTCCCAGGCTTTATCCCTGTTTTTCATTTCTGACTTAGTGGTTTTCTGTAGCCATGGGGAGGGTTGTGCTTTGATTCTGGAAAGTCTTATGGAGGCATGGTAATTAAGGATGCTCAGGAAGGTAGTATTAAAAAATTCAACTGTGAAGCAGAACAGTTTTTTTTTGTTTTTTGTTTTTTATGGTAAACATCTTGTAGATCAGAGTGTAAAGTGTGTGTGCTATTTTTTTAAGAAGCATGTGAGGCTGTATGTGCATGTATAAATTCCAGACACGTGCAACCCTATTGTCATTTTGTAGAAACAGCCAGAGAGTGGGCAACCATGATCGCAGTTGTTAGTTTGTATATAAGTTACTTAAACTATAGTCAGTAAGCCTCTATACTGATGTGTTTGTATAAAATAAAGTTGCTTGAACAGACCCACGAAGACTCATTCATTCGTGTCTTAACACAAAAGTGACATGGTGTCAGAACCGGGATGGAAGAGAAAAGAGCATTCAGGGCTGTGAGATGTAAAGACAACAGCGAAGGTAAAACCGAGAGGAAAGAGTACAAACATAACCTGAAAGAATGAAAGGTAATGAGAAATAATACCTAACCTGATAAA
The DNA here is from genome assembly GCF_019279795.1 of Protopterus annectens. Taxonomy (NCBI): domain Eukaryota; kingdom Metazoa; phylum Chordata; order Ceratodontiformes; family Protopteridae; genus Protopterus; species Protopterus annectens. The sequence goes on along the minus strand of NC_056741.1, from coordinate 178,178,187 downwards.
AGTGTTTTTTCTCCTGCTACTACCTGGGCGACTGTCCGATCTAGCTAAACTGCAAGTATTTCTGCTTCTTGAACTATTTTAAACTGTTTAAAGTTGTTTTTGCACCTGCATTTTTAAAGTTTGTCCTGTTTGTTGCATATACCTGTTGAGGTTACACACTCAAGTGCACTAGCCTGTGTTACATATATATTGCATTTTCCTGCTGTTTGTTGCAAAAAAGAAAAAAACAAAAAAATTATCCTTGTTTCCCGTATTTCCTGACCTAGAGTAGTCCAAATACAGGCTTTGCTGTATTCTGGACTTTTGGAAAGTTCCTGTATTGCCCATTTCCTTTCTTAGATAAAGGGAGGCTTCTTTGTTCACCAGTGGCAGTGGGGAGCTTAGAGCAGCCTATCTATCCCTGGATGAGTGTGGCCAGCACAAGAATCTGGTAGTCTATTGGCCATTTTGGGCCAATTTCTAGCTCTTTCAAGTCCCCCTGTATAAAACCCACTTTGGTGCAGTTTTTACGCTTGTTACTACTCAGCCAAGCTCCTCGTGGTCCTGCAGAGTGGTGCTAGCAGCAGAGAGGCAAAAAGTGTGACTGCTAACCTGATAAGTGTTTTTTTCATGCTACTACCTGGGCGACTGTCCGATCTAGCTAAACTGCAAGTATTTCTGCTTCTTGAACTGTTTTAAACTGTTTAAAGTTGTTTTTGCACCTGCACTTTTAAAGTTTGTCCTGTTTGTTGCATTTACCTGTTGAGGCTACACACTCAAGTGTGCTAGCCTGTGTTACATATTTATTGCATTTTCCTGCTGTTTGTTACAAAAAAAAAAAAAAAAAAAAAACATTATCCTTGTTTCCCATTTTTCCTGACCTAGAGTAGTCCAAATACAGGCTTTGCTGTATTCTGGACTTTTGGAAAGTTCCTGTGTTGCCCATTTCCTTTCTTGGATAAAGGGAGGCTTCTTTGTTCACCAATGGCAGTGGGGAGCTTAGAGCAGCCTATCTATCCCTGGAGGAGTGTTCCCAGCACAAGAATCTGATAGTCTATTGGCTGTTTTGGGCCAATTTCTAGCTCTTTCAAGTCCCCCTGTATAAAACCCGCTTTGGTGCGTTTTTTGCACTTGTTACTACTCAGCCAAGCTCCTCGTGGTCCTGCAGAGTGGTGCTAGCAGCAGAGAGGCTAAAAGAGTGACTGCTAACCTGATAAGTGTTTTTTTTTTCATGCTACTACCTGGGTGGCTGTCCGATCTAGCTAAACTGCAATTATTTCTGCTTCTTGAACTGTTTTAAACTGTTTAAAGTTGTTTTTGCACCTGCACTTTTAAAGTTTGTCCTGTTTGTTGCATTTACCTGTTGAGGCTACACACTCAAGTGCGCTAGCCTGTGTTACATATTTATTGCATTTCCCTGCTGTTTGTTGCAAAAAAGAAAAAAACAAAAAAAATATCCTTGTTTCCCATCTTTCCTGACCTAGAGTAGTCCAAGTCCAGGCTTTGCTGTATTCTGGACTTTTGGAAAGTTCCTGTGTTGCCCATTTCCTTTCTTGGATAAAGGGAGGCTTCTTTGTTCACCAATGGCAGTGGGGAGCTTAGAGAAGCCTATCTATCCCTGGAGGAGTGTTCCCAGCACAAGAATCTGATAGCCTATTGGCTGTTTTGGGCCAATTTCTAGCTCTTTCAAGTCCCCCTGTATAAAACCCGCTTTGGTGTGTTTTTTGCACTTGTTACTACTCAGCCAAGCTCCTCATGGTCCTGCAGAGTGGTGCTAGCAGCAGAGAGGCTAAAAGAGCGACTGCTAACCTGATAAGTGTTTTTTTTCATGCTACTACCTGGGTGACTGTCCGATCTAGCTAAACTGCAATTATTTCTGCTTCTTGAACTATTTTAAACTGTTTAAAGTTGTTTTTGCACCTGCACTTTTAAAGTTTGTCCTGTTTGTTGCATTTACCTGTTGAGACTACACACTCAAGTGCGCTAGCCTGTGTTACATATTTATTGCATTTCCCTGCTGTTTGTTGCAAAAAAGAAAAAAACAAAAAAAAATATCCTTGTTTCCCATCTTTCCTGACCTAGAGTAGTCCAAGTCCAGGCTTTGCTGTATTCTGGACTTTTGGAAAGTTCCTGTGTTGCCCATTTCCTTTCTTGGATAAAGGGAGGCTTCTTTGTTCACCAATGGCAGTGGGGAGCTTAGAGAAGCCTATCTATCCCTGGAGGAGTGTTCCCAGCACAAGAATCTGATAGTCTATTGGCTGTTTTGGGCCAATTTCTAGCTCTTTCAAGTCCCCCTGTATAAAACCCGCTTTGGTGGGTTTTTTGCACTTGTTACAACTCAGCCAAGCTCCTCATGGTCCTGCAGAGTGGTGCTAGCAGCAGAGAGGCTAAAAGAGCGACTGCTAACCTGATAAGTGTTTTTTTTCATTATACTACCTGGGCGACTGTCCGATCTAGCTAAACTTCAATTATTTCTGCTTCTTGAACTGTTTTAAACTGTTTAAAGTTGTTTTTGCACCTGCACTTTTAAAGTATTCTGGACTTTTGCAAAGTTCCTGTGTTGCCCATTTCCTTTCTTGGATAAAGGGAGGCTTCTTTGCTCACCAGTGGCAGTGGGGAGTTTAGAGAAGTCTATCTATCCCTGGAGCAAAAGAATCTTGTAGTCTATTGGCCATTTTGGGCCAATTTCTAGCTCTTTCAAGTCCCCCTGTATAAAACCCGCTTTGGCGCGGCTTTGCACGATTTTGCGCATAGTGCAGCATCGGGCAGCTTCGCTTAATTGGGTTTAAACCATTCTCAGCTCCACAAAGTCTGCTCTTCATTTTTTCCCTTTGAACTGATTTAGTTCTCATAATAAACACCCTATTCCGAATCTAAAGCCTGGCACTTGCTCACTAAAGCAATTATATGTCAGCACTAAAAAATTAAAAGCACTACACCCTCACAAACTCCCCTTGAGTACCTTGTTCCCCATTGGCCCTTTTTTTCAATTATAAAGGAATTCCCAATACTATTCTAGCATGTCCAAAGGTCAGTTGTCAATCTCCTCTCCAGTCCAGCTGGTGAATCTGGGAATCTTGAGGGAATGTTACAACTGCCTCATGTACACAGACAACCCTTTCCTCCTCCCAACAAATTCCAACACATGTGAGAGATGCATCCATATAGCCAAACTGGAGGCTAACCTCTCTCAACTCAGTACTGGCATAACCAGTTAGGAGGAGAAGGAAACCACACTAACTACAATTCCAGTCTCACATAGACCTACCACGACAGCAAACCAAACACATAAACACACAAAAACATACTCGGAGGCTCTAAATAAAAATCTGCCTAAGCAGCAGAGACCTCCAAAACAGACACCCAAGCAACCACTACCCCAAAACAAAACACGTGCAACACATAGCTCACAAAGCCAGTGTGCAGAACAGTCACAGCCCTTAAGGCTAAACACCACACCTGATACACTTGTAATAGGTGACTCTATCGTCAGGCACACTGACATCCCGCTCACCAGGCTGAACAAGGAGACGGTCATGGTGAGCTGCCTGTCGGGCGCTAGGATCTGCCACATAACACAAGCACTCAGGTCACTCCAAGGCAAGTACAAATATGACTCAGTCATTGTCCATGCTGGTGTGAATGACCTGAGACGTACCTCCCTGGACTACATGAAACGAGACAGAGAGGAGTTCTCTGAGCATGTAGCCCAGGCTGGTATGACCCTAGCATCTTACCCTCATCAAGAATGATGCCACAATATGAAGACAAGATGATCAATTTCAACAATTGGCTTAAGTATTGGTGTCATTCAAAGGGGATCCAGTGCCTGTCAGCCCGGGATGATATGCTCGACAAGCCACGATGCTTCACTAGGGACGGCTTGCACCTGTCACCCCTGGGCTTTCGGATATTGGCAAAGGCTCTTGCCACCCCCATAGTTCCTTTTTTAGGCAAGGCTCAAAAGACAAACTCACCTCCATAGGTATCACAAGGGATAAGAAACTAAGAGTAATGCTACTCAACGCCAGAAGTCTAAACCTCAAGATGCACGCACTCGAAACTCTCCTTAGCATGGAGAACATCGATATCTGTGCAGTAACAGAAACCTGGTTCAAGGCTCCCGAGAGCACCCCAGCACTACCAGGTTATACCTCATACCATGCTTTTCAGCCCCAAAACTTGGACCGAACCACAAAAGGAGGGGGAGTATCAATATTCGTCAAAGATATCCACACCTCCAGGTTGGTGGCACAGCACAAAGCATCAGAGACTATCCATGTGCAACTAACAGTGGGTAAAACTGCCTTCCAGTTTATAGCCTGCTACAGACCACCCTCCCAAACCCAGGAACACCACTCAGCCTTCCTGAGAACACTGGAAAATATGAAGGTCTCTCCAAACACCATTATATTGGGCGACTTCAACTACCCAGACTGGGAGCATTACTCTTGCTCCAAAACCCTAGCCCAAAGGTTCCTAGAATTTATAAACTCAAATGCTATGGAACAACTTGTTACCACTCCTACAAGAGGGGAAAACATACTGGACCTGATCATCACCAACATGGGGGCTCTATGCTCCAGACCAGAAGTGTATCCCTCACTGGTAAGATCAGACCATAAACTAATCTCACTGGATATTCACATCCCGACCCCACCCACTGCCCAGAAAACCACAGTGAAAAACTTCTCTAAAGCAAATTTCAAACTCCTCAAAACTGAGGTGGAATCCTTCAAAGTCCCCAGGCCTGTGGAAAATACGTCCCAGACTGCAGAATCCTTCAGGAGTGCATGGATCATGCAATCCCAAATAAAACCAAGACCCAATCCTCCAAAGGCAGGCATCCTGCCTGGTGAACCCCAACCATAAACAAACTATACAATAGAAGGAGGAAGCTACTACATGATAGAGCAAAATCCCAAAAAGGGAAGGCATCTCTGATCAGTATTAGCAAAAAACTATGGGCACTCATAAAATCGTCTAAGGCCAGCATCGAGTGAAAAATTGCACAGGACACTAAGGATAATCACAAGGCTTTCTTTAATTATGTTAGGAACCTGGGTGGGAATTCCCAGATATGCTCAGAATTAGTCCAAAATGACAAAAAATACACCGAACCCACAGACATTGCCAACATCCTAGCTGACAGGTTCAGTGCAAAACCCCCCCCACCAAAATGGCAAATATCTATCCCAGCAGAGTGCTGCCCCCCTGACATCTCAGATGCTCAGGTAAGAGCCGCCCTCTCCAAAGCAAAAAACACAGCATCAATGGGACCAGACGGTATCCCGGGCTGCGTCCTACATGAACTCCATGAAGAGCTAAACCCAAACATAAAACTACTGTTTAATCTCAGCCTTACTACAAGATATGTACCCAAAGAGTGGTGTACAGCAACAGTGGTCCCTCTCCACAAAGGTGGTGCCTCTACGGATCCTGGAAACTATCACCCCATAAGCCTGACTAGCTTGGTCTGCAAAGCTATGGAAAGAATCATCATGGACCTCATAAATAAAGATATTGGGGACCTAAAGACACTGGATCCTACCCAGTTCGGCTTTGTTAAGGGCAGATCCTGCCTCTTAAACCTGGTCAATTTCTTTGAAACAGTCACCAAGGCCATTGACGAGGGGAAGGTAGTCCACACAGCCTACCTGGACCTCGCAAAAGCCTTCGATACAATACCCCACTCTGGCATTATAGATAAGCTCACCAGCTTAAATATAAACCCCTATGTCACTAGATGGGTTGCAAACTGGCTCAAGGACAGAACCCACATGGTTAGAATTGCTGGAGCCATGTCAGACTCCAAACCAGTTACAAGTGGCATCCCGCAAGGCTCAGTCCTAGGACCTCTCTTATTCGGTATATATTTCTCGGAGGTACAGGCCAACACGGAAGGACTGTGGCTGACCAAGTTCACAGATGACTGCAAACTAGGCACCATAATCGACTCTCCAGCCGACACAAGCATCCTACAAAAGGACCTCATAGAAACAGACAACTGGTGCCAGAGCCATGGCCTCAAGCTAAACACCAAAAAGTGTATAGTCATTCCCTTTGGCAAAAACAAAGTGCCCACAAATTACCACATAGGTGGTAATCCATTAAGTACGGAAGAAGTAATTAGGGATCTGGGGACCCAAGTTGATAGCAATCTCTCATTTGAAAATCACGTGGCCAAAGTGGTTAGAAAAACATTTTATATAGCCCACCTAATCATGAAGGGATTCACATCTAGATCAGGGGAGGTCATCATACCTCTTTACTCATCCCTCATCAGGCCCATAATTGAGTACAATGCCCCTTTTGTTGCAGCAACTGGAAAGACCCCAAAAGTACCTCACCAAGAGGATCAAAGTGCTCAAACAGATGCCATATGCTGCCTGGTTAAAGAAACTCCAGCTCATTGACATACCGCCTGCTCAGAGGCGATCTGTACCTGACGTATAAAGCCATGTCCAACCCGGAATTAATGGACATGCTGCACCTCAGAAAATCCAAATCCCATCGAGCTACACGCTTGAGAGACTTGAACCTCAGCACTGAAATAAATAGGACATGCTGGAGGGACAGATTCATAACCCAGAGGCTCCCTTCACTCTGGAATAAAATCCATGTTAGGCAGAGTCCCTCACTGACTCTCTTCAGGAGGAATCTTGATGAGTGGATGGGAGATCGTAGGTTTACCCCGGGTATCACTTCTGTGTCACTTTTAGACAGAGGCACAGTATACTAACCTCGAAAAAGGGCATAGCAAAATTCATTTAAAATGGGTGGCAAAAGCCAAACACACTCTGGCTAGGCTTATAAATGCCCTAGGGCAGATAGCCTAGTATGACTCTATGAACCTAAATTATTTGCCCGATGCAAAAGAAGGCAAAAAGGGGCATTACAAGGGTGCAAACCACATTATCAGGCAAGCGGAAAGTAAACTAAAGAAAATTAATCAGTAAAGCAGTCAGAAACCCCAGAGTAAGCAGGTCCAATTCAGCTACGATACAGTCCGACAAATGAATCAAAACAGTTAGGTAAAATACCAATAAACTGTTTAATAAATAAAAAGATGAGCGCTTTCGCTTACACAGCTTCTTCAGATCTATGACAATGTTCCTTAGAAAATGCAGAGCTTATATACCTTCTGTCATTAATTAGCAGTAATTACACTTCTGTTCTTAAAGAAATATCCCTGTTTGACATTAAAATTCAAAGCTCATGCAGAATTTAAGTATGTGTGCTACAATAGAATACATTTCAACATACATTTCAGTGCTTATAATGCAGACAAAAGATGTAGTTAAATGAAATATAATATTTAAGCTTCTTAGAAAAATAATAATATATGAATCTGTTTTCCTTTTGTTATAAAAACAGTAAATAATGAAACTTCTGAGTTTAAAACATCACAACATTGAGTTTGAAAATTCATATCAAAAGTTTATGTATAACAAGTAGCCACATATATGCCTGAACGTAAATCATAAGCATGAAAATATATAAACAAGAAAAAATATATATGTATATATATAAATATGATAAAAAATCATTAATACAATATCATTAGAAATATCATTAAAAATATATATCAAAGAACTTATAAAAAACTTACAAAAATCAGTCATGGTGCACTATATATAAGAATATTCAATATATGTGTACACATGCTGAAAAATGTATATGTGTTCATACCTAAAAAGATGCTCTAAACTATTGTACCCTGGGCATTACTCATGTTATAGAATTCATATTTAAACATCCACAAAAAACATAAAAGTACATACATAGATCTATACTCAAAAGCTCTTCAGCTAAAAACATAATACAATGTGCCCATCTCTTTGTATAAAAATATATACCTCTCTCTACATAGGAATATATATATAAAAATATATGAATATATATGTATAAAAACTGTGTTCTATCTTATATTCCTCCTTTGCCTCAATTTCGGTTTTAGGCTTGCTCTCTCATTGAGGCCTAGACCTTTATCAGCTTTCAAGAGAAGTATCCATTCATTTTCCCTGCCTTCTGTAAACGTGTGGATGTCACCACCCCTAGGGTTCGGATATATCACTTCAAGGGCTTTAAAACTGAATGTATGTGAGGTGTCTGTCATCAGTACATGCTTAGCTAAGGCATTATGTATTGAACCTTTCCTAATATGATAGACGTGTTCTCTTATTCGATCTCTGAAAGGTCGGTTGGTCTTTCCTACATAGAAAGAGGAACACATCTGGCATATAGCTAAGTAGACTATGTGCGGTGTCATACAATCCGCTTCAGCAGAGGTTATGAAAGTCTTTCTCAAGTCCGGGTGAAAGAAGTGTGAAGTACTATCTATATAACTGCAGAAGTTGCAGCGTCCACAAGGTCTAATGTAGCCATTATTCTTTTCTGGTTGAATAGTATTAGTATAACAGAGCTTCCTCTTCAGATTCTTTTTATTTCTGTATAAAAACTTTGGATAGTTGCCCACTATTGCTTTTAGGTCATCATCAACCAACAATATGTCCCAGTGTTTATGCATTATCTCTCTGAGTTGAAAATTGTCTGCTGTGAACTGTGTAGTAAATTTAATGGACTGTGGTAACACAATATTTAATCCCTGTTCAACTGGGGGCTCTTGTGGCCCAAAGTAGGGTAAGCCTCTAGTTAGCCTTAGATCTATTGCATCCTTCATGTGTCTACTAACCTCATTCCTGCTATAACCTCGTTGCATTAATCTATCATTAAGGTTAGATAGTTCAATCTCAAAACCGTGTTCCATAGGATTGAGTCTAGATGCCCTGATGGCCTGGCCTCTCATAATATTTCTAAACACGTGTGGGGGGTGCATACTTGATCTATATAATAAGTTGTTACTATAGCAGTTTTTCCGAAATACCCCTGTATTGATGATGTTATTATCAAGCCTTTCAATGTACATATCAAGGAATTCTATCCTATACTGAGAGTGATTCTTTGTAAATTTAAGGCATGTAGTAAGATTATTCAGGGTTATAAAAAACAATTCTAATTCATCAACTGTGCCTTTCCATAGAATAAACAAATCATCAACGAAACGACGATAGAAAACAACATGTTTTATGAACAGGTCTACCTTAAACAGATATTGCTCCTCCCAATGAGCTAGGAACATGTTGGCGTAGCTATTGGCACAGGGTGTGCCCATAGCTACGCCATCTCTCTGTCTATATATGTGCTCGTTGAACATAAACAAGTTGTTCTCTAGTATTAATTCCAAAAAACAGGTAATCAAATCAATCTTAACTGTTGAATAATCTCCATGGTTACGCATATATTCAGTGACGTACATGACCCCCAAATCATTTGGGATCATTGTAAATAAGGATTGAATATCAAATGTTACAAAAATGTAGTCCATATTGACTGTTAAATCCTTAATACACGTATACAAATCAAGTAAAAACTGCCTGGAGTCCTTCAAAACCGTATTATTATTATTCAAAACATATCTCAAATGTTTTTCCACATATACAGATAAATGCTCCGTTACCCAATTGCGTCCTGACACTATAGGTCTCAGGGGAGGGTTCAAAAGATCTTTATGTATTTTCGGGAGGCCATTAATGGTAGGTATGATAGGGTGAGGGATTATCAAAAAATCATGTGTATCTTTATCAATCAAATGCCCCATATATATGTCCATGATGGTATTATGTACACATTTAATAGTGTTATCAACATCCTGCCTGCTAACCATGACATAAAAATCGTCACATAGCATTGTGACCATACGTTCTTTATAGTCAGTCGCATCCATGACTACTATTTTCCCTCCCTTGTCAGCTGGTCTAATAGATATGTTGACATCACTTTGCAGTTTCTTCAAACTGAGTCTTTCACCATAGGTGAGATTATCATTCCTAAAACGTTGTTTATTGGATGCCCCATTTTCATAGTAGTCATATAGATCACCCTCTGTGAGCTTCATATATGCTTCTATTAAAGGGTGGTTAGTAGGTGTAAATTCACTCAAGTTCTTAAATCTAAAATTAGAGTCAGAAAAAATCTGAGTGTTATCTTTATGTATATATTTCAGCATTATGTTTCTACAGAATAGTCTGACATCCATAATTGTGTCTACCATATTGCTCTTACTTCTGGGAATAAAATTCAGCCCTTTATTCAATAATCTCAAGTCATCCTCAGTCAAAATGGTATGTGACATATTGTGCACTAGTGTTTGTCCACCCACATTGTCCTCAATGTTTTCTGCGGAGTGTATTCCTCCGATAACTTTCTCTTCTGCCTCCCTCTGCTCACTGAGCGAGAGCGGAACTTGTTGTTTTCCGCTCTCACCGGTAGTGGAAAAACCAACTGATGGGGCATACTAGAGTTGATGGTTAAATTTGAGGCCATTTGTTTAGGCCTAACCACTGGTTCAACAGGACGTTTATATTCAGGCCCAACCTCTGTTGGTTTAATTATATCATTAGCTATCCTAACTTCTGGATATAAGTTGGTGTTGTTGTCAACAGTAGAGTGTACTATGTGTATAACATCAACAGAGTCATTACAGTTGTCATTATTCAAAACATTTACAGTTCCAGCATTCCTATCAAGTCTATCAGCTTGAATGGTTCGGGTTGCTTCCAAATGTACAACCCTTTCGTTGTCATTATTTAAATCATTTACAGTTGAAGAGTCCACTTGTGCTCTAGGACCAAAAGTATTGACTTTGTTCCCATCATTTCTATTTATCGGTCTATCATGCACAGCTTCTCTTACAACACCATTCATATTTTCATTAGCTGTCCCATTTGTGGCTCTCGGATTAAACCTGGGCCACATAAAGACCTGGCCGTTTCTAAAGTCATTAGTGTCCCTAATGACTTTGTGCCATTTCTGCTGATATAATTTCCTTTCAAATGCAGAAACACTATCTAACATATTATCAAATAGAGGACAAACAATGTCTGAAGGAAAGTCATTAAAAAGCTGGCGCTGTTTATTTTCAACTTCCTCGGTTAAAATAGCTTCTTCGGGCTTAAAAAAGTCAATCAACAGTCTTAAGTACTTTTGACTCACCTCCATATTCAAGCGTTGCCATTGCGCCAAGAGTTCTGGATAGTCCCTGCCTTGGCTAGGCATTGTGAAAACATGCAAGCCCCTGGGTATAATATTGCGGTCCAAGCATAACTGAAAGTGCACCCTTTGCACTTGTAACCTCTTAAGCTTAATAAAGCTCTTCTCAATACTTTCAAGCATCATATAAAGTTTACTCGAATCAAAGCTCTGCCCTGAAACATCCGCTCGCTCCTGTTCGATGTCAAAGAACCACGAAGGCTGAGCGTTTCCTTTGAGGTAGTTTTGAAACCTCCTCACGATGATGTCATCACGCGGTGCCCTGTTCCCACGATGTTCATCTCTGGGGACATAGTCAAGTTCTATATCTGCCATCCGGACTGGAAGAGTATACGAAAGATATTCAAAGTCCTTAAAGCACAGGATATCTGCCCCTACTCACAGAGTCCGTAAAAAGTATGTGATAAATAGAGTTGCTTGCTCTGTTTGTAGGTAAAACGCTGGGGTAAGCAAAGTAAAAATTAATCAGTAAAGCAGTCAGAAACCCCAGAGTAAGCAGGTCCAATTCAGCTACGATACAGTCCGACAAATGAATCAAAACAGTTAGGTAAAATACCAATAAACTGTTTAATAAATAAAAAGATGAGCGCTTTCGCTTACACAGCTTCTTCAGATCTATGACAATGTTCCTTAGAAAATGCAGAGCTTATATACCTTCTGTCATTAATTAGCAGTAATTACACTTCTGTTCTTAAAGAAATATCCCTGTTTGACATTAAAATTCAAAGCTCATGCAGAATTTAAGTATGTGTGCTACAATAAAATACATTTCAACATACATTTCAGTGCTTATAATGCAGACAAAAGATGTAGTTAAATGAAATATAATATTTAAGCTTCTTAGAAAAATAATAATATATGAATCTGTTTTCCTTTTGTTATAAAACAGTAAATAATGAAACTTCTGAGTTTAAAACATCACAACATTGAGTTTGAAAATTCATATCAAAAGTTTATGTATAACAAGTAGCCACATATATGCCTGAACGTAAATCATAAGCATGAAAATATATAAACAAGAAAAAAGATATATGTATATATATAAATATGATAAAAAATCATTAATACAATATCATTAGAAATATCATTAAAAATATATATCAAAGAACTTATAAAAAACTTACAAAAATCAGTCATGGTGCACTATATATAAGAATATTCAATATATGTGTACACATGCTGAAAAATGTATATGTGTTCATACCTAAAAAGATGCTCTAAACTATTGTACCCTGGGCATTACTCATGTTATAGAATTCATATTTAAACATCCACAAAAAACATAAAAGTACATACATAGATCTATACTCAAAAGCTCTTCAGCTAAAAACATAATACAATGTGCCCATCTCTTTGTATAAAAATATATACCTCTCTCTACATAGGAATATATATATAAAAATATAAAAGTATAGGATAGAATTCCTTGATATGTACATTGAAAGGCTTGATAATAACATCATCAATACAGGGGTATTTCGGAAAAACTGCTATAGTAACAACTTATTATATAGATCAAGTATGCACCCCCCACACGTGTTTAGAAATATTATGAGAGGCCAGGCCATCAGGGCATCTAGACTCAATCCTATGGAACACGGTTTTGAGATTGAACTATCTAACCTTAATGATAGATTAATGCAACGAGGTTATAGCAGGAATGAGGTTAGTAGACACATGAAGGATGCAATAGATCTAAGGCTAACTAGAGGCTTACCCTACTTTGGGCCACAAGAGCCCCCAGTTGAACAGGGATTAAATATTGTGTTACCACAGTCCATTAAATTTACTACACAGTTCACAGCAGACAATTTTCAACTCAGAGAGATAATGCATAAACACTGGGACATATTGTTGGTTGATGATGACCTAAAAGCAATAGTGGGCAACTATCCAAAGTTTTTATACAGAAATAAAAAGAATCTGAAGAGGAAGCTCTGTTATACTAATACTATTCAACCAGAAAAGAATAATGGCTACACTAGACCTTGTGGACGCTGCAACTTCTGCAGTTATATAGATAGTACTTCACACTTCTTTCACCCGGACTTGAGAAAGACTTTCATAACCTCTGCTGAAGTGGATTGTATGACACCGCACATAGTCTACTTAGCTATATGCCAGATGTGTTCCTCTTTCTATGTAGGAAAGACCAACCGACCTTTCAGAGATCGAATAAGAGAACACGTCTATCATATTAGGAAAGGTTCAATACATAATGCCTTAGCTAAGCATGTACTGATGACAGACACCTCACATACATTCAGTTTTAAAGCCCTTGAAGTGATATATCCGAACCCTAGGGGTGGTGACATCCACACGTTTACAGAAGGCAGGGAAAATGAATGGATACTTCTCTTGAAAGCTGATAAAGGTCTAGGCCTCAATGAGAGAGCAAGCCTAAAACCAAAATTGAGGCAAAGGAGGAATATAAGATAGAACGCATTTATATATATTTTTATATATATATTCCTATGTAGAGAGAGGTATATATTTTTATACAAAGAGATGGGCACATTGTATTATGTTTTTAGCTGAAGAGCTTTTGAGTATAGATCTATGTATGTACTTTTATGTTTTTTGTGGATGTTTAAATATGAATTCTATAACATGAGTAATGCCCAGGTTACAATAGTTTAGAGCATCTTTTTAGGTATGAACACATATACATTTTTCAGCATGTGTGCACATATATTGAATATTCTTATATATAGTGCACCATGACTGATTTTTGTAAGTTTTTTATAAGTTCTTTGATATATATTTTTAATGATATTTCTAATGATATTGTATTAATGATTTTTTATCATATTTATATATATACATATATATTTTTTCTTGTTTATATATTTTCATGCTTATGATTTACGTTCAGGCATATATGTGGCTACTTGTTATACATAAACTTTTGATATGAATTTTCAAACTCAATGTTGTGATGTTTTAAACTCAGAAGTTTCATTATTTACTGTTTTTATAACAAAAGGAAAACAGATTCATATATTATTATTTTTCTAAGAAGCTTAAATATTATATTTCATTTAACTACATCTTTTGTCTGCATTATAAGCACTGAAATGTATGTTGAAATGTATTTTATTGTAGCACACATACTTAAATTCTGCATGAGCTTTGAATTCTAATGTCAAACAGGGATATTTCTTTAAGAACAGAAGTGTAATTACTGCTAATTAATGACAGAAGGTATATAAGCTCTGCATTTTCTAAGGAACATTGTCATAGATCTGAAGAAGCTGTGTGCATCTTTTTATTTATTAAACAGTTTATTGGTATTTTACCTAACTGTTTTGATTCATTTGTCGGATAGCTGAATTGGACCTGCTTACTCTGGGGTTTCTGACTGCTTTACTGATTAATTTTTACTGTGCTTACCCCAGCGTTTTACCTACAAACAGAGCAAGCAACTCTATTTATCACAAACTAAAGAAAATGTTTAAGATAAAAGTATTTGATGAAACGAGTAACAGTAAAGCAAAAAATGAACATGTTTAATAAAAGCAAAATGAGTGTATTTAAGGCAAAGTTGGGCATGTTTAGAGTAAAATGAACACAAGAAAAGTATGTTGGGCATGAAAAGGACTTAAATGAGAAAAACGAATATAATAAGAAAATGGCACATTAAGCAAAAAAAAAAATAAAGCAAGATGAATGTATGTATTTGGGCAAAGTGCTGTGCTTGGGCATAATTATGACTTCGTATTGTATCAAGGGTGTAATTAAAGTTATTTGAAGTATCTCAGAGTGTGTGAAAGTGCTTACAGTGTGTGCTTATTACTGTGCATGTATTTCAAAGAGTTTATTTTGGGCACAGTGCAACTATTTCATGCAATCCTTTCAAAGCATAGTTATTTTGAAGAAAAGTTCTTGTGCTGGGTGTATCTATTCGTAAAGTGCTGCCATTACAGACTGCTTCTTGTACTGTAAGGAGTTGCCTAGCAAGGTACGACCATTTTGGGGACATTTCAGTGTGCTGTATGCAGTTATTCGCAAAGTATAATTGCTCCAAAGGGTATTGGGTTTTGGACAACAGATGTTTGATTTATTTGCATTGTACAGTTGCTTGATATGTTTCTTGCATTGCTAAGAGGTGTTTTCTTGCAAAAGACAACATAAGAGTCTTATAATGCTTGTGAAATACTCAGTTGGATCATAAAGTTCTCGAATGTTTCTTAAATTGATGACTTTAATAAGAGATGGCATATTACTTTAGCATTTCTGCCTTTACTGATAAAATTCTGAAAGTATACTAAGTAATGGTAAATAACTTTAGTATTTCGGCCTTTACCAATAAAGGATTCCATAAAACACTGAAAATCCCAAGAAGTTATTTCACAAAGCTCTGTAAAGCATTGAAAGCCCAAGAAAGTTATTTCACAAAAGACAGTAAAGCATCAAAAAGTCCAAAAAGTTATTTTGCAAAATACAGTAAAGCATTGAAAAGTCTGTAAAGATATTTTGCAAAGTACAGTAAAGCACTGAAAAGTCCGAAAATTTATTTTGCAGGGTTCAATTATTTGAAAATGCTATGAGTTTGTTCATTCACATAATTCCAACAAGCTCAACAAAAGAAATATAAGTTCAGAGCACAAAGGTGTTGGGCAAGTCCTGCTTATGGCAGCAACTTATGCATGTGTGTGTGTGTGTGTGTGTGTGTGTGTGTGTGTGTGTGTGTGTGTGTGTGTGTGTGTGTATGCTTATTTGCAAGATCCGTCGCTGGTATGTGTTAATATGGCAGATGGATTTCGAAAACCCCAACCTCTTGTGTTTGATCAGAATATTGCAGAGAACTGGAGAATATTTGAGCAAGATTACGATATTTTCATACAAGCAGCTTATGCAGATAGAGTTGCATGTGCCATTGCATTCATTTTGCTAAACCTAGCAGGGTATGAGATCACAGAAAGAGAGCGTTCATTTGGGTATGCACCAGCAGTGTATGATGGAGAAGGTGCTGGCTGCTATATTGTTGTGCAAGCTTAATCAAGGAATACCCCGAGTGTTTGAACCACAAGTTTAGAGAAATGTGCAACCCCCAGATGAATATTACATCAGAGAGGCATTTCTTTTACACAAGAAATCAGAAACCAGGGGAAACATTTGCAGCTTATATAACTGACCTCAAAACACAGCTAAAACATGTAGGTTTGGTGATTTAAAAGATGAACTGATAAAGGACAGACTTGTATGTGGTATTAATAGTGCTGCTAGAAGAAAGATTTTGCTTTGTGACACTGATTTAACATTGAGCAAAGCAACAGAGATTTGTCAGATCCATGAGGTGACAGAAAGACATACGAGTATGCTTGCAAGTGATAAGAACAGAACATGGTTTCAGTGAGTTCCAGAGCAAAAGTGGATTGTATGCAACACAAGACAAACAAGAATAGGCTTAAGCATGTGGTAGCTGCAGGGTTTCCAAAGAAGCCACAAGGATTTCTAGCAAGTTCCAGAAAAAGTGCAAGCTCCACCCCCGGCTCAGTGCAACACAAACATTAATCAGCAAAACCCAAATTTAGCTTTTTGTTAACTGTTGCAATTGTGGTAGGATTATAAAAAAGAGAAGTGCTTAGCATTTGGTCAGCAATGTCACAAGTGTAAAAAATGGAACCATTTCCAAAAGTTTTGCAAATCAAGTAAGCCTCACACAGTTGTAAAGAAAGGCCACACAAAAAAGCAAGTTGAGCAAGTAGACCCGAAACAGTCAGCTTTCTATGTGTCAATGCTTGGAGAAAGAGTTGATGAGTAAACTTATTAACAAGGAGTGAAGTGTTTTGTACAGTCTGGATTAATGGAAAATCCATAGAGCTCAATGCAGACACTGGGTCAAAGTGTAATGTTATATCAGCAGACATAACTGAAAGAGTGAGAACTAACGAACATCTCAGTGTAACCAGCAGTGCAAGACTTGTTGCTTATGGAGGTGAAGAAATTCAAACCAAAGGTTCGGTAATACTTTCATGTTATCTGGCCAAGAACTATTACAACTTGTTATTTTACACAGTCCAAAGACCAGTGCAATCTTTATTAGGTCTCAAAGATAGTTTAAGAATGAATCTTCTTTCTTTTGTCAAAGAAGTTCATTGTATGTGCGCAGTTCCAAGTTCCAATTTTTCCAAAGCCATTTTCTCAGAGTATGCTGATGTTTTCGATGAAAATTGGGCAAACTTCCAGTTGTATATTCCTTGAAGTTAGACCTAGAGATTGCTGCAGTAGTCAGACCAGCAAGAAAAGTTCTGATAGCTATGCAAGATAAAGTTAAAGCTCAGTTGGATAAAATGGTACAGCAAGGCGTGATTTGCCAGTCACAGAACCAACTGAATGGTTATCATCCATGGTAATCGCTCATTAAAAAGGCTCAGATGAAATCAGAATATGCATTCACCCAATAGATTTGAACAAAGCATTGAAGAGACCATATCATCCAATGTGCACAGTTGGAGAAGTTGCAGCTCTAATACCAATTGCCACTGTATTTTCTGTTTTGGATGCAAAGAGTTCATTTTAGCAATTGTTGCTTGGTTGCAAATCCTCACTTCTAACTACTTTTTGTACTCCATTTGGCAGATATAGATTCCTAATGATGCTATTTGGAATAAATTCTGCAAGTGAATTTTTTTCAGGATGCGATGGAGCAAATTTTTTCAGGTTATCCTTGTGCCATAATAGTAGAAGATCTATTAGTTGGAGGCAATGGTGAAGCAGAGCATGACAGAAACCTCAAGAAAATTCTAGACAGAGCGTGTGAAGTGAACTTAAAGCTCAATCATCTGAAGTGGAAATTCAGATTTCCCGAAGTTACATACATAGGACATTTGTTTATAAGTACAGGCTTGAGATCTGACCCGACCAAGCAAGCAGCTATTCTAGAGATGTCAGCTCCAGACAATGTACAAGGTTTACAGCATTTTATGGGCATGGTCAACTATTTAGGCAAATTTATACCAGATTTCAGTGAACTGACAACACCTTTAAGAGAGCTAACACACAAAAATGTAGCATGGTCATGGTTGGAATATTATTAGAAGGCATTTGATGACCTTAGGCAGAAAAGTGCCACCCTACCTATGTTGAGATACTATGATGCAAACAGACCAGTTATTCTTTCTTGTGATGCTTCAGAATTTGGACTAGGCACAGTTATTCTTCAAGAGGGCAGACCAGTAGCTTGTGCATCTAGAATGCTAACTCAAACTGAAATTCAGTATGCTCAAATTGAGAGAGAACTTTTGGCAATAGTATTTGCATGTTCCAAATTTCACAATTATATTTATGGTCAAGCTATTCAGATTGAAACTGATTATCAACCTCTAGTTACTATTCTAAAGAAGCCTATGAATTCTGCTCCAGTGAGATTACAATGAATGATCCTCAGACTGCAAAAGTATAATTTCAAAATGGTCTACACTAAAGGCAAATTGCTCTATCTGGCTGATACCTTATCCAGATTGCCTAGAAGTACAACAGAAAAGCCTGATGCTGAGAATTTTAACTTAGATGTGATGTCAGTGCATAATTTTTCCACCACTAGACTTGATGAGATAAGAGATCACACTAAGACTGATCCAATTTCACAAAAGCTCAATCACTACATTCATGCTGGATGACCGTCAAAGCAATCTAGTGTATCACCTGAGGTGCAAGCCTAGTTTCCTTACAGAGATGAGTTGTTGATGGAAGATGGTATTATTTTCAAAGGTCTTAAAATTGTTGCTCCTGCTTCCTTACAACAAGAATATATTCAGATTTTGCATTGTGGTCATCCAGGTTTATCATCCACTAAGAGAAGAGCAAGATAATTCAAATTTTGGCCTTCATTAGCAAAAGAAATTGATAGAATTGTTTATTTTTATTCAGTATGCAATAGCACTATACCACATTTGCAGAGAGAACCATTCAGCTAAGTCCATTTCCTGAACTATCTTGGTCTATTGTACCAACTGATATCTTTGAATGGAACAATCAACACTACTTGATTTTGATAGACTCTTATTCAAATTGGTTTGAGATTGATCTGCTGCAAAACTTAACATCAACTACTGTTATTACTAAGTTGAAATGTCATTTCTCAGTTCATGGTAGTCCACACAAACTTTTTTCTGAAAATGGTACTCAATTCACTAGTCAGTTGTTTAAGAAATTTGCAAAAGACTGGGACTTTGCACATGTCGCTAGTAGTCCTGAATATCCTCATTCCAATGGTCTAGCTGAAAGTGCAGTACAGAGTGCAAAGCAAGTACTTGAAAAGTCAAACCCCTGGATTCAATAACCTTCCATGCAGGACTATCTTAGTCCTGCATGGAAGTGCCCTTTAGGAGCAGTACAGCAGTGTGCCATACATAGTAATGAAGGCACGCTGGCTGAGCTCCTAGGCTTACACGGAGCATGTATGAGTGCAGGGGGCATGTCTAAGAGCAGAGCTCTCAGAATATACACGCCCCTGCAATGAAGGACTGCAGAAAGGTAGTAAACAATGAGTGAGATTGCCCATAGATGTATGCATATCCCCAGCAACATCCCCCCAAATAAATAAGAACAACAGTGAATAAAAAAAAATAAAAAATATATGTATTGCTAATAAAATGGACGAGGTTTAACCGTAGGTGCGCTGGGTTGCCCATCGCTTAGCTATGGTTAATGTAGCTTAAATAGCAAAAGGAGGATAACAAGGAGGATATGTGCAAATGAAGCAGTACAGCAATATTGTAGTGGGCAGAGTGTCCTCCTCACGAGCAGTCAATCCCGGTTCGAGTCCCACTGCAGTACATTCCATTTCAATGTCAAATCACTGTTATGATCAATATATTGTTATTGCTTATGCTTGGAGCTTTTCTCCCCGGGCCTTTACTGAAAATGGACATGTATCCAGTTAAACTAGCCCGGTCAACAAATGTAAAATAAATAAATAAATAAATAAAAATATTTAGTTGTATAATCTAATAAATAACATATATGTGTTAACTGGAGTAGT
>NC_056741.1:177600607-177783107 GCF_019279795.1 Protopterus annectens | reverse complement strand
CCAACCACTCTTTCAGCCGATCTTCTGCCAGCTGAATACCTGCAAATTGCTGCAGATGTCGTAGCCTACCATATCTCAATCCTAATTAACAGAACCATAACCGAGGCCTCAATCCCCTCAATTTGGAAAATATCCTATGTTATTCCACTCCACAAAGGAGGTTCATCCACAGAACTATCCAACTATAGACCTATAGCCATACTATCACCACTTGCCAAAATTATGGAAAAGTGCATGCACAACCAACTAATGCTCTATCTAACCCAAAATAAACTACTCACAGACTCTCAACATGGATTCAGACCCCATCATAGTACACCCACTGCCCTCCTCTCTTTTACTGAAAACATTAATCTTAACCGGAATAATAAAAAATATCCTCCGCTCTCTTCCTGGACCTATCGAAAGCCTTCGATATGGTAAACCATCAGTTACTTCTATATACTTTAAAAACCCTGTATCTAGATACTCCAGCCCTTGACTGGTTTCAAGCTTACCTCACTGGGAGACAACAAGCAGTAATGTGGCAAAACAAGCTCTCCTGCCTACTACCAAATACCATAGGAGTTCCTCAAGGTTCCATATTAGGACCTCTCCTCTTTTCAGTCTTCATAAACGACATCCAAACAGTCATCCCTGAAGCCACCTGCATTCAATATGCAGATGACTCGACTATAATATGTTCCAATGCCTCTCTTGCAAATCTACCTACTACCACCCAACATAGCTTCACCAAAGTCGAAAACTGGCTTGCCAACCATCTCCTGATCTTAAATCCAAATAAAACCAAGTTACTTCTCTTCTACCCAACCAATAGATCTCCGACTGAAAACTTCACTATAAAATCCAATAATGGGACCATCATCTCCCCAGACACCCTATACAAAGCTATTAGGAGTAAACATTGACAATAAACTCAGATTTGATATACATATCTACCAAGCCATTAAGTCAGTCAACAAGAAACTTGGGACCCTATATAGAATTAAAGCCTTCCTTACCCCGAATGTCAGGGCAGCTACAGCCCGTTCACACCTTCTCTCTACCCTACTATATGCCTCTCCTGTCCTCACTCACCTTAACAAATCTGATCTGGCCAAGCTCTCATCCTGCTATAATCACATTGCCAGGTTCGTTACAGGCCTACCCTACAGAACACACCACTGTACTAACCTGAAAAAGCTTGGATGGATAGAATTCCCACACCTTCTTCACCAGTCCCAACTCATAGAGGCCTTCAAAATCCTTAAACAACCTGAGAATACCCCAGCACTAAAAAACTTAATGACTCCCTACTCCAATCTAAGCTGCCTTTGCTCAGCAAACAGACTCCTTGTCCAAACAACTAAATCTCTCAACCTAGGTGGTGACGCTATTTGCCAACACCACTGGTAAAATATGGAACTCTCTCCCAAATAACATCATGCTTGCAACTTCTCTAAGTCAATTCAAAAATAGTCTAAAACTCCACTTCAAGTCACACTGGCTATGTCCTTGCTCAAACCCAGACTAGCTCTGTGCCATTAACTAAAACATAAACAACTAGCTAAGATGATAAGTACTTTTTATACTGTGATAAAGAAATATGTATCCTGTCTAACTCTATGTCATTATACTGCCTACCATCCTTGCTAATATGTTATTAATGTTACATTTGTAGTAATCTCAGAAATAGTAATGGCAGTCTTGTACTTGTATGTAAATAGCCTATGTTTTTGTTAAGTTCTTTCAGCTCATTTACTGTACCTAATTATCAATGTAACTCTGTTGGAGCTTTTCTCCCCGGGCCTCCACTGAAAAAGGACATGTATCCAGTCGGACCATCCCGGTTAACAAATGTAAAATAAATAAATACATTTTATTTTACATTTGTTGACCGGGCTGGTCTAGCTGGATACATGTCCTTTTTCAGTAGAGGCCCGGGGAGAAAAGCTCCAACATAATGAGAAGACAACAGTACATTAACATACAGAGAAAAATAGTATTAACATAAGTATAAACGAGGACAGCAGTCAATACATGTAACTAAATTAACATTCGTATGAGAAGGAGGTTGGTTGAAATAGAGATGCCTTGAGGTTGAGGAACAAGGTCTCCAAGAAGGTGAAGAGACTAGGGTGGTAGTTGTTTAGTTGGGTTTAGCCTGGTTTAGGACAAGGACATAACCAATGTGATTTTAGGAATTCTTTGAGATTGTTTTTGAATTGATTAAGCGAGGTTATAAGTCTTAGGTTGTTTGGAAGGGAATTCCAGGGTTTCCCTATGGAGTTGGCATAGTGGGCATCACCACCCAAGTTCTTGGATTTAATGGTTTGTATTTGAACACTATTTGCTGATCGGAGGCAGTTGAGGTTAGAGTAGGGGGTTAGTATTTTGCTCAGAGCAGGGGCTCTATCAGGTTGGTTAATTATTTTGAATGCTTCCGTTAGTTGGGTGAATTTGAGAAGCTTGGGCAGTTCCAACCAGCCAAGTTTCTTTAGGTTAAGACAGTGATGAGTACGGTAAGGTGTTCCTGTTATAAATCTGGCTATGTGATTGTAGGCAACGGAGAGCATGTTAAGTTCGCGCTTATTGAGGAAAGATAGTATAGGGGAGGCGTACAGGAGGGTAAAGAGGAGATGAGTGCGGGCAATGGTTAGTTTGGCATGAGGGGTCAGAAAATTCTTAATACGATACATTGAACCGAGTTTTTTGTTTACTGTCTTAATGGAATTGCTAATGTGTATGTCAAATTTCAGCTTGTGGTCAATGGTTACTCCTAATAGTTTGGTGTTGGAGACAGGCTCTATGATGGTCCTGTTGGTGGATTTTACATGGAATGGGATATTGTTAGGAGGTGGAAGTTCGTTTCCTAGCAGAGTGGTTGCTGAGGGGAAGAATAGCAGCAACTTGTTTTTTGCTGGATTAAGTAGTAGTTTCAATTCAGAGAACCATTTTTCGACTTTAGCAAAACAGTGCTGGGTTTTTACTTGGAGTTGTGGGAGAGAGATGTCAGAGCAGATCAGGGTAGAGTCATCTGCATATTGAATGCAGGTGGCTTTGGGTATGACTAAGTGAAGATTGTTAATGAAGACTGAGAAGAGAAGGGGACCAAGTATAGAGCCCTGAGGGACGCCAATGGTGTTGGGGAGCAGGCCAGATAGCCTGTTTTGCCATTGGACAGCTTGTTGCCTACTAGTGAGGTAAGCATTGAACCAACTTAGGGCTGAGTTGTCGAGATGTAAGCCTTCCAGGGTTTGGAGCAGAAGCTGGTGGTTGACCATGTCGAAGGCTTTCGATAGGTCAAGAAAGAGAGCAGAGGATATGAGTTTATTGTTACGGTTGTTGTTGATTGAATCAATAAAGGAGAGGAGGGCCATGGTAGTACTATGATAGGGGCGAAAGCCGTGTTGGGATTTAGACAACAGACTGTTAAGGGTTAGGTAGTTTAGGAGCTGCTTGTGAACACACCGCTCCATGATTTTAGCTAATGGAGACAGGATTGCTATCGGTCTGTAGTTGGATGTTTCCGTGGAGGTGCCTCCTTTGTGGAGAGGGATGATGTATGAGATTTTCCAAATAGATGGGATGGTGGCTTCATTTATAGTTCTGTTAATCAAGATTGATATGGGATAAGCGATAGCGTCTGATGCTATCTGTAAGTATTCCGCTGGGAGGTGATCCACCGCTAGGGTGGTTGGTCTTAGTTTTTTTAAAAGGGAACGGATGTAGTGGGTAGGTACTGGTTCTAATTTAAAGGAAAGTGGAGCTGAGTCATTAGCGTGATTGGGTGATGAGGAAGTAGTAGTTAGCTGGGTGGCTAGAGACTGTATGGTCTCCGTAAAAAAGGAGTTGAAGGCGTTGGCAATTTCTACAGGATCTTTCCCTATAAGTTTCTCAGGGGTGGGGGTGGTAGATTTACCAGGATGTAGGAGGTTATTGAATACCGCCAAGAACTTCTTTGGGTTATTCTGGTGTTTGTCCTGGAGGTGGCAGTAATACTGTTTTTTGCCTTTAATAATGGCTGTTTTAGTAGAGTTTCTGAGCTGTTGGAATTTAATACGATCTAGGGGAGTTTTGGTGGCTCTCCATTTGTTCCAGGTCTGGTCACGGAGTTTGATTTTGGTTTTAGTTTCTCTGGTTAGCCAAGGTGCTATACGTTCTTTGGATCTAATTTGCCGAATAGGGGCATGACAGTCAAGTATATTAAGGAAAGTGTCATTAAAGTAAGTAACACTCTCCTGTAGGGGTAGGGTTTTGAGGATGGACCAGTTACAGGACTTGAGTTCTGCAAGGAATTGTAGTACATTAAATTTCTTCTTATTTCTTACTAATCTATATGAAGGGGGGTTTGTTGATGAGCTTTTATGTTTAATAATATAGGTGATTAGGTGGTCGCTAAGGTCATTGGGAAGGGTTCCCGAGCTATAATTAAGTGGATCCTTATTGGTTAGAATCCAGTCAATGGTGCTTTCTTTTTGTTGAGCATTTCCGATTCTGGTTGGAGATAAGATATTTTGGGAGAAACCATGTAGGTTAATAGGAAGGGGGTTAATATTAGCGGTGCAGTGAGACCAGTCAATATTGAAGTCCCCGAGTACGATGGTTTCTTGAGGGTAGTTGGAGGTTAGCCAGCTGAGAGTTTGTTCTAAGTTTTCTGTGTTCTTCCCTGGTGGGATATAAATTACTATAAGATTAATGGATTTTTGGGTGTTTAGGCATACTTTTAGAGCAATAAGTTCAATATTAGAGACTTTGGGAGGTTGAATTGAATTCAAGATGACATTCATTGTATTCCTATACATAACGGCTATTCCCCCACCCCTTTTATTTCTCCTGTCTATCCTGTGGATATTATACCCGGGTGGGAGTATCTCTTCGTCCTTGGTGGAGGGTTTTAGCCATGTTTCCGATAAGCACATAATGTCAGGGGAGTGGGTAGCCAAGATAGTGTGTAGGTTGTGAACTTTATTATTTAAGCTTCTTAAGTTGAGATGGAATATGAGCAGGGAGCCAGTAGAGGTACGGGTGAGTTTGGAGGTGTTTGAGTCTAGGATCTTGGTAGGACCTGGGTTGGGGTGGATATCGCCGTATGTGGTGATACATTTTTTCAGGTGGTCTAAGAACCTTTGAAGTTTGCATAGCAGTTTGGGATAGGCTTTATTGATCGATATCTTAGGGTGGTAGAGGGTAAGATGCACCGTTTTGGAGCTTAGGTTTTTATCAGGGTATAGAGAAGTTGAGATAGCTTGAGAGGATAGGTTTGGATGGGTGGTAGTGTATCCCTTAGGGAAGGGAATTTCCAACAGAGTTTGGTTTTCATATCTAGTTAAGTAGTAAGGAATAAGTAGGTATATTGCTATGAGAGGGGTTATGGTAAATGTAAGTTTGCCCATGATGTACTAAGGGAGAGGATGGTGAGGTGGGAGGGCTGGAAGACTTTACTTAGTGAAAGAGTAAGGCTGAGTGTATGGGAGGAGTAATAGCAAATTGAGGGGCAGTTGTAATAGGTGGAGGGTAGTGGGAGGGGCTATTTGACCTAATAAATGTAGAGGTAGTGGGGGCAGGTGGGATATGGGGGCAGGGTGGGTAGCGGAGCGGGGAATACACCCCCAGGAGTTCGCAGGGTCTTAAAGGCAGCTGGTAGTGAGTAGTATTAGACTAATTTTCAAGCAGCTACTTTGCTAGAATTAGAAGTTCCACTAATTTATCTATGCAGCATATGCTACTAGATAGGGTAGAGGTACTGACTAGTTCCTGCCAGTGGAACGCTTTCCTGGCTATTTTAGGCTACAGGATATACTTTTTACCCTGAAATGTCTTTCTAATACAGGAATCTTTATTTAGGATGAAATGCTCTGGTCAGTGCATTTGCACCAGGTTGGAGTCCTTAGAGCAGCGTTTGGGATCTGGGTGCCATGTGGTGTTTGGTTATAGTGGGGGGCTTCCTAGGATTAAACAATAGAAAGAGACATAGTTTTAATGTGACAATATTAAACTTGCTGTGTCTTTAGGCAGATTATATTGTATACAGACTTAAAAAGAAGCAAATACAGTTTACAATACTGTCGCTAAAAACTCTAAGCAGAAAGGATTATTTCCAACTTGTGAAGCTTGGTTAGAGTTGCAAAGGCACCTGCCTAACTTTACAGCAGTAGTAGAAATTCACAGGCTAACACTAGAGTTTAGTGTCCGAATGGTTAGCATGGCCCAAGTTACACAGTTATACACTCCCTCCCCAGTCTTTCAGTATACTGTTCACGTTCCAGCGTGTGTATAGTATTTGGCTATTGAGTCTTGTAAGCAATAGCATGCAAACCGAGATAATATATATTTCACCAATAACCAGTAACAACCCTTGAATACAACCGGTATATATAGTAAATATATATAGGTGTGTGTGTGTGCGTGTGTGTCTATGTATATATATATATATATATATATATATATATATATATATATATATATATATATACACACACACAAATACACACAATTCCAGCTCAAACACTGCAGGAGTGCACAGATCAAACAATATGCAGCAAATAACTTTCAGCATCCTGGAGTAAATATTTCCAATTTATTTTCAATGAAAACAGCAAAAATAAAAAAATTAGGCGGAATCTGAATTGGTTTCTGTTACAAAATGTGTGATTTGAATGTAATACAAGCATATCTATTGACTTAAAATATGTTCATCTATAGCGCCAAATAAATTCCAAACACAAACCATGTTGAAGAATATTGGGAAAATTGTGTGTCACTTCAGAATATAAATGCATTCTACTCAGTTCATTAAATCAAAAACATACATATTTAGTTGAAATTTAGTAAAGTGAAATTCCTTCTTATAACATTTCTGGTCTTTAAAAGAGCTCCTTCCTAAGTTTAAACCAGTGCTTAAACAAAATTCATGCTGCATTTATGGAACTTGTGGTTGACATCACCCAACAGATTCAAAGTTAAATAAGAATGTATACCTCCTGCTTGTCAAATGACCCTGTGAAATAATACCAGCAGAAATTAAATGTTTAGAAACATATGTACATGCAAAGAGTTATATAATGTCACAAGTTTTTTTCAGTATACAAGCACTCAAATTGGTATGGCTATAGTATCAACAAAGTAGAAAAAATGTACGTTTTATGAACCAACATTTTCTTTAAATATTATGCATTGTCTAGTTTCCCAAATAAATTCAAAACGCAAACCATATTGCAAAATATAATGTAGTGAAGAAAACTGTGTTCTATAATTATTACACTAACTGAAATGGTTTAGGATTTAATTATATCATGAAGGGAAGCAGAATGCTGATAATATTTTCCATTATGGAGTGTGTCTTGAATGTGCTTGGTACATTAGATGATGCAAAATATTTAAAGCTGATAAATGTACGTGTTTCAGATCTGCTGAAGATGGCATTCTGTAGCTGAAACTGGGTTAAATCCTGCCTAATTTTCTGACCATCAACATTGATGGCTAGCAGATGTTAATTTTTTTTTTTTTTTTTTTTTTGCGGGAGGGGATTCAGTAAAGCCAACAATGTGCACTAAAACCATGTGTGTATCATGCCACAGTATGCATTCTCCAAGTGGATCTGCACACCATGTAGAGCTGCGCAAACACAACCAACATCATGACTTACTAATTACTGCATAAGCAGCTGAATTGTGCTAATCAACCAATCCAAGTTGTAGGAGCTATTCAACAAGCTGCAAAGCAATCTTGTAGACTCAGTGGATATTTTGCCTGCAAATCCCAAAACCTTTTAGAATACAGCCATGGAAATTACTCTACATGAAAACAATGTTAGGGCCTGCTGTTGCCCTTATGTATGTGCAACAGGCCCACATCTGTGCTGCTGCTGCTAATAGACTTCAGAAAAGAAGGAAATAGGTGTTTAGATCCCATTTAACTTGTCATGGTCTGCATGAGGTAGAATGCTACAGGGTGGATAGAGACACATTGCATGGACTGTGCAACTTCTGATGTCCTCAACTGACAGCAAAGGCAGACCAAGGGTAACCAATTTGTGTGAATATTAAGGTATGTGTAGCATTTAGAATATTAGCTACAGGAACCTTACAGAGACCAACTGGGGATATGATGGCGGTGTTACAGGCATCAACATTCAGAGTCCTACATCAATTCCTGAATGCTATGCTACAACATGCCAGTGACTACATATATTTTCCCCATATACCCAAGGACAGAGATACAACTATGCAGGATTTCTACCATGTAGCACACTACCTTGAAGTCTTAGGTACCATAGACTGTACACACATTTAAATCAAAGCACCACCTGGGGAACAGAGAAGGGTGTATATAAACAGAAAGGGCTTTCACTCCATTAACTGCCAGGTCATGTGTAATGCTAAGGGAATCATACTGAATGTGCTGCTTAATGCTACTTGGCTCCCCCACCCCCAAAACAAAAGGCAAATGACAGTTTGTACAAAACAAGGAATACCACATAATTACATTGTTATACATGCTTTCAACTCATTTCTCACAAAATATGTGTACACATTTATACCCGAAAAGTCAATTTTATATGATTGCCAATCACTTCTTACTGTGACCAGCACTCCCCTGGAGGTGTCTATGGGCCATCTTAGAAGTCTAATACCCCTGTGCCATTGACAATATTGTACATTACATTTCCCTGAAATAACATATGAAAAGTGTAAAATAACCAGCTGTAACTATAACAGTTGTGATGGAAGTTAATTAAAACTGTCAGTTTGAGAAACTAAAATGCCTGCCAGAGTGCCTGTGCAAACAGTGAGCTATACACAAATGCATACAGGTAAAGTTCCATTTTCTATTGCATATATATTAAATGTTATCTTTGTAACATTACCAAATCTAGCATGTACTTGAAAAATACAATCATACCTTAGCAAGATCAGAATACTTTTGTGCAGATAAATCAAAATGAATAGCAATCTTCTGAATTATTCACATATACAAATCTCCTCACCTTCAAGTTCCCTAGCTACATGGTTAACTTTTTATAGTGTAGATTCAGACCACTGAGCATGCTGGTGATTAATATGAGGTGTGAACTCATTAGAATTGCTGAATTTCAAACTTTTGACTTTGTGTAGCAAGTGTAAACATAGTGTAAGCATTACCTCATTGTTAGTTGGTAATGGATTGCAACTGTGAATGATTAGTGTGAGCGAGAAGGAAGACACAACAGCAGTTCAGACTACTTTACCTGCAGTAAGTGTGTCACCAAGAGTACACAGTGTAGCAAGCTTTAAAATGGAAGTGTACAGCCTGCATTCCTTATTTTGCTTCACTAATAGCCAAACTCTTCTCTCTTTGCTGAAATCTATATTTTACTGTCATAATTTTATTGTACATTTTAATGGCAATGATTCAAAGTGCCCTGTAGACTGCATGTCTGAGAGTGCAACACAGATGAGAAGATTGAACACAATACAAAGTGTAGGCAGAGTTGCATTGTTAAAAACAAAATTCATAAATAGTTGTATGATAGCTCATTGAGCTAAATATGTAAGCTACGTGTACAAACAAATGAGAGTGTACAGCTGCATGGCTGAAGGGTTACTACTTGCATTTGACTACAACCCTAATGGCTTTAATGTGTGGTTGGATCAGCTGCTGTTATTAGAAGCAAATCTGCTGTTGTCAATTATGTTGGATGATAGTGATACACATAGGAGTGATATGGATATGACATGTAGTGCTACTTTTTTCACTAAGTTAAGAAAACTTGAAAATATGTTTAAATACAAATGACTGCAATGGCTGTACTTACATTTTGAAGCCTGTGTTCAACATAAGCAGATTACGCATCTTAAGGATGCCAACATATGAGAATACGTATTTTGAATTGCTGAAAAGGTGGCAGAACTTAAATTTGCAGCTTAGTTTTGATTATTTGAAACTTATGATAGACTTTTTTCACCCTGATGAAATATCACAACTTAGAGATATTAAGGCTTTATTAAAGGAGATACATACAGACTTTACCTCTGAAATTTGTAGAATCTAAACTGAGGACATGTTTGAAGGTGTTGTGAGTTATGAGAAGAGGCTCCAGTTTGTGAAACTAAGGAAACTCAAATGAGACATTTCTGATTTTCAGAAAGGGCATATTTTTACTTGGCCTCAGGAACAGAGGACAAATGAAACTATGGCGTCCAATGTACAAGCTAACGATATGATGAAAGAAGTAGTAAATGGCAATCTTTTAAAGTAGCCTCCCAATTAAAGAATAAAACCATGAACAGCATGGAACTTGTGCCTCCATCTGTTGTTAACTATGATTTATCTACTACTACTATTACTACTACTACTACTACATTGCCCTCTATGTCTAGGACTGGGAACATTCATTTGAATTCTTTTCGGTTAGAAAGCCCTTTACCAGTTAGTATAGGCCATAAAAAGAGCCACTCGAAGCGCAGGGGGAGGAAAGGGCATATTCAGTATTTGAACCCAGGTGAAACTATGACCATGAGGAGATGGCACCAAATGAATTAATTTTAATATATGTTCGTTTGTCTTAGGTGATGAATGGATTTGTGTATTGAACAAGGGTCTTTTCTTTGTACCTACAAGAACAACTACATTAAGTGAGGTCTTAACAGACCTGAGACTTTTTGCAAGGAATATTTCTTTATTGCTTATATATCCTGAACAATCAAATTATTTTAACATTTATAAGAAACTGGGCACCTTCACCCTGATTACACATCCTTTTATTGAAGCTTTTGTGGGGATTTGTGAAGAAGAGATATGTTCTTCCCTGACAACTAAATGTAAATGTTGTTTCTATAATTTAAAACCTCAACAAGTTACTGCACTAGAAAAGCTAAGATCTGCCCCCCCCACACCTTGAGATATGACCAGCAGATAAAGCTGGGGAATAGTAATTATGGATAAGCAGTGCTACCTTGAACAGATCTATTAAACACTGAATGAAGTCAAGACTTATAAGAACATCACTGGGCATTTAGTTAAAGCCATTATTTATAGAGTACATGTGCTAGTCTATGAGGAAGTGATGGGCTGGTATGGTGTTAAGGAGAGGAATGCAGAATGTCAGATGGTAGTGGATTTTGTGAAAAGGATGGCCATGGCTTTGGTGAATACGTATTTTAAGAAGAGGGAGGAACTTTGGTGAATACGTATTTTAAGAAGAGGAAGGAACATAGGGTGACATACAAGAGTGGAGGAAGATGCACACAGGTGGATTATATCCTATGCTGGAGGGTCAATCTGAAGGAGATTGGAGACTGTAAGGTGATGACAGGGGAAAATTGTAGTTAGGCAGCATAGGATGGTGGTCTGTAGGATGATGTTGGTGATAAAGAACAGGAGGACAAGTGCAAGAGCAGTGCCAAGGATCAAATGGTGAAGTTGAAAAAGGGTGAGTGTGAGGTGGAGTTCAGGAAAGAGATAAAACAGGCACTGGGGGTCAGTGAAGAGTTACCGAATAGCTGGGTAACTACAGCAGAAATGGTAAGGGAGACAGCTAGAAAGGTGCTTGGTGTGACATCTGGAAAGAGGAAAGTGGACAAGGAGACCTGGTGGTGGAATGAGGAAGTACAAGAGAGTATACAGAGGAAGAGTGAAGAAGAAGTGGTATTGTCAGATAGATCAAGAAAGTAGACAGGAGTATAAGAAGATGAGGAGCATGGCAAAGAAAGAGGTGGTGAAACTAAGGATAAGACATATGGAGAGTTGTATGAAAGGTTGGACACTAAAGAGGGAGAAAAGGACCTGTACCGATTGGCTAGACAGAAGGACCAAGTTGGGAAAGATGTGCAGCAGGTAAGGGTGAAAAACAATAATGAGGGAAATGTACTCAGAAGTGAGGAGAGTGTGGTGAGCAGATGGAAAGAGTACTTTGAGGGGCTGATGAATGAAGAGAATGAGAGAGAGATAAGGTTGGATGATGTGGGGATAGTGAATCAGGAAGTGAAACAGATTAGCAAAGAAGAAGTAAGGACAGCTATGAAGAGGATGAAGAATGGAAAGGCTGTTGGTCGAGATGACCTACCAGTGGAAGCATGGAGGTCCTTAGGAGAAATGGCAGTGGAGGTTTTAACCAGATTGTTTAATGAAATCTTGGAAAGTCAGAGAATGCCTGAGGAGTGGAGAAAAAGTGTTTTCGTACCTATTTTTAAAAATAAGGGTGATGTGCAGAGCTGTTGTAACTACTGAGGGATAAAACTGATAAGTCACAGCTTGAAATTATGGGAAAGAGTAGTGAAAGCTAGGTTAAGAAGGGAGGTGATGATTAGTGATCAGCAGTATGGTTTCATGCCAGGAAAGATGTGATGCGATGTTTGCTCTGAGAGTGTTGATGGAGAAATGTAGAGAAGGTCAGAAGGAGTGGCATTGTGTCTTTGTGGACTTGGAGAAAGCATATGATAGGGTGCCTAGAGAAGAGTTGTGGTATTGTATGAGGAAGTCAGGAGTGGCAGAGAAGTATGTAAGAGTGGTACAGGATATGTACGAGGGCTGTGTGACAGTGGTGAGTTCTGCAGTGCCAGTGACAGATGCATTTATGGTGGAGGTGGGATTACATCAGCTCTGAGTCCTATCTTATTTGCAATGGTGATGGACAGGTTGACAGACGATATCAGATAGGAGGCTCCATGGGCTATGATGTTTGCAGATGACATGGTGATCTGTAGTGAGAATAGGGACTAGGTTGAGGAGACCCTGCAGAGGTGGAGATATGCTCTAGAGAGGAGAGGAATGAAGGTCAGCAGGACTAAGACAGAATATGTGTGTGAATGAGAGGGAGGATAGAGGAATGGTGAGGATGCAGGGAGTAGAGTTTGTGAAGGTGGATGAGTTTATGTACTTAGGATCAATGGTTCAGAGTAATGGTGAGTGTAGAAGAGAGGTGAAGAAGAAAGTACAGGCAGAGTGGAATGGGTGGAGAAGAGTTTCAGGAGTGATTTGCGACAGACGGGTACCAGTAAGAGTGAAAGGGAAGGTCTACAAGAGGGTAGTGAGACCAGCTATGTTGTATGGGTTGGAGAAGGTGGTACTGACAAAAAGGCAGGAGTCAGAGCTGGAAGCGGTAGAGTTAAAGATGTTAAGATTTGAACTGGGTGTGACAAGGATGGACAGGATTAGGAATCAGTATATTAGAGGGTCAGCTCAGGTTGGATGGTTTGGACACAAAGCCAGACAGGCAAGATTGCATTGGTTTAGACATGTGCTGAGGAGGTATGTTGGGTATATTGGGAAAAGGATGCTAAGGATGGAACTGTCAGGTAAGTGGAAAAGAGGAAGGCCTAAGATAAGGTTTATGGATGTGGTGAGAGAGGACACGCAGGTGGTTGTTGTGACAGAGCAAGATGCAGAAGACATAAAGAAATGGAAACAGGTGATCTGCTGTGGTGACCCCTAATGGGAACAGCCAAAAGAGAAGAAGAAGTCTATGACCTACTTATGACTGGCCAGATTAGTGAGGAACTACATGAATATTTTCATACTGAACACCCCATTGTTCCAATGCTGTATGGCCTACCTAAGGTACATAAGTACCCTGTGCAACCACCTATGTATCCTATTGTATCCAGCCCCAGCTGGGTCACAGGATCCCTATCAAATTTAATAGAGAAGACACTTAAACCTGCACTCAATAAGGCTTTGACAATATTTAAAGATACTAAGTCTTTCTTAGAGGAGCTTTTTTCTTGGTATGATCAATATGATGGGAATTATGACTAGGGTTTTTTCACATTAAATGTAATTTCACTGTTTACAGTGAGACCTAATGATTAGGGCATGGATTGTGTGAGGTGATTCCTTGGTAATACTACTGACTGACCAGTGAGTAAGGTCAATTTGCTATGTGAACTAATTGAACTTGTACTTGAAAAACAATAACTTTTATATCCCGCAGGCAGGAGTTGTGATGGGCATGGCATGTAACAACCCTTATGCCAACTTGGCCCTTACATGCTGGGAACAGGAGTATGTATTACATAATAATGATTTGTGGGGAATATCCTGTACAACAGGCGATTTGTGGATGATATATTTCTCATATGGAAAGAAATAGAATGGAGCTTGAATAGTTTTATTGATTTGGTACACAAGACATATGATTTTTTGAAGTTTAGTTATTACCTTTCTCATGAAAGCATAGATTTCCTCAATGTTACAGTTAAGGGAGCACTGGGACATTGCCACACTCATCTCTACAGGAACCCTCATACTAGGAATACCCAGTTACACAGACCCAGCATGCATCCTGGTTATTATAGGCAAATAGGTTCATAGATTAGTACTAAGCTAAGTGCCCTTGTGGGTCATTTTTAAGCCTAGCCAATTACCCAATGTGAGAATAAAAACCTGCATCTTGTGTCTGTAAGGTAAACAAATTAACCATTATGCCAACCTCCCACCCGATAACCAGCTCTGGTAGGTCTTGAACCCACAATTCCATCATTATATTACTAGAAATGTTACGAAGGGACAATTCCTGTGGAAAATTAGGCTACATGATGATGACCTGGCTCCAGCTTTTGGACTTCTTAAGAATTAATTTCTAGCTTGAGGATATAAATTACATGGGA
The DNA here is from genome assembly GCF_019279795.1 of Protopterus annectens. Lineage (NCBI taxonomy): Eukaryota > Metazoa > Chordata > Ceratodontiformes > Protopteridae > Protopterus > Protopterus annectens. The sequence continues at coordinate 177,768,540 of NC_056741.1, read as the reverse complement.
TTGAACATTGCACAGATGAGGTACTTAGAATGAGGGGTAATGATGCAAGACCCTACTTTTCTGAGAGATCCAGGAATGATAATATTGGAGAAAGTACCTCTGCTAGTACACGTCATAAGAATAGGGTTTGTCTCAACTATTCAAGTGATGTGAACATATGTAATATTTTGAAAAAGAATTGGTCTATTTTACAAGCTGATCCTGACATCAGAAAGGTTATTGCTATATCTCCTATGTTTTGTTTTAGGAATAACCTTTCTCTTAAATGACAATTATGCTATTGGAATAACTTGACAGAGACTGCAGTTCACTCTGATCAAGAAGGGACTTTTAAATGTTGCACTTGCAGAGCATTTAAATATATTTTAACAAACAGCTCATTTCTGCAACCCAGTAATAGAGATAGATTTTTATAGCAACTGTAAGAGTAAAGATCTGGTTTATTATGCAGACTCCCTGTCTGCAGAGTCTTCTATATTGGCAAAATGAATTGCTTGCTAAAATAAAGTGTTATGGAGCATATAAATTATATAAATTAAAATAAAGTAACCAATGCCCAGGCCAAGCATGTAATGGAACAAGGTAGTGATCACTCAAAGTATTTCATGCTGGAGCTGACTTCATTGAATGAATGGGGTAGAGATCGGAATAATAGAACAGAATAATGTGAGCTACATTGGATACTACGTTTACAAGCACATCTTTCACCAGCACTGAATGGGACAGTTTCATTGAAGCCAGTGTTGAAATCCCACACTGTACATCATTAGATTACACTCTTGGGGCCTGGCTCATAATAAACACTTGATTGGTTGATTCATTTATGAGTAGTCAGCTGACTGCATGTGATTGGACCTTGTTAGATTTTTAAATGCTCTTCCTTTAGTGATTTTAATGGTCTGAAGAAATAGAGTGACTGTCTGTAAAAGCTCTTACCTTTGATTTTACATTTCCTGCTTTATTAAAGGGTATGGTTCATTTTCAGCCATGTTGATTGGAGTTATATTTATTTTCTTAGAGAATTTGATTTAGTATTACTCTAATCTTTTTGAGTGGCTTTGATTTTTGTTTGGCATTATTTTGTTTTCTTTTTTAATATTAATATTTATGAGAAGTGGACTTAGAGAAAATACAGTGAAAAGGTGAAATAAATTAAAATTAATATAAGTTTCTTATGAGATAAAGGCAGCATAAATTAAAGCTGTGAATCAAGTGTGTGTGTTGCTTACCTGGTGAACACAATGAAGCACACATCACATAGTATATGTAGATCATGATTCATGTCCCACATTTAGCTTTTAGTGATGACATTTTATAAAGACTTTTTTTGACAATATTAAGACATGCTGAGCTTAGCTAATCTTGTTTGCATGTTGCTCACCTCCATGCAAACATGGTGTAATGGTCCAGACAGCAAGCAGATGTCAGTTTCATAAATTATACATTGCTACATCTTTTGTAGTCCATCATGCAAGCACACTAAGTAGCATGAGGGAAAGTCAGCAAGCTTCCACAACACCTGCAGGTCTAGAACACCTGTGGACAACAGTCAGACATTGTTAATTTCATAAAAGATACATTGTTGCATCTTTTGCTGACCATTGCACAAACACACTAAGCAGCTTTGTGTGGTCAACAAGCTTCTACAACACCTGCAGGTCCAGAGCAAATGCAAAAAGCACACAGACTATTTAATGAAATGTTTGATGGAATTTTGTTTTGTAGTAAATGCAGTGTTTTATGTTTTAAACAAACTCCTTGTTTATTTATTTACTTACTTATTTTATTAGTTAGTGAAGGTGCAGGACTGAGTACACATGGCCAATTTCAGTCTCACTCCTTAGGTAAACTTAATATATAGGAAACTCTGAGTTATATCATTACATTAACAAAAGACTGGCCATTGTACTGAAAACTATTTTCACCCAAAAATGCTTTATTGTATGGGCAGAATGTTCTACTTCATATATTTTCAGCAGGTAGCATTGTTTCTAAATCTTTTTAGTTGGATATGTGTTATAGCATAAACTTTAGAATGGAAAACTGAATCTGATTGAATGTAAATTGCGATGTGAATTACATGCAAATGATTTAAACCTTTTTTCCACGTGTTGCTTTTGTAATGTATCCCTGCCTGTATTCGGTAATCTGAACATTTATTATTTTCTTTCTAGATTCTCACTTGTCAAATAAGCTGCACCAGTCTATTCAGAATCATGCAGAAAAAGATAAGAAATGTATGGACCTTAACATTAGTTCTGGAAACCTCAATAAAGAACTCCAAGAAAACAAGGAAAATTTCGCCAAACTTGTCAATAACATTCAATATGTGTGTGAAGGAAAAGAAGTTCATGATTTAAAAATAGCTGGTAAAGGTTTCTTTATTGTTTGTAAATTTCAATGACTAATTCTGAATTTTTTGAAATGATATTGTAAATGACACTGCATATTTCATCTCTACAAGAATAAATACAGGGACATGAATGAATACTGAAAATATACGGTGTAGATAACTACAATTTTAGTGAGTTTTTAACATTAGGGATATTTTAAACATGAAATTTATGGCAGAGTTTTTAGCAGTCATTTTCATCAAAGTAAAGAAATAATCATAAATCTATGTAACACAATGCATGTCAGATGTCATTAATGCCAGCACGTACAATATTTTTCACTTGACCTTTTCTTCCGCTTCGATCATTTTTTAATCAGCAAAGAATACTTGAGATTCATTTCAGGTATTTTAATGTTTTTGACAATGGCAGTGTAAAAATCCAAATTATTCACAAAAGCCTGCTACTGTCCTTCACAATCTCTACATAGTTTCTTTATTTGATGGTTTATATGACCAAACATAAACGATTACCCGCATCCAACTTTTGCACAACATATATATGGTAGACAAAATTATTACAAAATGTCTAGAATTTGGATGCAGATAACCTTTGATGTTTGGTCATATAATTCATCAAACAAACACAATATACAGAAATTGTGAAGGACAGTAGCAGGCTTATCTGAATAATGTGCATTTTACACTGCCATTGGCAAAAACATTAAAATATGAGTTTTGAGAATCCTTTACTGATGATTAAGCAATGATAGGAATGGAAGTGAGAGCAGCATAGTGGCACAGTGGATAGCATTGTTGACTCACAGCAAGAGTTCCCTTGTTTGATTCTTGGCTGTGGTGGCTTTGTGTGCAGTCTGCATGTTCTCGCTGTGTTCATGTAGGTTTTCTCCAGGTGGTCTGCTTTCCTTCCCACATTCCAAAGAAATGCAGTATGTGGATTGAATACTCAAAATTGGCCATAGGTGTGAATTTGTTGTGAGGAAGAACTACTGTGACAGGGCTAGCCATATGGTAGTATAAACCGTGGCTGTAGATGATTGTCACTGTTGAAGTAACACCATGGGGAGAAGGAGTGATGGGTGGCTATATAACTACTTATAATACTATGAATGACAGTAAATGAATCTTTTGAAATTAATGGAGTCTAATGACTATATGTTGTTCACAAAACATATCACGATGCATGATTTGGTCATATTTTGTCATAGTTTATAAAATGTGTGGTAATGTGCATTAATACTGCTTAGCTTGTTAGATCCAATAACCTAACACCAACTCATATCCCCTACTTTGCTGCCTTTGTGGTTAGAAACATCCAAATCTTTTAAACCTTTGAGTGTGTTTAGATAATTATTTAATATTACCCAAGAAAGCAGTATAATAAAGGCAAATGATTCTTGTAATTTTCCTACAAGAAATTAAAAATAAGAAATTAAAATTAAATCACCACATGGTCCAGCAATGGTCTGATATCTGCACTAAACCATACAAGTCTGGAGTATACAAAGCATTTAGTTAAATGCTGAAATTCATGAGTAAGGGATTTAGCAGTGATGGAAGTTCAGTGTAGATAATGTGTACAGTGCCTATGGATGTAAGGAAGCTTGTGCTTATGAAAGTCTCTGCTCCAGATGTGGAACTGCTTACCATCTTATAGTCTGTTTAAAAATTCTGCTTTCACTTTGATTTCAATATTATTTTGAAATGAAGCCTAAATTATTTAGATGATCCATACCTCTCAACTGTACAGATTTTCGCAGAATGTTCATATTTTTGCCTTATATTTTTGGCCCATTTTTCATAAAATTGTGGCTTTCTGGCAAATTAGTGGCAAATCATTATGATTTGAACTTTAGATTTCATACCCTTCAGAAAATTCATGCTAATGCAAAACCTTTTATTATATCAACTTTCTAAGTCTGTAAGAGCCATATTTCAAAATTATCCCTATTTGTACCACTTTTTATGGCTTTGTCCAGATTCCTTACTGTAAGAGGTTGACATATGTTCAAGTCTGATATGTCCAAAGCATAAAAAGGGTTTACAGTAAACGCATGTGGGAATGGAGGTTGAATACACAGATTTCCATCTCAATGATGCAGAATATGCTTGCTTTACTCCAAAAAAAAAGGTAGGAGGTTACATTACTTTTTCTTTCTCAAGACTGAATTACAGAAAGTCCAGCCATTTGAAATAACTTTTTACAATTATTTTAAAGTCTTAATGTAAACTCACTGCCCTTTTTAATCTTACACACATCCAAGTTCAGAGGTAGATTTTACTATCCTTAAAGTTATGTGCATTAAGACATATCATTAATATTGACTTTTCTATTGCAAAATAATCCTTTTGAATGCCTAACAGACCAAGATGTTTTAGAGTCCCACAAGATGCAATGTTTGTCAGTCTCTGAATATGGTTCAGCCTAAATGGGACATAACAAAACAATAACAGAAATGGGCATAGCAGAAAATCAGGAATTATATGAACAATTGTTAGAATGCGGATATAAGAATACATAATTATAATGCACAAGGTGGCACATAAATACAACGATTTAGTTTTAGACTCCCCTTTACTATTTTCTTCACAAAACTGCTACTAATTCTGAATGGGCTTGAAGTGAAAATACTTAAAGAATACCGAGGACACAGATACTTATGCATGAAATTAAATTTGTTTCTCTGTACATATCCCCTGGCATTAATCTTTCCATACAAGTCTCTTCGTCAAATATTCTACAGTTTGTTAACTTTAGCTGGCTCCTATTTGACACAATTATTACTTATTTTGTGAAAATGGGCAACCTGTACATCACCACTGTGATGGAAGAATGAACGTTCTCCAGTAGGATTTAATGTAATTCTGCAGCTGGATGCTAAGGCCCACTGAAAAACGAGTTTGCTGCTTCAAGGCACAATATTAAGCAGCCATGGAACTTGGACTTTAACAGAGGTAATTGAGCCATTATTTTACATGCACTAAGCAGAGCTATTGCTATTTAGTGAGTGCAAAATTAAAAAACAAATAAATAGAGTGCATGCTGGTGTTTATCTCTGTGGTATGAGAGGGTATGTTTGAATTTAAGAAAGAGAGTGATCTAGCCATTATTTTCCACTCCCTAAGCTGTGGTTTTGCTGTTTGAAAGGTGAAAAATTAAAACAAACAGATAATAAAAGTATAAATAGTATAAAAATTTGGGAGCAAATCTTTAACATTATATTGGCTTAGAGGTTCCTATCCACTTTCTTTTAGGACATTCTGCAAGTGTACAAACACATTCTTAGATTAGATAGAAGATGTAGAAACAATACAGATTGTTGGCTTGAGTTGGTTTATAATTGTCTATAGTACATGTTTTTATGTTTATTTTTTACATTTTCCTTTACTTGATTAATACGATATCTATTCTTAATGTATGATGTGGAAATTTGAAATGGAACTGAACATTGGAAGCAATTTTGTACATAATGTAAATAGTGTGTGAATTGTATTATGGTTTTGAAAAACAATAAAAATGATTATTGAAAAAAAAAACAAACAGATAATGAAAAAATATAAAAAATTCTGTGGATATGTCTAGTCTGTGTGTGTGTGTGTGTGTGTGTGTGTGTGTGTGTGTGTGTGTGTGTGTGTGTGTGTGTGTGTGTGTGTGTGTGTGTGTGTGTGTGAGAGAGCACAATTGATCAAGCAATTGCTGCAAATCCTTTAACATTAAGAGGTATAGATGCATCTCAACTCCTTAGCTCAAGAAATCTGGTTAAAGCCTAAAGTAATTGGGAGACAAATCATGAAACGTATGGACAGATTTTAAATATTGCTCTTATTAAAACAGGAGGTTGCTATAACAGGATATATGTTTACATGCATATGTGAAAGGATATGAATTAAGTACCTCTCATCTGTCCCTGATTTTCAGGGACATCTCTAATTTTGTTTTAGATTTCAGTGCTAGCACTGTTAATTGCTTCTAAAACTGGTATACTAGGAGAAAAGATGATGAATTATGCTTAATAAACTAAGACAATAACATGAGATATAGTACTTTTTTGCTTCAGAAAATGTATATTAATACAAATTGTCTTATTCTGTCAGTGTCCCAAATTAACACTACAAATATTTTAAAAGTGACCATGAGTATTTCTAGATTTGACCCTAATTCTGTTGAGATTCGTCTTTGATTAGTTGAGAGCTGCGATACATTTGTAACTCAAATGTAACGCAGCATTCAGTGATTTCAATCCCCTAGTGATTTGCCAGCATATACCACAGCAAGTTTAAAACAGTAGGCATGGGATTTATTTTAAATAAAAAATATCAATATCTATCTATATATATATATATATATATATATATATATATATATATATATATATATAGATAGATAGATATATCTATATATAGATATATATAGATAGATATTGATAATTTTATTTATATAGATATATGTAGATATATATATATATATATATAGTATATATATATATATATATATATATATATATAGATATATATAGATATATATATATATAGATATGTATGTGGATATATATATATATATATATAGATATATATATATCTATATATATATATATATATATATATATATATATATATATATATAGATGATATAGATATATATATATATATATATATATATATATATATATATATATAGATATATATATATATATATATATATATATACATATATATATATATATATATATATATATATATATATATATATATATATATATATATATATATGGGTCCATGTCATATGGTCAACTGTTCATTTGACTGAAAGTTCATTTGGTCGACAGTTCCTTTGATACAAGCATTTGCCCCTTCCCCAATGTTGTGCGACTGGGTTGTTATATATAGTTAGGGTGTGGGGGCACTGCCCCCTCATTGGGGTCTGGGAAGCCCCCACCTATAATTCTTGTCGATCAAATGAACTGTCGAAAATGAACTTTCAGTCAAATGAACAGTCGACCATATGACATGGACCCATATATATATATATATATATATATATATATATATATATATATATATATATATATATATATATCTTAAGAATTAATTTCTAACTCGAGGATATAAATTACATGAAACTGACCACTGCATGAATGAGGTACTTTGTATGAGGGGTAGAGATGGAACACCCAAATTTTCTGAGAGATCCAGGACTGATAATATTGGAGACACTACCCCTGCTTCTACACATCATAACAATTTAGTTTGTTTAACCTATTCGAGTGATGTGAACTTAATATGTAATATTTTGAAAAAGAATTGGTCTATTTTACAAGCTGACCGTGAAATCAGATATTTATTGATAATTTTCCTAGGTTTTATTTTAGGAATAACCTTTCTCTTAAATGACAATGATGCTATCTGAATAACTTGACATAGACTGCAGTTCACTCTGATCAAGAAAGAAATTTTAAGTGGTGCACTTGCATATTGTAGATATATTTTAACACTTAATTTCTGCAACCCAGTATCGGTTTTATAATAGAGATAGGTTTTTATTGCAACTGTAAGAGTAATAAATATCTGGTTTATTATGCAGACTCCTTGTCTGCAGAGCCTTTTATACTGGTAAAACAAATTGCTTGCTAAAATAAAGTGTTATGGAGCATATAAATGATATAAATAAAAAGCAAGTAACCAATGCCCAGGCCAAGCATGCAATGGAACGAGGTAGTGATCACTCATTCAAGTTTTTCATGCTGGAGCTGACATCATTGAATGCATGGGGTAGAGATCAGAATAATATAACAGAATACTGGGAGCTATGTCAGAAACTACCTTTACAAGCACACCTGTCACCAGCACTGAATGGGACAGTTTCATTGAAGCCAGTGTTGAAATTCCACTCTGTACATCATTGGATTACACTCTTGGGGGCCTGGCTCATAATAAACATTTGACTGGTTGATTAATTTATGAGTGAGTAGTCATCTGGCTGCATGTGAGTGGACCTTGTTATATTTTTAAATTCTCTTCCTTTAGTGATTTTTTATGGTCTAAAGAAATAGATTGTCTGTAAATGCGCTTACCTTTTATTTTACATTTCCTGCTTTATTAAAGGGCATGGTTCATTTTCAGCCATGTTGATTGGAGTTATATTTATTTTCTTAGAATATTTGATTTTGTATTACTCTGACCTTTTTGAGTGGCTTTGATTTTTGTTTTGTATTACTTTGTATTTTCATTTGTTTTCTTTTTTAATATTAATATTTGTGAGAAGTGGACAGAACAAATACAGTGAAAAGGTGAAATAAATTAAAATTAATATAAGTTTCTTATTTGATAAAGGCAGCATAAATTAAAGCAGTGAATCAAGTGTGTGTGTTGCATACCTGGTGAACACAATGAAGCACACATCACATAGTACATGTTGATCATAATAGAATTCCCACATTTAACTTTTAGTGATGAAATTTTATAAAGACATTTTTTGACTAAGACATGCTGAGCATAGCTAATCTTGTTTGCGTGTTGCTCACCACCATGCAAACATGGTGTAATGGTCCAGACAGCAGGCAGATGTCAATTTCATAAATGATACATTGCTACATCTTTTGTCTTCCATTGCACAAACACACTAAGCAGCTTTGGGTGGTCAGCAAGCTTCCACAACACATGCAGGTCTAGAACAAATGCAAACATCACAAAGACTTTAGTTAATAAAATGTTTGATGGAATTTTGTCTTGTAGTAAATGCAGTGTTTTATGTTTTAAACAAATTCCTTGTTTATTTATTTACTTGCTTATTTTATTAGTTAGTTGAGGTGCAGGACTGAGTACACATGGCCAATTTCAGTCTCACTCCTTAGGTAAACTTTAATATATAGGAAACTCTGACTTGTATCATTACATTAACAAGACTGGCCATTGTACTGAAAACTATTTTCACCCAAAAATGCTTTATTGTATGGGCAGAATGTTATACTTCATATATTTTCAGCATGTAGCATTGTTTCTAAATCTTTTTAGTTGGATATGTGCTATAGAAATGTATGGATCTTAACATTAGTTCTGGAAACCTCAATAAAGAACTCCAAGAAAACAAGGAACATTTCGCCAAACTTGTCAATAACATTCAATATGTGTGTAAAGGAAAAGAAGTTCATGATTTAAAAATAGCTGGTAAAGATTTCTTTATTGTTTATACATTCAAATGACTAATTCTGAATTTTTTGAAATGATATTGTAAATGACACTGCATATTTTATCTCTATAAGAATAAATACAGGGACATGAACGAATACTGAAAATATACGGTGCAGATAACTGAAATTTTATAGTGAGTTTTTAACATTAGGGATATCCTAAACATGAAATTTATGGCAGAGTTTTTAGCAGTTATTTTCATCAAAGTAAAGAAATAATCATAAATCTATGTAACACAATGCATGTCAGGTGTCATTAATGCTAGCACGTACAATATTTTTCACTGGACCTTTTCTTCCACTTCGATCATTTTTTAATCAGTAATGAATACTTGAGACTCATTTCAGGTATTTTAATGTTTTTGACAATGACAGTGTAAAAATCCAAATTATTCACTAAAGCCTGCTAATGTCCTTCCCAATCTCTACATAGTTTCTTTATTTGATGGTTTATATGACCAAACATAAATGATTACCCGCTTCCAACTTTTGCACGACATATATATGGTAGACAAAATTATTACAAAATGTGTAGAATTTGGATGCAGATAATCTTTGATGTTTGGTCATATAATTCATCAAACAAACGCAATATACAGAAATTGTGAAGGACAGTAGCAGGCTTATCTGAATAATCTGCATTTTACACTGCCATTGGCAAAAACATTAAAATACCTGAATGAGTTTTGAGAATCCTTCACTGATGATTAAACAATGATAGGAATGGAAGTGAGAGCAGCATAGTGGCACAGTGGATAGCATTGCTGACTCACAGCAAGAGTTCCCTTGTTTGATTCTTGGCTGGGGTGGTCTCTGTGTGCAGTCTGCATGTTCTCCCTGAGTTCATGTAGGTTTTCCCCAGGTGGTCTGCTTTCCTCCCACATTCCAAAGAAATGCAGTATGTGGATTGAATACTCAAAATTGGCCATAGGTGTGAATTTGTTGTGAGGAAGAACTACTGTGACAGGGCTAGCCATCTGGTAGTATAAATCGTGGCTGTAGATGATTGTCACTGTTGAAGTAACACCATGGGGAGAAGGAGTGATGGGTGGCTATATAACTACTTATAATACTATGAATGACAGTAAAGGAATCTTTTGAAATTAATGGAGTCTAATGACTGTATGTTGTTCACAAAACATATCACGATGCATGATTTGGTCATATTTTGTCATAGTTTATAAAATGTGTGGTAATGTGCATTAATACTGCTTAGCTTGTTAGATCCAATAACCCAGCACCATCTCATATCTCCTACTTTGCTGCCTTTGTGGTTAGAAACATCCAAATCTTTTAAACCTTTGAGTGTGTTTAATTAGATAATTATTTAATATTACCCAAGAAAGCAGTATAATAAAGGCAAATGACTCTTGTAATTTTCCTACAAGAAATTAAAAATAAGAAATTAAAATTAAACAACCACGTGGTCCAGCAATGGTCTGATATCTGCACTAAACCATACAAGTCTGGAGTATAAAACGCATTTAGTTAAATGCAGAAATTCATGAGTTAGGAATTGAGCAGTGATGGAAGTTCAGTGTAGATAATGTGTGCAGTGCCTATGGATGTAAGGAAGCTTGTGCTTATGAAAGTCTCTGCTCCAGATGTGGAACTGCTTACCATTTTATAGTATGTTTAAAAATTCTGCTTTCACTTTGATTTCAATATTATTTTGAAATGAAGCCTAAATTATTCAGATGATCCATACCTTACATCTGTACAGATTTTCGCAGAATGTTCAGACTTTTGCCTTATATTTTTGGTCCATTTTTCATAAAATTGTGGCTTTCTGGCAAATTAGTGGCAAATCATTAAATATTGAAGTTAGAAAATGATGGTAGACATTTGAATTTTAGATTTCATACCCTTCAGAAAATTCATGCTAATGCAAAACCTGTTATTCTATCAACTTTCTAAGTCTGTAAGAGCCATATTTCAAAATTATCCCTATTTGTACCACTTTTTATGGCTTTGTCCAGATTTCTAACTGTAATAGGTTGAGGTATGTTCAAATCTGATATATCCAAAGCATAAAAATGGTTAAACAGTAAACGCATGTGGGAATGGATTTCCATCTCAATGATGCAGAATATGCTTGCTTTACTCCAAAAAAAAAAGCGAAGGTAGGAGGTTACATTACTTTGTCTTTCTCAAGACAAAATTACAGAAAGTCCACCCATTTGAAATAACTTTTTACAATTATTTTAAAGTCTTAATGTAAACTCACTACCCTTTTTAATCTTACACACATCCAAGTTCAGAGGTAGATTTTACTATCCTTAAAGTTATGTGCATTAAGACATATCATTAATATTGACTTTTCTATTGCAGAATAATCCTTTTGAATGCCTAACAGACCAAGATGTTTTAGAGTCCCACAAGATGCAATGTTTGTCAGTCTCTGAATATGGTTCAGCCTAAATGGGACATAACAAAACAATAACAGAAATGGGCATAGTAGAAAATCAGGAATTATATGAACAATTGTTAGAATGCGGATATAAGAATACATAATTATAATGCACAAGGTGGCACATAAATACAATGATTTAGTTTTAGACTCCCCTTTACTATTTTCTTCACAAAACTGCTACTAATTCTGAATGGGCTCGAAGTGAAAATACCTAAAGAATTCCGAGGACACAGATACTTATGCATGAAATTAAATTTGTTTCTCTGTACATATCCCCTGGCATTAATATTTCCATACAAGTCTCTTCGTCAAATATTCTACAGTTTGTTAACTTTAGCTGGCTCCTATTTGACACAATTATTTATTTTTTAAGAATGGGCAACATGTACATCACCACTGTGATGGAAGAATGAACGTTCTTCAGTAGGATTTAATGTATTTCTGCAGCTGGATGCTAAGGCCCACTGAAAAACGAGTTTGCTGCTTCAAGGCACAATATTAAGCAGCCATGGAACTTGGACTTTAACAGAAGTAATTGAGCCATTATTTTACATGCACTAAGCAGAGCTATTGCTATTTAGTGAGTGCAAAATTAAAAAACAAATAGAGCGCATGCTGGTGTTTATCTCTGTGGTATGAGAGGGTATGTTTGAATTTAAGAAAGAGAGTGATCTAGCCATTATTTTCCACTCCCTAAGCTGTGGTTTTGCTGTTTGAAAGGTGAAAAATTAAAACAAACAGATAATGAAAAAATATAGAAAATTCTGTGGATATGTCTAGTCTGTGTGTGTGTGTGTGTGTGTGTGTGTGTGTGTGTGTGTGTGTGTGTGTGTGTGTGTGTGTGTATACATGTGTGTGTATGTGTGTGAGAGAGAGCGTGATTGATCAAGCAATTGCTGCAAATCCTTTAACATTAAGAGGTATAGATGCATCTCAACTCCTTAGCTCAAGAAATCTGGTTAAAGCCTAAAGTAATTGGGAGACAAATCATGAAATATATGGACAGATTTTAAATATTGCTCTTATAAAAACAGGAAGTTGCTATAACAGGATATATGTTTACATGCATATATGAAAGGATATGAATGAAGTACCTCTCATCTGTCTCTGATTTTCAGGGACATCTCTAATTTTGTTTTAGATTTTAGTACTACCACTGTTAATTGCTTCTAAAACTGGTATACAAGGAGAAAAGATGATGAATTATGCTTAATAAACTAAGACAATAACTAGAGATATAGTACTTTTTTGCTTCAGAAAATGTATATTAATACAAATTGTCTTATTCTGTCAGTGTCTCAAATTAACATTACAAATATTTTAAAAGTGACCATGAGTATTTCTAGATTTGTCCCTAATTCTGTTGAGATTTGTCTTTGATTAGTTGAGAGCTGCGATAAATTTGTAACTCAAATGTAATGCAGTATTCAGTGATTTCAATCCCCCAGTGATTTGCCAGCATATACCACAGCAAGTTTGAAACAGTAGGCATGAGATTTATTTTAAATAAAAATTATCAATATCTATATATCTTAAGAATGAATTTTTAACTCGAGGATATAAATTACATGAAACTGACCACTGCATGAATGAGGTACTTTGTATGAGGGGTAGTGATGGAACACCCAAATTTTCTGAGAGATCCAGGACTGATAATATTGGAGACACTACCTCTGCTTCTACACATCATAACAATATAGTTTAACCTATTCGAGTGATGTGAACTTAATATGTAATATTTTGAAAAATAATTGGTCTATTTTACAAGCTGACCATGACATCAGATATTTATTGATAATTTTCCTAGGTTTTGTTTTAGGAATAACCTTTCTCTTAAATGACAATGATGCTATCTGAATAACTTGACATAGACTGCAGTTCACTCTGATCAAGAAAGGAATTTTAAATGGTGCACTTGCATATTGTAAATATATTTTAACACTTAATTTCTGCAACCCAGTATCAGTTTTATAATAGAGATAGATTTTTATTGCAACTGTAAGAATAATAAATATCTGGGTTATTATGCAGACTCCCTGTCTGCAGAGCCTTCTATACTGGTAAAACGAATTGTTTGCTAAAATAAAGTGTTATGAAGCATATAAATGATATAAATAAAAAGAAAGTAAAAAAATGCCCAGGCCAAGCATGCAATGGAACGAGGTAGTGATCACTCATTCAAGTTTTTCATGCTGGAGCTGACATCATTGAATGCGTGGGGTAGTGATCAGAATAATATAACAGAATACTGTGAGCTATGTCAGATACTACCTTTACAAGCACACCTTTCACCAGCACTGAATGGGACAGTTTCATTGAAGCCAGTGTTGAAATTCCACTCTGTACATCATTGGATTACACTCTTGGGGGCCTGGCTCATAATAAACACTTGATTGGTTGATTCATTTATGAGTGAGTAGTCAGCAGACTGCATGTGAGTGGACCTTGTTATATTTTTAAATTCTCTTCCTTTAGTGATTTTTATGGTCTGAAGAAATAGATTGACTGTCTGTAAAAGCGCTTACCTTTTATTTTACATTTCCTGCTTTATTAAAGGGTATGGTTCATTTTCAGCCATGTTGATTGGAGTTATATTTATTTTCTTAGAATATTTGATTTTGTATTACTCTGACCTTTTTGAGTGGCTTTGATTTTTGTTTTGTATTATTTTGTATTTTCATTTGTGTTTTCTTTTTTGATATTAATATTTGTGAGAAGTGGACAGAGCAAATACAGTGAAAAGGTGAAATAAATTAAAATTAATATAAGTCTCTTATGTGATAAAGGCAGCATAAATTAAAGCAGTGAATCAAGTGTGTGTGTTGCATACCTGGTGAACACAATGAAGCACACATCACATAGTATATGTAGATCATAATACAATTCCCACATTTAACTTTTAGTGATGACATTTTATAAAGACATTTTTTGACAATATTAAGACATGCTGAGCATAGCTAATCTTGTTTGCGTGTTCCTCACCTCCATGCAAACATGGTGTAATGGTCCAGACAGCAGGCAGATGTCAATTTCATAAATGATACATTGCTACATCTTTTGTCTTCCATGGCACAAATATACTAAGTAGCATTGAGGGGCAGTCAGTAAGCTTCCACAACACCTGCAGGTCTAGAACACCTGTGGATGACAGTCAGTCATTGTTAATTTCATAAAGGATACATTGTTGCATATTTTGCTGACCATTGCGCAAACACACTAAGCAGCTTTGGGTGGTCAACAAGCTTCCACAACACATGCAGGTCCAGAACAAATGCAAACATCACAAAGACTTTAGTTAATAAAATGTTTGATGGAATTTTGTCTTGTAGTAAATGCAGTGTTTTATGTTTTAAACAAATTCCTTGTTTATTTATTTACTTACTTATTTTATTAGTTGGTTGAGGTGCAGTACTGAGTACACATGGCCAATTTCAGCCTCACTCCTTAGGTAAACTTAATATACAGGAAACTGACTTATATCATTACATTAACAAAAGACTGGCCATTGCACTGAAAACTATTTTCACCCAAAAATGCTTTATTGTATGGGCAGAATGTTATACTTCATATATTTTCAGCAGGTAGCATTGTTTGTAAATCTTTTTAGTTGGATATGTGTTATAGCATAAACTTTAGAATGGATAACTGAATCTGATTGAATGTAAATTGCAATGTGAATTAGATGCAAATGATTTAAACTTTTTTCCACATGTTGCTTTTGTCATGTATCCCTGCCTGTATTTGCTAATCTGAACATTTCTTATTTTCTTTCTAGATACTCACTTGTCAAATAACCTGCATCAGTCTGTTCAGAATCTTGCAGAAAAAGATAAGAAATATATGGAACTTAACATTAGTTCTGGAAACCTCAATAAAGAACTCCAAGAAAACAAGGAAAATTTTGCCAAACTTGTTAATAACATTCAATCTGTGTGTGAAGGAAAAGAAGTTCATGATTTAAAAATACCGGGTAAAGGTTTCTCTGTTGTTTATACATTCAAATGACTAATTCTGAATTTTTTTTAATTATATTGTAAATGACACTGCATATTTCATCTCTACAAGAATAAATACAGGGACATGAACGAATACTGAAAATATACGGTGCAGATAACTGAAATTTTATAGTGAGTTTTTAACATTAGGGATATTCTAAACATGAAATTTATGGCAGAGTTTTTAGCAATCATTTTCATCAAAGTAAAGAAATAATCATAAATATATGTAACACAATGCGTGTCAGGTGCCATTAATGAAGAACATATAATATTTTTCACTTTACCTTTTCTTCCACTTCCATCATTTCGTAATCATCAGTAATGAATACTTGAGACTCATGTCAGGTATTTTAATGTTTTTGATAATGGCAGTGTAAAAATCCAAATTATTCACAAAAGCCTGCTACTGTCCTTCACAGTCTCTACACATTTCCTTATCTGACCAATCATAAAAGATTAGCTCTATCCAAGTTCTGCACAACATATATATGGTAGACAAAATTATTACAAAATGTGTAGAATTTGGATACAGATAATCTTTGATGTTTGGTCATATAATCCATCAAACAAACACAATACATACAGATTGTGAAGAACAGTAGCAGGCTTATCTGAATAATCTGCATTTTACACTGCCATCGTCATCATCATCGTCATCATCATCATCATCGTAATCATCATCTTGTTTCCGTTAGGGGTCACCACAGCGGATCATATCTTTCCATTTCTTCCTATCCTCTGCATCTTGCTCTGTCACACTAAATGCCTGCATGTCCTCTCACCACATCCATAAACCTTATCTTAGGCCTTCCTCTTTTCCTCTTACCTGGCAGCTCCATCTTTAGCATCCTTTTCCCAATATACCCAGCATCCCGCCTCAGCACATGTCCAAACCAACGCAATCTCGCCTCTCTTGCTTTGTATCCAAACTGTCCAACATGAGCTGACCCTCTAATATACTGATTCCTAATCCTGTCCATCCTAGTCACACCCAGTGCAAATCTTAACATCTTTAACTCTGCCACATCCAGCTCTGACTCCTGCCTTTTCGAAAATGCTACCATCTCCAACCCATATAACATAGCTGGTCTCACTACCCTCTTGTAGACCTTCCCTTTCACTCTTATTGGTACCCGTCTGTCACAAATCACTCCTGACACTCTTCTCCACCCATTCCACCCTGCCTGTACTCTCTTCTTCACCTCTCTTCCACACTCACCATTACTCTGAACTGTTGATCCCAAGTACTTAAACTCATCCACCTTTACCAACTCTACTCTCTGCATCCTCACCATTCCTCTACCCTCCCTCTCATTTACACACATATATTCTGTTTTAGCCCTGCTGACCTTCATTCTTCTCCTCTCTAAACCATATCTCCACCTCTCCAGGGTCTCCTCAACCTGGTCCCTACTCTCACTACATATCACAATGTCATCTGCAAACATCATAGTCCATGGGGCCTCCTGTCTAATCTCATCTGTCAACCTGTCCCTCACCACTGCAAATAAGAAAGGGCTCAGAGCTGATCCTTGATGTAATCCCACCTCCACCTTAAACGTATCTGTCACTCCCACCGCAGTCCTCACCAATGTCACACTACCCTTGTACATATCCTGTACCACTCTTACATACTTCTCTGCCACTCCAGATTTCCTCATACAATACCACAACTCCTCTCTAGGCACCCTGTCATATGCTTTCTCAAAGTCCACAAAGACACAATACAACTCCTTCTGACCTTCTCTGTATTTCTCCAACAGCACTCTCAGAGCAAATATTGCATCTGTAGTGCTCTTTCCTGGCATGAAACCATACTGCTGATCACTAATCATCACCTCCCTTCTTAACCTAGTTTCCACTACTCTTTCCCATAACTTCAAGCTGTGACTGATCAATTTTATCCCTCTGTAGTTACTGCAGCTCTGCACATCACCCTTATTCTTAAAGACAGGTACCAAAACACTTTTTTTCCACTCCTCAGGCATCCTCTGACTTTCCAAAATTTCATTAAACAATCTGGTTAAAAGTTCCACTGCCATTTCTCCTAAGCACCTCCATGCTTCCACTGGTATGCCATTTGGGCCAACAGCCTTTCCATTCTTCATCCTCTTCATAGCTGTCCTTACTTCCTCGTTGCTAATCTGCTTCACTTCCTGATTCACTATCCCCACATCATCCAACCTTCTCTCTCTCTCATTCTCTTCATTCATCAGCCCTTCAAAGTACTCTTTCCATCTACTCAACACACTCTTCTCACTTGTGAGTAGGTTTCCCTCACTGTCCTTTATCACCCTTACCTGCTGCACATCTTTCCCAGCTCTGTCCCTCTGTCTAGCAACTGCCATTGTCAAAAACATTAAACTACCTGAATGAGTTTTGAGAATCCTTCACTGATGATTAAGCAATGATAGGAATGGAAGTGAGAGCAGCATAGTGGCACAGTGGATAGCATTGCTGACTCACAGCAAGAGTTCCCTTGTTTGATTCTTGGCTGGGGTGGCTTCTGTGTGCAGTCTGCATGTTCTCCCGCTGTTCATGTAGGTTTTCTCCAGGTGGTCTGCTTTCCTCCCACATTCCAAAGAAATGCAGTATGTGGATTGAATACTCAAAATTGGCCATAGGTGTGAATTTGTTGTGAGGAAGAACTACTGTGACAGGGCTAGCCATCTGGTAGTATAAACCGTGACTGTAGATGATTGTCACTGTTGAAGTAACACCATGGGGAGAAGGAGTGATGGGTGGCTATATAACTACTTATAATACTATGAATGACAGTAAAGGAATCTTTTGAAATTAATGGAGTCTAATGACTATATGTTGTTCACAAAACATATCACGGTGCATGATTTGGTCATATTTTGTCATAGTTTATAAAATGTGTGGTAATGTGCATTAATACTGCTTAACTTGTTAGACCCAATAACCTAACACCAACTCATATCCCCTACTTTACTGCCTTTGTGATTAGAAAAATCCAAATCTTTTAAACCTTTGAGTGTGTTTAATTAGATAATTATTTAATGTTTCCCAAGAAAGCAGTATAATAAAGGCAAATGATTCTTGTTCTTTTCCTGAAAGAAATTAAAAAGTAGAAATTAAAATTAAACAACCATGTGGTCCAGCAATGGTCTGATATCTGCACTATACCATACAAGTCTGGAGTATAAAACGCATTTAGTTAAATGCAGAAATTCATGTGTAAGGGATTTAGCAGTGATGTACGTTCACTGTAGATAATGTGTGCAGTGCCTATGGATGTAAGGAAGCTTGTGCGTATGAAAGTCTCTGCTCCAGATGTGGAACTGCTTACCATTTTATAGTCTGTTTAAAAATTCTTCTTTCACTATGGACAGACTTTCAATAAATACTCCTAGCGATTTCAATATTATTTTGAAATTAAGTCTAGATTATTCAAATCAGTTATGTCCAAGGCATAAAATGGGTTAAAGAGTGAACACGTGGGAATGGAGGATGAATACAGATTTTTCCATCCCAATGTAGCAGAATATGCTTGTTTTACTTCAAAACCAGCCAAGGTAGTAGGTTACATTACTTTGTCTCTCAAGACTGAATTACAGAAAGTCCACCTGTCTGAAATACTTCTTTTACAATTATTTTAAATTCTTAATGTACACTCCATGCACTATCTAATCTTACATTCATCCAAGGTTAAAGGTTTATTTTACTATCCTTAAAGTTATGTGCAGTAAGGCATATCATTAATATTGACTTCTCTATTGCAGAATAATCCTTTCGAATGCCTAACAGACCATGAAGTTTTAGAGTCCTACGAGTTGTATTGTTTGTCAGTCTCTGAATAGTGTGCAGCCTAAATGGGAAGAAAACAAAACAATAAAGGAAATGGACATACGAAAATCAGGAATTATATGAACAATTGTTAGAATGCGGATATAAGAATACATAATTATAATGCACAAGGTGGCACATAAATACAACGATTTAGTTTTAGAATCCCCTTTACTATTTTCTTCACAAAACTGCTACTAATTCTGAATGGGCTTAAAGTGAAAATACTTAAAGAATATAGGGAACATGCATATTTATGCTGAAATTAAATTGGTTTCTCTGTACATATCCCCTGGCATTAGTTTGTCCATACAGTTCCCGTCTTCATATATTCTACAGTTTATTCACTTTAGCTGGCTCATATGTGGCGCAATTGTTACTTATTTTGTGATAATGGGCAACCTGTACATCACCACTGTGATGGAAGAATGAACATTCTCCAGTAGGATTTTAATGTCATTCTCCAGCTGGATGGTAATGCCCACTGAAAAACGAGTCTGCTGCTTCAAGGCACAATATTAGGCTGCATGGAGCTTGGACTGTAACAGAGGTAATGGCTGCCATCATTTTACAGTTGCTAAACAGTGCTTTTCCTTTTTAGTGAACGTAAAATTAAAAAACAATAAATAGAGTGTATGTGGGTGATTATGTCTCTCTGTATGAGAGGATGTGTTTTGAAAGAAAGAGTGAGAGGGATCACGCCATGATTTTACAGAACCTAAGCTGCGGTTTTGCTGTGTAGCAGGTGTAAAATTAAAACAAACAGATAATGAAAAAATATAGAAAATCGTGTGTGTGTGTGTGTGTGTGTGTGTGTGTGTGTGTGTGTGAGAGAGATTGAGAGAGAGATTGATCAAGCAATGGATATAAGTCCTTTAACATTAAGAGGTTTAGATGTGTCTCAACCCCTTAGCGCAATAAATCTGGTTAAAGCCTAAAGTAATTGGAGGAAAAATCATGCAACATATGGACAGATTTTAAATATTGCTCTTATAAAAATAAGAAGTTGCTATAACAGGATGTATGTTTATATGCATATACTAAAGGATATGAAGACCATGCCTGTCATCTGTTCCTGATTTGTGATCGATATATAGATCGATCGATATTAAAAAAATCGAAATCAAACAAATGTAAGCCAATTTCACATAGTCCATTCAGTAAGCAAGCAAGCAATAATGCCCGATAGAGTGTGTGTCATGCGGAAATAATGCCCACCCATTGGTGTTCTGATACCTGACACCACAGGTGCAGGGCCTCTACACCCCTGGAAGGGTATTATTTCCACAAAAATACACACCCTGGAGGGCATTATTATGTTTAGGAATGGAAACTCTGTATAATTGTTGTGTTTTACACACACATTATTTTTTATTACTATATATTTGTATATATTTTTGATGTAAAATAGTTCCTCCATCTAATGTTTCAAACTTGCTGTAGTATATGTCAATGGTGTTGAAGGAAGCACTTTTACATCCGAAATACAACACTTTAAAAAATATCCAGGTATTTGCTTTATTTTTTGGTCCCTTACTCCTAAAATGCTTGGTTTGTTGGCAGTCTTTGGGGACTGAGGTTACTAAATGAGGGCATACATTGGAGTTTTAGAGTTTTATTTTCTTCAGAAAATCCATGCTAACAGAAATCCTTTTTTTAAGTAAGTCTGTAGTTTTATAAGTGCAATAATTAAAATCCCTTTCTAGTTTTGAGCCTTTGTCCCCCCTTTATTTTAGGCTTTATCCAGATTTCTTCAGCTGAAAGGTCCACAGGTATGCAGACCTCTTTACTGCTCCTGCTGCTGCCAATAGTCATCTCACTCACTCTGTCTCTCTCACAGGCACACCTCTGCTTCAGAAAAGGCACACTAACACAATTCCCAATATTCAATAAAACACATTCCTATTTTGAGCCTTTGCCCCCCCCCCCCACCTTTTATTTCAGGCTTATCCAGTTATCTCGAGCTAAGAATCAAGAGCATACATCTAAACTACACAGATTTTTGCAAAATATCCAGATTTTTGGCTCATGTGGTTGGTCCATTCCTCATAAAATTTGTAGTGTTATGTGAAATCACTGGGGAGCAAATTCATTCAGTAATGAGAGATATTTGAGTTTCAACCTTCATATCCTTCAGAAAATACATGCTAATGGGAACCCTATTACTCCAGCAACTTTCTAAGTTTTTCTTTCACTCTTCACTCTTTCTCTCTCAGTCTTTCTCTCTCTCTGCTATACACACACATGCACACACACACACACACACACACACACACACACACACACACACACACACACACACACACACACACACAGACGCACACACACACAGACACACACACACACACAGTCTCTTCTGCTGTCAGAGGTTCATAGGTGTGTACTAGGCTAATGGCCTTTACAAGCCTAGCCCATAAGATTACCCTGGCATCATGCCACCCAACCTTAGTTCCTAGTGCCTCTGTTGAGTAAAGCCAATGGAGTGATCCCTGGGGTGAATTTTCTATTTCCCATCCACTCATCAAGATTTCGCTTGAAGAGGGCCAGTAAGGTGCTCTGCTTGACATGTACGGGAAGTCTATTCCATATCCTGGGCAGTCTCTGAGTTATGAACTTGTCCCTCCAGCATGTTCTGTTGATTGCGGTAATGAGGTTGAGGTCTCTGGAGCGCGTGGTGCAGAGGGATTGGGATTTTTTTAGATGTAGTATTTCTAACAGAGCTGGGTCAGACATGGCTTTGTAAGTCAAGCAGAGATCGCCCCTAAGTAGGCAATATGAGACAGTGAATAGTTGGAGTTTTTTGAGTCTGTTCATATAGGACAAGTGTTTAAGGCCTAGGATCCTCTTTGTGAGGTACTTTTGCAGCCTCTCCAGTTCTTGCAGGTGTCTAATGAGGTACATGCCAAATGGGGCATTGTACTTGATGATTGGCCTAATGAGGGAAGAGTAGAGGGAGACAATGACCTCTTTCTTCTTGGATGCAAAACCCTTACTAATGAAATGTGCCACATAGAAGGACTTTCTGACCGCAGTGGTAACGTGGTGGTCAAAAGAGCAGTTGCTGTCAACCTGTGTTCCCAGATCTCTTATAACACCTTCTGTGTTCAGTGGACTACCATCAATGTGGTAATTCAAGGGAACCGGGTTTTGCATAAAGGGGGATGACGACACATTTTTTGGCATTGAGCTTAAGGCCATGGTTCTGACACCAGTTGTTGGTGTCATTGAGGCCTTTCTGTAGGATGTCATCATCACTTGGGGAGTTAATAATAGCTCCCAGCTTGCAATCGTCTGCAAACTTTGTCAGCCAGAATCCTTTAGTGTTGGACTGGACTTCAGAGAAGTAGATACCAAACAGGAGAGGAGCCAGGACCGAACCCTGTGGGACTCCACTCGTGACTGGTCGGCAGTCTGACTTGGAGTCAGCTACTTTCACACTGTGGGTTCTATCTGTGAACCAGTTTGCAACCCACCTAGTGATATAGGGGTTCATGCCTAGCTTAGTGAGTTTTTCTATGATTCCTGAGTGGGGAATGGTATCAAAGGCCTTGGCCAGATCAAGGTAGGCTGTATGAACCACCTTGCCTTCGTCCACAGCTCTGGTGACTGACTCAAAGAAGTCGACCAAGTTGAGAAAGCATGATCTACCCTTCACAAAACCAAACTGTGTAGGATCCAGGGTTTGGAGATTCCCTATATCTTTGTTTATTAGGTCCATGATGATGCGTTCCATAGCTTTGCATGTCAGACTTGTCAGGCTAATTGGGCAATAATTCCTGGGTCTGTAGCCTCTCCTCCTTTGTGGAGAGGGATGACTGTAGCAGTGCACCATTCAGTAGGGAAAAAGCCTTAGGCAAGGCTGTTATTGAACAGGGCACACAGGTGAGGTGCCAGTTCACTCTGTAGTTCATGTAGAACACAGCCAGGGATATTGTCAGGTCCCATGCAAGCTGTATTCTTGGTCTTGGACAGTGCTGTTTTGACCTGTGCAGCAGTATTACTGGGTGCCTGGCAATCTACTGGTATTGTGATTGGTTCTTTGGGGGGGAGGGGTAAAGTTAGAAGTGAATCTGTCAGCCAGTATATTGGCAATATCTGTTGGCTCAGTATAGGAGGTACCATTGTGTAGTAGCTCAGAGCAAATCTGGGTATTGCCGTGGAGATTCTTTACATAACTATAGAAGGTCTTATAGGTTCATAGGTTCATACTAGGCTATCTGCCCTAGGGCATTTATAAGCCTAGCCAGAGTGTGTTTGGCTTTCGCCACCCATTTTAAATTAATTTTGCTATGCCCTTTTTCGAGGTTAGTGTACTGTGCCTCTTTCTAACAGTGACACAGAAGTGATACCTGGGGTAAACCTACGATCTCCCATACACTCATCAAGATTCCTCTTGAAGAGAGTCAATGAGGGACTCTGCCTAACCTGGACTGGGATTTTATTCCAGAGTGAAGGGAGCCTCCGGGTTATGAATCTGTCCCTCCAGCATGTCCTATTTATTTCAGTGCCGAGGTTCAAGTCTCTCGAGTGCGTAGCTCGATGGGATTTGGATTTTCTGAGGTGCAGCATGTCCATTAATTCTGGGTTGGACATGGCTTTATACGTCAGGCACAGATTGCCTCTGAGCAGGCAGTATGCCACTGAGTAGAGCTGGAGTTTCTTTAACCGGGCAGCATATAGCATCTGTTTGAGCCCTTTGATCCTCTTGGTGAGGTACTTTTGGGGTCTTTCCAGTTGCTGCAGGTGTCTGGTAAGGTACATCCCAAAAGGGGCATTGTACTCAATTATGGGCCTGATGAGGGATGAGTAAAGAGGAACAATGACTTCCCCTGATCTAGATGTGAATCCCTTCATGATTAGGTGGGCTATATAAAATGTTTTTCTAACTGCTTTGGCCACGTAGTTGTCAAATGAGAGATTGCTATCAACTTGGGTCCCCCGGTCCCTAATTACTTCTTCTGTACTTAATGGATTACCACCTATGTAGTAATTTGTGGGCACTTTGTTTTTGCCAAAGGGGATGACTATACACTTTTTGGCGTTTAGCTTGAGGCCATGGCTCTGGCACCAGTTGTCTCTTTCTGTGAGGCCCTTTTGGAGGATGCTTGTGTCGGCTGGAGAGTCGATTATGGCGCCCAGTTTGCAGTCATCTGTGAACTTGGTCAGCCACAGTCCTTCCGTGTTGGCCTGTACCTCTGAGAAATATATACCGAACAAGAGAATCCCAGGACTGAGCCTTGTGGGACGCCACTTGTAACTGGTTTGGAGTCTGACATGGCTGCAGCAATTCTAACCATGTGGGTTCTGTCCTTGAGCCAGTTTGCAACCCATCTAGTGAGATAGGGGTTTATATTTAAGCTGGTGAGCTCATCTATAATGCCCGAGTGGGGTATTGTATCGAAGGCTTTTGCGAGGTCCAGGTAGGCTGTGTGGACCACCTTCCCCTCGTCAATGGCCTTGATGACTGTTTCAAAGAAATCAACCAGGTTTAAGAGGCAGGATCTACCCTTAAAGCCGAACTGGGTAGGATCCAGTGTCTGTAGGTCCCCAATATCTTTATTTATGAGGTCCATGATGATCCTTTCCATAGCTTTGCAGACCAAGCTAGTCACGCTTATGGGGCGATAGTTTCCAGGATCCGTTGAGGCACCACCTTTGTGGAGAGGGACCACTGTTGCTGTACACCACTCTTTGGGTACATATCCTGTAGTAAGGCTGAGATTGAACAGTAGTTTTATGTTTGGGTTTAGCTCTTCTTGGAGTTCATGTAGGACGCAGCCCGGGACACTGTCTGGTCCCATTGATGCTGTGTTTTTTGCTTTGGAGAGGGCGGCTCTTACCTGAGCATCTGAGATGTCAGGGGGGGCAGCACTCTGCTGGGAAAGATATTTGCCCTTTTGGTGGGAAGGGGGGGGGGAGTTTGCGCTGAACCTGTCAGCTAGGATGTTGGCAATGTCTGTGGGTTCGGTGTATTTTTTGTCATTTTGGACTAATTCTGAGCATATCTGGGAATTCCCACCCAGGTTCCTAACATAACTAAAGAAAGCCTTGTGATTATCCTTAGTGTCCTGTGCAATTTTTCTCTCAAAGCTGGCCTTAGATGATTTTATGTGTGCCTGTAGTTTTTTGCTAATACTGATCAGAGTTGCCTTCCCTTTTTGGGATTTTGCTCTATCATGTAGTAGCTTCCTCCTTCTATTGTATAGTTTGTTTATGGCTGGGGTCCACCAGACAGGACGTCTGCCTTTGGAGGATTGGGTCTTGGTTTTATTTGGAATTGCATGATCCATGCATTCCTGAAGGTGTTCATAGAATGCATTTATAAAGGATTCTGCGGTCTGGGCCGTATTTTCCACAGGCCTGGGGGCTTTGAAGGATTCCACCTCGGTTTTGAGGAGTGTGAAATTTGCTTTAGAGAAGTTTTTCACAGTGGTTTTCTGGGCAGGGGGTGGGGTTGGGATGTGAATATCCAGTGAGATTAGTTTATGGTCTGATCTTACCAGTGAGGGATACACTTTTGGTCTGGAGCATAGAGTCCCCATGTTGGTGATGATCAGGTCCAGTATGTTTTCCCCTCTTGTGGGAGTGGTAACAAGTTGTTCCATAGCATTTGAGTTTATAAATTCTAGGAACCTTTTGGCTAGGGTGTTGGAGCTAGAGTAATGCTCCCAGTCTATGTTTGGGTAGCTGAAGTCACCCAATATAATGGTGTTTGGAGAGACCTTCATATTTTCCAGTGTTCTCAGGAAGGCCGCGTGGGGTTCCTGTGTTTGGGAGGGTGGTCTGTAGCAGGCTATAAACTGGAAGGCAGTTTTACCCACTGTTAGTTGCACATGGATAGTCTCTGATGCTTCGTGCTGTGCCACCAACCTGGAGGTGTGGGTATCTTTGACGAATATTGATACTCCCCCTCAGTTTGTGGTTCGATCCAAGTTTTGGGGCCGAAAAGCATGGTATGAGGTATAACCTGGTAGTGCTGGGGTGCTCTCAGGAGCCTTGAACCAGGTTTCTGTTACTGCACAGATATCGATGTTCTCCATGCTAAGGAGAGTTTCGAGTGCATGCATCTTGAGGTTTAGACTTCTGGTGTTGAGTAGCATTACTCTTAGTTTCTTATCCCTTATTATACCTATGGAGGTGGGTTTGTCTTTTGAGCCTTGCCTAAAAAAGGCACTATGGGGATAGCAAGAGCCTTTGCCAATATCCAAAAGCCCAGGGGTGTCAGGTGCAAGCCGTCCCTAGTGAAGCATCATGGCTTGTCGAGCATGTCATTCCAGGCTGGCAGGCATTGGATCCCCTTTGAATGACCCCAATACTTAAGCCAATTGTTGAAATTGATCATCTTGTCTTCATATTGTGGCATCATTCTTGGAAAGGGTAAGATGCTACTCAAGGTCAGGGTCATACCGGCCTGGGCTATATGCTCAGAGAGCTCCTCTATGTCTCTTTTCATGTAGTCCAGGGAGGTACATCTCAGGTCATTCACACCAGCATGGACAATGACTGAGTCATATTTGTACTTGCCTTGGAGTGACCCGAGTGCTTGTGTTATGTGGCGGATCCTAGCACCTGACAGGCAGCTCACCGTGACCTTCTCCTTGTTCAGCCTGGTGAGCGGGACGTCAGTGTGCCTGACAATAGAGTCACCTATTACAAGTGTATCAGGTGTGTTGTTTAGCCTTAAGGGCTGTGACTGTTCGGCACACTGGCTTTGTGAGCTATGTGTTGCACGTGTTTTGTTTTGGGGTAGCGGTTGCTTGGGTATCTGCTTTGGAGGTCTCTGCTGCTTAGGCAGATTTTTATTTAGAGCCTCCGAGTATGTTTTTGTGTGTTTATGTGTTCGGTTTGCTGTCGTGGTAGGTCTATGTGAGACTGGAATTGTAGTGAGTGTTGTTTCCTTCTCCTCCTGACTGGTTACACCAGTACTGAGTTGAGAGAGCTTAGCCTCCAGTTTGGCTATACGGTTGCATCTCTGACATGTGCTGGCATTTGTTGGGAGGAGGAGAGGGTTGTCTGTGTACATGAGGCAGTTGTAACATCAAGATTCCCAGATTCACCAGCTGGACCGGAGAGGAGATTGACAACTGACCTTTAGACATGCTAGAATAGTATTGGGAATTCCTTTATAATTGAAAAAAAGGGCCAATGGGGAACAAGGTACTCAAGAGGAGTTTGTGAGGGTGTAGTGCTTTTAATTTTTTAGTGCTGACTTATATAATTGCTTTAGTGAGCAAGTGCCAGTTAACTTAAATGCAATGTGTTACAGGTAACTTAAATGCAGAAATGACAAACAGTAACTTTCTTTCAAGTGAAACAAGGAAATAAGTACAGTAAGCAATGCAGATATCACTAGGGATCCACAGAAGCACTGAAAAGTCGCGTTTTAGGTGGAATTAACGTTTCAGGGAAATAACAAGTTGTCTTTACTATCTGCTGCAATTCTGTTTTCATAGCTAGCTTTAGAGGATTTGATGAGGGATCTCAACCTTTTGTTGAGGCTGATAAGGGAGCTTTTCCAGTCTTGGGACTTCAACCTATTCCACATCAGTTTCCTCCTTCTGTTGTAGAGTTTGTTTATGGCAGGGGACCAGCATCTTAGTTCTATTGGGTATGGCAAGATCCATGCATTTGTGTGCGTGTTTGTACAGTGCACTGGGGTACGATTTGGCTGTCATGCAACTATTCTCCATTTGTATAGGTGCAGTGAAGTTAGCCACCTCTGTTTTTAGGCAACCAAAGTTAGCTGTGGCAAAGTTTTTTTATGGTGGTTTCCTTTGGGGGGGGGGGTGGATTTCCAAGGGAGCTTTTCCAGTCTTGGGACTTCGACCTATTCCACATCAGTTTCCTCCTTCTGTTGTAGAGTTTGTTTATGGCAGGGGACCAGCATCTTAGTTCTATTGGGTATGGCAAGATCCATGCATTTGTGTGCAGTGAAGTTAGCCACCTCTGTTTTTAGTCAACCAAAGTTAGCTTTGGCAAAGTTTTTTTTATGGTGGTTTCCTTTGGGGGGGGGTGGATTTCCAAGGTGATTAGTTTGTGGTCGGCTCTAACCAAGGAGGAGTTGACTATTGGTGTTGAGCAACGGTCACACATGTTAGAAATGACCAGGTCAAGGTTGTTGCTACCTCTTGTGGGAGTAAGAATGAGCTGGTCCAGACCATTGAAATTAATGAATTCCAGAAAGCATCGGGCAAGTGTATTGGTACACGAGTAGTTTTCCCAGTTAATGGAGGGGTAGTTGAAGTCACCCAGTATGACAGTGT
Organism: Protopterus annectens; assembly: GCF_019279795.1. Lineage (NCBI taxonomy): Eukaryota > Metazoa > Chordata > Ceratodontiformes > Protopteridae > Protopterus > Protopterus annectens. The sequence continues at coordinate 177,739,516 of NC_056741.1, read as the reverse complement.
TAGTTTGGACCCTAATATTCTTCAATGTGGAATTTGTTCTCCATTCAGGGTGCAATCTACAGGCCACCCATTCTCTAATATGTAAATAATACCCTTCCAGAGTGTAGAGGCCTGATGCTGCATTATTTCTTGTGTGTTGTCTTCTTAATGTAATGCCAAAGTCAATCAACAGGTGTCTTAAAACTGAAACAATTGTTATTGTAATGCTTTCTGTCCTATAAAACTTATTAAAGAGCTAAGTATCACAGCTATCGAACTGCAAAATATAATCTGATTTGTTGAGCTCAGTACAGCTTTATGTCCAGTCCAGTTTCCAACACATAACAGGATAAATTACTTATACCTTCTCTGACCCAGTTTACAGATGATCATTTGCATAAATAAAACCAGTCTGCTAAACAAAACAAGATTTCTGCTTTGTAGTGACTTCAGTGGCTGTCATTTTGCATCTCTCAGAAATTTTTGACTAAACTGATGGAAAATGGGCATTAATCAATCATCTCTACAAAATTGTTGTAGTCAGCCTCATTTTTAACTGCCCCTTGCCTCCATCCTGGTTATCTTCCATTAGTACACAAATTCATACATTTGGCAACCTACACTATAAACTTACCCACACATGGGTCCTCCATCTTTTCTATGAAATACACGTCCTTATGCCAGTTCTCACTCTTCTATCTTTCCATATTTGCCTGCTTTGTCATTTACCTCTGTCTTATAGACGTGACCCTGAAAAAAGTAGAGTTTATTTTTTTACTAAACAGCACCACCTTCCCCTTTTCTCCCTCTGGTCAGTACCAGGTTTTGCCTTTAGTCATTATTTATTCTTCAAGCTACTAAATTTACATACCATGTTAGTCACCCTCATTTAGAGACAACTACATAATTCTGAAATAATTACCCCTTACCTGCTGTGGACGGGTCTCGGGCTGTCACGTGTTGCTATTCCTTTTTTACAACTAGCTAAACTAAGAAACCTCTTCCTCTCAAAATCCAAAACCACATACATGGACAAACAAGAATTCTGTGCAGATATAGTTTGGACAGATGCATAACATAAATGCTTAATTCCATATATGTGTCCCCTCAAATTATCAATGATATAATCCCAGTTATTCTCAATATGGCTAATATATAAATATCAGTCATGGGACGGTTAAGGCCAATATAACACCAAACAGGATAGGGTAATTCAAGCACCAAAAGGGCAACTGGCTAGACTTAAAGTGGACCACAAGGGAAGCTAGCTTGGTACCTAGCTATGAACCTAGTGGCTGTAGTCATTATACAGGAAGAATCTAAAATCTGAAATAATCTTTTTTCTCTATCCTTTTTTTCTCTAAGCAGAGAAAATATTGTACACATCCATTCCACAGTGTTTGTGAAATACAGAAACTTTGTTTTGAGGCTAAAGTTGTCTTTAAAAATGAATGAAAAAAGGTCACAACTGTCTTTTAATGAAGCTGTTCTTTTTAAATGTTTTAAATGTTATTATACTGCAAGATTCATCCCTCCAAATGAAAGTTTTCTGATATATATATATAAAAACAGTATCCTAAAATAAAATATGCTGAAAAGGAATGAACATACATCAAAAGAGTGATCCATTTCTAGTGAATTTAAAATAATTGTAAACAAAGAAAAGTAAAACTAATGCCTGCCTGCACCCCCCCCCCCCGCACCACCTGCTATTGATATAAATCAGTTCCATGACTGCACAACAGCAAGGTAAAGGCACATTCCACTACCATGCTGTAACACAATCTCATTCAAAAGGCTTCTGGTAAAACCTTCATTAGAAAGAATTTTTGCTCATGTGACTATTTGATTTTTTGTACACCATTTTAATCTGCTCAATGATATGTGTGTTCACTCTTCTCAACTGTAGCAATATACATGTAACTGCTTGGCCACCATGTTGAATTTTGCCACTTACCCCCTCAATAGTGCAATCTCAGAGTTGGTAAATTTAGCAAGGGGGTGGGGTGGAGGGGTGGAGGATCAATCCCCCACCTGGGTAGGGCCACATGGGTGGATTTACTTAGCTTTGGTTTTAATTTATTTTTTAGGTTGGCCAAGTGGTTATTTACCTGTAGTGGAAAGTCAGTGTTCCGGGACGTTGGTGATATCAGATTCTTGACTTTTTCGTCTTGACTTTTTCGTCTCGGCTTTATGAAAGTCAGTTAAGTGGGATTTCAGCCTTGTAAAGTAGACCCATATACATATATATATATATATATATATATATATATATATATATATATATATATATATATGTGTGTGTGTGTGTGTGTGTGTGTGTGTGTGTGTATATAGACGCACACACACATATATATATATATATATATATATATACACATACATACATACACACACACACAATATATATATACATATACATACATACACACACACAATATATATATATATATATATATATATATATATATATATATATATATATATACATACACACACACCCACTCACACACATATATGTCTATATAACTATCTCTCTCTATCCATATGGGTCTATATTAAAACATCGAATACTTAAATCAGTGAACAATGTTTCATCGACACTTTTTCAGCGAAAGCTGAAAATGTCGACACCTCAGAACACTGATTTTTTTTTCCTAGGGAAAGAAATCGCTGTTCCAATCAAAAACAAAAAAAAGAGTAAACATTTCCAAACACATACACACATAGCTTAACCCTAATTCTACCCCCCAAAACAAAAGTAAACAGCTTAAAACACATACACACGTAACTCAACCATACATCTAACACAAAAAAAAAAACAGTACACACTTTCATACATATGCACTTACCTTAACCTGCACCCTAACCCTAAGGTCAGTAACTGTTGCACATTCATGCTCGGGAGCTATACCGGACAAGGGGATCCCTGAGACCACACTACAGTGCAGAACACGGCAATGCAATAAAGCGGTTAAGCGACTTCTTTTCCAGGGAAAGAATTCGCTGAGCAGCCGCTTCGCTGTTTTGCCTGTTCGCTCTTTAGGTGTCGATGAAAACGCATTTGACAAAATGTGTTTTCATTGTTCTAATAGGAACCCATACATATATATATATATTTATATAAAGGAGTCTACTTCAGAAGGATGAAATCCCAGTAGACTGACATTTAAAAGACTGAGACAGTAATGTTGAAGTTTCACATAACTAAAACTTCACTTTACTGTCTTTCATAAGGCTGAATGGTGAAAATGCCGACCTTTGCTGATCTGACATGAGCAGAGCATGAAATATGCTCATTTCTGCATGGTAGTGTGATCTCGGAGTTAGTATATTTAATATGCAGGGGATTAAATGTAATACGTTTCATTGTTTATTTGATGACTAGCGATGTAACTGCTATGTAGTAGAATCATGGATATGCAAACTTTTTCTGTCTATATAGTGTTCTGTCATTTTAAATACTTGTAGTACATAATGAATGTGTTTAGAAACATGGCAGATGTGTTGTAGTTAAGTGCAGGCATGTTTCTAAATATTTATTATAGTTCATTTCACTAAAAAGTAAGCATATTTTAGTTTTACATGGTTATATGTAGTATTTAGGGAGATGTAGAAATAAAATGAAATATTGGAGTTGAAAACGTAAAGACATGTGAATGTAATGAAAGAGCTGTGAATAATGTAGAATTGGTTAAGTTAAGAAATATGTTGTGTGCAATGAGTTGTAAGTTAGAGGTGAATTTAGTAGAGTGACGTGACATATAGCAGTAGGTTTACTTTGATTTAGGAAGACTTTTCTGTTTGGATTTTTCTAACATGGAGGTGTGAGTTATAGTATTTTGCTTCACTGGATGTATATAGTGACCACGATGATATAAAAGATGGCATGCTTGGTTGGTTTATGTTGGTATTTTGGGTGTCAGGTTTATGAATTTCAGTTATGTTATAGTCGGCGATTTGACTTGTCAGGATTGTGAAAATTCTGATTTTGTCTCGGTCTTTTAAATGTCGGTTTACTGGTATTTTGTCCTTCTGATTGAAACCGTTGAATGTTCAGACCATCAAAGTTCTGATCATCGAGACCAGAACATCGATGTTCAGAACATCGAAGTTTCAAAGTGGAAGTGCCAGGTAAGTAAAAATGTAAGATTGTGGGTGTGTATGCAAGGCAGCAAGGTGCCTTGCATGTTGTGTGTGTGTGGGTGTGCCATCTGAGTGTTAGCATTGCAGGTAGGGTACGGGAAATCTCCCGTTTAGCGCTACCGCATATAACGGTAAACGGGAGATTTCCCTTACCCCACTGTAGTGCGATCTCGGAGTTGGAATATTAAAGTAGGAGGGGTGTGGGGGGTGCAGGGGGGCAAAGCTCCCCCTGCATAAAATAGTTTTTGTAAGTTTATTTCTTTTTGTGTGGTTCACTTTGAACCTTCAATGTTCTGAACATCAATGTTCTGGTCTCGATGATCAGAACTTCGATGTTCTGAACATTTGACGGTTTAAAGTGGAACTATATATATATATATATATATATATATATATATATATATATATATATATATAGAGAGAGAGAGAGATAGAGCGCGCGAGATGTACATACACACAAACACATTTCCAGCTCAAACACTGCAGGAAATAGTGGAGTGCATGGATCAAACAATATGCAACAAATACATGACTACATTTAGCATCCTTAAATAAATATTTCCAGTTTATTTCAATGAAGACAGCAAAAGCAGAAAATTAGGCAAAATTTGAATTGGTTTCAGGTACAAAAAGCCTTCCTCTGTTGATCTAAAACAAACACATTTATTGACTTAAAATATTTTGCATCATCTACGGCACCGAACAAATTCCCAAAACAAACCATGTTGCAGAATATTGGGAACTTTGTGTGTCATTTCAGGATATAAATGCATTCTAACCAGTTAATTAAATGTAATAATTATAGACTTAGTTAAAATTTAGTAAAGTGAAATACCTACTTATAACATTTCTGGTCTATAAAAGAGCTCATTCCTTAGGTTAAACCAATACTCAAAATATAAAATTCATGCTATATTTATATAACTTATGCTTGGTAAATTAAATAAAAATGCTTACTTCCTGCTTGTCAAATGCTAGTGTGAAATAATACCACTGGAAATTAAATGTTTACAAACATACATACATGTAAAGATTTATATTTTGAGAAAGACTTCTGGCATTATATAACACTCACATTTGTATGGATATAGTAACAACTAAGTAGAAAGTATGTCCTGGGGATTTAGTAAAAGCCATGTAGGAAAAGTGGAAGACCTACATGGAAAGTACTGTGGCTATGTATGCAGAGCCCCTTGGCAGTGCACCTTGCATATTAATGAAGGTACACTACTGAGGGAGTGCCTTGTAACATGGTTACTGACTCAGTGTAGGGGGTGTATTACTGTGTCTGGATTTGAATAGCACACCCCTCTGCACTGTGAAAGTTCTGGATAGTCAGTGTACAGCACTGAAATAAAAGTTAATTATTTAAATGTTTTTGTGTGTATGCTTGCACGGCACTGCGCTTAGCGGTGGACGTGTGCCAGACATCTATAAATAGAAACCGGATATATTTAATTATGAATGGAAAGGTCAAGTTTAAGCATAGCTGAGCAGGTTTGCGCTGTGCGGTGTGGTGCTCAGCAGTGCTCAAATGTAGCTGAGAGCTATATAGAAATGTATAGCAGTAGTCTACATATCCAAGTAGCTGAATAGTTAAAGTCACTACACTATGTGCAGCAGGTGCATTCAAATACACAGACAAGCCATTCAGCTTTTATATTTGATAAAAAAAAATATATAATGTTGCTATGTATGTATTTATTAACATTTGATAACCAGGTTAGTCCAGCTGGGCAAGTAGTCCATTTGCAGTGGAGACTGAGGAGAAAAGCTCCAGTTACACACAAGTGTCACACTCCAACATAAAGAAATTAAAATACATAAGGTCAGGAACTATAGAAGTAAAATACATGCACATAATAATAAACCAGTAGCAATGAACAAATTTTATTATTATTTTTTTAATTCTGGCTTGCTCTTAGCTAAGCTCTGCTAAGCACAGCTAAGCCAAGCCAAGCAGTGCTTAAACAGGACCTGTTTTAGCAGTGCTTAGCAATGCACAGCTCTGCTTAACTGGTTTGAGATTGCTAAGCAATCCCAGTTTAAGCAGTCCTCAGCTCAGCTAAGCTGGTTTGCACGCAGCTAAGCATTGCTAAGCATTGCCAGTTTAAGCACTGCTCAGCTAAGCTTAGCGGGTTTGCACTGTGCTAGTGAAGCGCCACATTTTGAAAATGGCTCAATGGCAGCAAAGGAAAAGAAAAAAGCCTTATTTAAGTGCAACAGGCAGGAATACAGCCAAAACCTGTTGGAGTTTGATCTTGGCAGAGACTGTGGCAGGAGTTGGAAAGGGTGTGTGCTTCTGGGTGCAGCCATAGGGCATTTTGGAGTCCAGGGTCATGGTTGGACTCCTGATAAAAGACCACAACAACCAGCTGCTGTAGGGCCAGTACCAGGGTTTGGATCAGAGGCCTGGGACTGGCTAGCACATAATCTCACCAGTGCTACTGGTATCCCCTGTACAGGTGCATCACCATTATGACAACATGAAGCATAGGAAGGGGGATCTCTTGGCCACATGTATCCAAGATACTCAAAAGGACAATGCTGCAAAAGTTTGTAAGTATTGTAAGCATTGTTTAACCAAATTCTAGTATGAATATCTGATAGACAGGTATGCATAACGGTGTGTTTCTCTCCCTACAGCTGCAGAGGAGAAAGCTCGCAACCTGGAGGCCCATGCAGGATGCTTGGCCAAGTTGCACCGTGAGTCTGCTGACTACAGATATATCTTGCAATCTATAGTCATATAAACAAGAAAGAGTACAGTATTAACTGACAGTCGGTATATTCTGTGTGGAGTATAATGCCAGGTACAGTTCAATACAGATGAAAACATGAAACCTAATAATGTCAACAAATAAAGTTTCTACTGCATTAATACTGTTAAGGAAATAAGTTTCTACTGCATTAGTAATGTTAAGGAAATAAAGGTCAACTGGATTAATAATGTTAAGGAAATAAAGTTTAACTGCATACATAATGTTAAGGAAATGCCGTTCAACTGCATTAATAATGTTAAGGAAATAAAATTCAACTGCATTCATAATGTTAAGGAAATACTGTTCAATTGCATTCATAATGTTAAGGAAATAAAGTTTAACTGCATTCATAATGTTAAGGAAATAAAATATATACTGCATTAATTGTAGAATTGCAGCTTTCCTGCAACACCTGCAGTATATAAACTGTCCATCAATACAGACTATTAGATGTATAGCAAACACTGCATGTGTTCTTCAATATCTCTGTATTTGGGATGTTGGTCATGAACTTGAGTGTTATAAGTGCTGTGAATGAAAAATGGGAATACTACTACTACTAAGTGACTGAAGTTTAGCTAATAAAGAGTGTCTTGCTAAACTGTAGATGTGGAGCTGTACAACAAAATATAATGCATTATGATATTTGTTCTGCACTAAGATCTGAACCTATAATAGTAATCGCCAAGGTATAATAGTGTGTATCTCAGGATTGTCTTGTCTTAACAATTGCATTTCAGCTATATGAATTCCTGAACTTATTTATGCTGCTGCAGGCAAGTACAAAACTAACTATAATAGCTGTAGGCTGCAAATATATCATCTGCAATTGTATATGGGCCAGGTAGCCAACCCAGCACTTTGATATGGTCTGTACATTTCACACATATTCCACCCACTAGGGGTTCATTGCCTACACCTGCATTCTATGTATTAATGCACAGTTCACCAACTATCTCTGTCATGCATGAATCTCATGCATATGTGTTTGCAGTCTTGAAACCACTCTACCTCTATTACCAGGTCACAGTTTGTTACCAGGTGAGCTATAGGCACATATCAATCAATCAATATTCAGCAGTGGCTCAGTAGCTCAGTTTGATAAATGCTAGGTATGTTGCAAATTTTGTCACACACAGACTGGGGTTCAAATTCAGGGACAAGTACTACTAAATATTTATAGAAACAGTTATGTATTGTTAACAGATGTTCTTCCCACAGGAAATACAGGTAAATAAATGGCTGTAGTAGCTGTTTAAATGGTTTACTAATTTGTGCGTCCAGATGTACCAGAGTGTAAACAGCATTGCTTAGTATGGTAACAAGACTTCAGCAAATAAAATGTCAACAACTACACTACTAATACAAGTTAATAGAACAAATAAAACTGCGTAAACTTGGTATGGCTGTATGCCTGGTGCATCTGTGAATGTCTGCTGATAGTCTCATCCCATGCCTGCCAATGATGGCATAATCATAAACTCTGCACTGTGCACAATACGTCTCTCAAGTATCACACTGTCATGGACTGTGATCACTGTTGCCAAATCCCTTGGACACAGATTTAACATCTAGTTGATTTATGTCAATAGCACACTCACACTTCATTAGTCCACAGTACACCTTGGTAGTCATTTATGTTCGCCTGAGATGTAATAGTCCCCTGTAGTTGTGTACCTGTAGGTGTTACAGCTTGGTCCATACTGTCCCATGAAGATAGCTTGAGACTGAGGTATGTAGGTGCTACAGAAGCTATAGGGCGCTTGTATATATAAAGTAAGGGTAGACCTGTAGAGTATATAAGAGTACTGTTGCAAACAATATAGCCTATTTTTGCAGTAATGGAATGTCTTTCTCTCTCCCCCCACCCCTTAACTGCATCACAATTTATTATTGCTATACATCAGGTATGGTTTACTTTTAACATATGTTGTTCTCAAAACCTTATGTTGGGGCTTGTGTTTTATTATTGTTATATATCACAATGGTTGCATACTAACATACCTTGTTAAATTACCTATGTTGTTGGCCTATTGCCATAACCATTACTGGCATGATGTTACAATCCTGACTGTCATCCCATTTATTGTTGTGTTCCATATGCTATGCAATGTTGTCTTATTGGGTTATTTGTAACAACCTTCCATGCTGTTATAACTAATGTTTAAATGTTCTATTCATTACTAACCTATACACTTTGAAAAAACCTCAACACCATTGCGTGGGTAGGTAGGCCAGTTCCTGCGGATCCACTTACCCCACCACAACTGGCTGTTGCACCAGGTCCCAGCACATCTGGAACCCAACTTGGTGCTGCCCCCTCTGCTGGTCCTGCACCACCTACGGTGGAACCACCTCAGGGAAAGGGGTCTGTCCCCCCATTGGAGCTGGCACAGAGAGTGTGTTGTCACCCAGTGACAGCTACCAGGGATAGTGCACAGGACTGTCCACCAAGGGTTTGACAATCAGCTGTGCCAGATTGAGGGCAGATTAGCCAACCTGGAGGGGCAGGCTGGCCCCAGTGCCCAGCCTCCATCACAGCTACCTTTGGGACAGTGAAGCAGCACTGGTGACTGCCCATGGGTGGGGAGTCCAGTCTCACTGCTGCCGTCTAGGGACACATGGCTCCCTGATTCCACAACACCCTCCTCATCAAAGGTGTTTACCCCCTTCATGGGTCATACATCACCCCTGTCTGCTGTCTTGTCTGTTTGCAAATGCAATCTCTCCTACTCAACTTAACTCCTCAAATGTACCTATAACCCTTCCCCAACATTCCACTCTCACCTTAAAAAAATGGGCATCTGTCCCCACAAAAAAACAATATTGCCCCATGCAAAGCTCTCCATTTCACCCACATATACTCTGCCCACAATCAATCATTGCAGCAATTAACAAAGTTATGCTGCCCACAACCCTTTCTCTGGGATGCGAGGCTCCAAATTCTCTACAACCTGCACATCTGTTGCTGTAAAAGAAATGGAGAGCTATGGTCATTTCTTACATCCATCCTGCACATCCCTACCTGCCTTTGATTGTTTTCCATCTGTTTGCCCCCATTTTACCACTTTCCTATCACCCCTTTTTTCTTCTCTTTTTGGAATTAGTTCGGATTTAAGCAGAGCTAAGCAGCGCTAGTATAAACAGTGCTCAACAGTTAAGACACCACCATGCACGGGCATGCTCAGCATAGCTTTAATCAGCTAAAACACATGCTGAGAGACTAAACACATCTTAGCAGCATAAGACACACACCCTCTGCTTAGCTGTGCTTAGTTGAGCACAAACGGTTGCTGCTGAGCTGCAGTCTTCTTAAACATAGTGTGACACACCCCTTTTAATGTCAGCTACTTTTTCTACTAACACCAACACTGTTCTGGCCCTACATGGGTTTTATCTGTGTACACGGTGACCCAATCTGGCTATTCAGTAACCCTGGCTCATTTGCATAAAGATCCTTGTATATACCCTGGATAATTCACTACTACAGTGCCTGCCACCTTAGCAACTACTGACACTTGCCATTGTACACCCTGCATGCAGGGCACTATAATGCATTCTTTTTGCAAATGTCTTATTTTCAGTTTATCAACATTTTAATTCTTTTTGCATAACAGCAGGTTTGCCCTTTGTTGCATGCCGCACAAATGTAACGTGTATTAAAAATGTTAGTGATTTGCATTGATGTTAAGACTCACATGGAATAGTTGTATGCATTTCCATGCCTACACTGCAATATGCAACCTTCTTTTTGGGCTTTTATAGACCCTGTTTAATTTTGCATTTCTGTACACGGTTATTTTCTGTGTACATTTCCAACACCAACAGGGCTCCTCCATGGGTACATTTATGCTTACTGGTTCACAAATCACCCTCATTTCATAGGTAGGTACCAGGCTATCAGCCCTGGGGACTATACAAGCCCAGCCAAAAAAGGTACCCTGGCTTTTGCCACCCAAGAAAATTATTTTCCTGTGCCACTGTCGAGCAGAGCCACAGAGGTGATCCCCGGGGTGAATTTCCTATTTCCCATCCAATCAAGATTTTTCTTGAAGAGTGCTAATGAAGAGCTTTGTTTGATATAGATAGGTAGTTTATTCCAGAGTATGAGAAGTCTCTGGGACAGGAATCTATCCCTCCGACATGTTCTGTTTATTATGGTGACAAGGTTTAGGTCCCTACAGCATGTAGCTAGGAAGGATTGGGATTTCTTTAAGTGGAGCATGTCCAACAGCTCTGGATTTGACATAGCTTTATATGTTAGGCAGAGATCACCTCTGAGTAGGCGATATGCGACGGAGTAAAGTTGGAGTTTTTTTTGAGACGGTCTGTGTGGTATATCTGTTTGAGGCCGGTAATCCTCTGTGCGGTATTTCTGTGGCCCTTCCAGTTGTTGTAGATGTCTTGTGAGGTACATACCAAAAGGGGTGTTGTACTCTACAATGGGTATAATGAGTGATGAGTAGAGAGGAACAATGACCTCTTTTTTTCTGGATGAGAAAGTTTTTGTGATGAGGTGTGCCATGCAGAAGGATTTCCTGACTACTGTGGTGATGTGATTATCAAAGGAGAGACTACTGTCCACCTGTGTCCCACTGTCTCTTATCACACTTTTGGTGTAAAGTATACTACCGCCTATGTTGTAGTTCATGGGTACAGAGTTTTTACCAAAGGGAATAACAATGCACTTTTTGGCATTGAAATTGAGGCCATGGCTTTGACACCAGGCATCTGTCTCAGTGAGGCCCTTTTGTAGGATGTTCACATCGTTAGGAGTTTCGATTATGGCTCCTAGTTTGCAATCATCTGCGAACTTCATTAGCCAAAGACCTTATGTGTTAGCCTGTACTTCAGAGAAGTAGATAACAAACAGGAGAGGACCCAGGACTGAACCCTGTGGTACTCCACTTCTCACTGGTCTGAAGTTGGATTTGGAATCTGCTACTTTCACAGTATGGGTTCGGTCAGTGAGCCAGTTGGCAACCCATCTTGTGACATAGGGATTTATACCTAGTTTAGTGAGTTTATCTAAAATTCCAGAGTGGGGGATGGTGTCGAAAGCCTTGGCAAGATCTAGATAGGCTGTGTGAACCACCTTACCCTTGCCTACGGCTTTGGTGACTGCTTCAAAGAAGTCTATCAGGTTTAGGAGACATGATCTGCCTTTTACAAACCCAAACTGGGTGGGGTCCAGAGTTTGGAGATTACCAGTGTCTTTGTTTATATGTTCCATGATGATACTTTCCATGGTCTTGCAGACCAGGCTCGTCAGACTAATGGGGTGGTAGTTCTCAGGGTCCATGGTGGCTACTCCCTGGTGGAGTGGGATAACCGTCACTGTGCACCATTCAGCAGGCAAAAAGCCTGAGGTGAGGCTATGATTGAACATGATACTTAGGTGGGGTGACAGTTTGTTCTGTAGTTCATGTAGAATGCAGCCTGGGATGTTGTCTGGTCCCATAGATGCTGTGTTCTTGGCTTTGGAGTGTGTGGTTTTTACCTGTGCAGCCATGATTACAGGAACTTTGCATTCTTCCGGTATAGAGATGGGGTCTTTAGGGAGTGAGAGGGGGGTAAAGTTAGCACTGAACCTATCTCCCAGGATGTTGGCAATATCAGTTGGGTCTGTATATTCAGTGCCATTGTGCTGTAACTCAGAGCAGATCTGAGTGTTGCCATTGAGATTCTTGACATAGCTATAGAATGCTTTGTGGTTGTCTTTAGAATCAGTGGTGATTTTGTTTTCGTAACTAGCTTTGGAAGATTTTATCAGGGATCGCAGCTTCTTACTGACGCTGACCAGGGAGCTCCTCCACTCATGGGATTTTACTCTCTTTTGCAACAGTTTCTTCCTTCTGTTGTACGGTTTGTTTATGGCAGGGAACCACCAGATTGGCTTCCTTTTTTTGGAGGATAGCATCTTGGCTCTGTTTGGGATAGCACAATCCATGCACTCATGTAAGTGCTTATAAAGTGCAATTGTGTAGGATTCAGTACTCGTAACTGTATTGTCCATCTGCATGGGTGTCATGAAGTTTATCACTTCTTGCTAAATCCCAAACGTGACTTTGTGTAGCAAGTGTAAATATAGTGTAGGCAATATCTCATTGTTAGTTGCTAATGGATTGCAACTGTGAATGATTAGTGTGAGGGAGAACGAAGACACAACAATTCAGACTACTTTACCTATTGTGGGTGTGTCACCAAGAATACACTTACAAAGAATAGAAGTAACTGCCGGGAGCTTTAAAATGGAAGTAAACAGCACACATTCCTCATTTTGTTTTAATAGCCAAACTCTACTCTCTTTGCTGAAGACTGTATTTTACTGTCATGTAATTTTATCACATATTTTAATGGCAATGATACAAAATGCTCTGTAGACTACAGGTCTGAGAGTACAGCACAGAGAAGAGAAGACTGAACACAATATAAAGCAAAGACAGAGCTGTATTGTTAAACAAATTCATAAATGGTTGTGTGATCACTCATTGAGCTAAATGTGTAAGCTATATGAGTACAAAACAACTGAGAGTGTACAAGTGTATGTCTTGTTAATACTGTGGAGTAAATGGGACATGTCTGAATGTAGAATGATTTGCATAACTGTTGGAAAGTTGTTTCTGTGGCTAAGAGAGATAAGACACCCCTATTGTGTTTGGTTGTTTCATTAGTGTGACAGTTCAAATCCAGACTTATGTAAAAATCTGTAAGGTTTGTTAAAAAGTATTTTGTAATGTTGTTTATGCTTCCTTTTTTAATATTAATATTTGTGAGAAGTGTGACTTAAAGCAAATACTGTGAAATGGTGAGTGTGTGTAGCGCAGCTGGTGAACACAATGAGCCACACAGCACATAGTATATGTAGATCAGTTTCAAGTCCCACATTTAACTTTTAGTGATGACGCTTTATAAAGACTTTTTACAATATTAATACATACTGAGCTTAGATAATTTCATTTGCATGTTGCTCACCTCCATGCAAACATGGTGTAATGGTCCAGACAGCAAGCAGACATTGTCAATTTCATAAAAGATACATTGCTACGTATTTTGTCTTCCATCTCGCAAACACGCTAAGTGGCATTGAGTGGCAGTGAGCAAACCTCCACAATACCTGCAGGTCTAGAACACCTATAGACAATACTTAGACATTATCAGTTTCATAAATGATAAATTGTTGCATCTTTTTCTGACGCTTACATAACCACACTAAGCAGCATTGGGTGGTCAGCAAGCTTCCACAACACCACCAGGTCCAGAGCAAATGCAAACTACATGCAGACATTATATAATGAAATGTTTACAAAATTTTGCTTGTAGTTAATGCAGTGTTTATGTTTTAGACAAACTCCTTATTTATTTGTTTATTTACTTATTTGTATTATTCATTTGGGGTGCGGTGCTGAGTACAAGTGACCAATTTCAGTCTCAGTCCCTAAGTAAACTAAACATACAGGAAACAAAAGACTAACCATTGAACTGAAAACAATTTTCACACAAAAATGCTTTACTGTAGGGACAGAATGTCTTACTTCATAGATTTTCAGCTGATAGCATTGTTTGTAATTTTTTTTAGATGAATATGCATTATGGTCTGATTGAATCTAAACTACAATATGAATTAGATGCAAATAATTAAAACTTTTTTCCACTTGTTACTTTTGTCATGTATCCCTGCCTGCATTTTCTAATCTGTACATTTTTTTTATTTTCTTTCCAGATACTCTATTATCAAGTAAACTGAGTGAGTCAATTCAGAATTTTACAGAAAAAGGTAAGAAATGTGTGGAACTTTACATTATTTCTTGAAATGTCAATAAACTGCAAGGAAGCAATCAAAATGTTGCCAAACTCATCAATAACATTCAGTCTGTGTGTGAAGGAAAATAAATGTGTGATTTGAAATACTTGGTAAATGTTTCTCCATTGTGTATAAATTACAATGACTAATTTTGTGGTTTTTAAATTATATTAAAATAGGATTGCATATTACATCCCTAGAAGAATAAGTGCAAGGCATGAATGAATATAATTCACATAAGCATCAAAGATTAGCTGTACCCAAATTCTACACAACCTATAGATGGCAGAGAAAATTACTATAATGTGTAGAATTTGGATAAAGCTAATCTTTAATGTTCGGTCATATAAACCATCAAATATGCAAAATACATAGAGATTGTAGAGGACAGCATCAGGCTTGTGTGAAGAATTTCTGGAAGTGCTATTTAACTATAGCCTCCAAGCAGGCTTTGTGCCACATGAATGGAGAACAGCAACAGTCATCCTACTGCACAAAGGTGGGTCATCTACAGATCCTGGAAACTACAGACCAATAAGTCTCACTAGTCATTTTTTAAATCACTGCCCTCATCACTCGGAGGTAACTGCTGCAGACTGCTTGTGTGCTTGCTGCTCACACGTATAGATTAACTGCCGGTGTCCCCCCAATCTAGACTTCAGTAGCCAGAACAGCAATCGTCTTCCTAGGAGGTGCACCAGAAATATTCAGACCACCTTAGCTCCTTCTTCCTACTCTCTTCTGAGAGTGTATTGAGTCTCACATGTGTAAATTAACCATGGGTGTCCCCCCTCACTGTACACTTTGGTAGCCAGACCAACAATCCTCTTCCTAGGACGTGCACCAGAAATATTCAGACCACCTTGGTTCCCTCTTCCCACATTCTACTGAGAGTGTATTGAGTTTTGCATGTGTAGATTAACAGTGGGTGTCCCCCCCCCCCACTCTACATTTTGGTAGTCAGACCAGCAATCCTCTTTCTAGTACGTGCACCAGAATTATTCAGACCACCTTGGTTCCTTCTTCCTACTCTCTACTGAGAGTGTATGGAGTCTCACAAGTGTAGATTAACAGTGGGTGTTCCCCCCCAATCTACACTTTGGTAGCAAGACCAGCAATCCTTTTCTTGGGACGTGCACCAGAAATATTCAGACCACCTGTGTTCCTTCTTCCTACTCTCTACTGAGTGTATTGAGTCTCACACAAGTAGCTTAACCGGGGGTGTCGCCCCCCCCACTCTACATTTCAGTAGCCAGACCAGCAATCCTCTTCCTAGGACGTACACCAGAAATATTCAGACCACCTTGGCTTCCTCTTCCTACACTCTACTGAGTGTGTATTGAGTCTCGCATGTGTAGATTAACCTCAGGTTTCCTGCCCACTCTACATTTTGTTAGTCAGACCAGCAATCCTCTTCCTAGGAAATGCACAAGAAATATTCAGACCACCTTGGCTCCCTCTTCCCACATTCTACTGAGAGTGTATTGAGTTTTGCATGTGTAGATTAACAGTGGGTGTCCCCCCCCCACTCTACATTTTGTTAGTCAGACCAGCAATCCTCTTCCTAGGAAATGCACAAGAAATATTCAGACCACTTTGGCTCTTTCTTCCTACTCTCTACTGTGAGTGTATTGAGTCTTTCAAGTGCAGATTAACCGCAGGTGTCCCCCCCCCCCTTACACTTCAGTAGCCAGACCAGGAATCTTCTTCCTAGGATGTGCACCAGAAATATTCAGAACAACTTAGTTCCTTCTTCCTACTCACTATTGAGAGTGTATTGAGTCTTGTATGTGTAGATTAACTGCGGGTGTCCCCCCACTCTACATTTTGGTAGCCAGACCAGCAATTCTCTTCCTAGGACATACACCAGAATTATTCAAACCACCTTGGCTCCTTCTTCCTACTCTCTACTGAGAGTTTATTGAGTCTCACACATGTGGCTTAACCGTGGGTGCCCCCCCCCCTCTACACTTTGGTAGCCAGACTAATAATCCTCTTCCTAGGACGTGCAACAGAAATATTCAGAACACCTTGGCTCCTTCTTCCTACTCTCTACTGAGAGTGAATTGAGTGTATGTTCCTTAATTTTTTTTTTTTACCTGGACTTTGTCAAATATAACTGAGTCTACCTACAGCATGCACACTAGCAGGTCTAAAGCAGTCTCCTACTTCCGGCTCTTCCACCCCCCCCCCACCCATAACCTCATCTCTCCCTCCTGAACTGACTCTCAAAATAATTAACCATAGTTATGCCACTAGATGGCAGCACATACCCATTTCTAATCTCTAGCACTTTATTCTCTACTTTGTACTTGCTGCGCTCCAGCTAATACTTTTTTCTGTGACATTACCCCCATCTGTAAGTCCCCTGACATGTTTTAACCACAATCTCTGAAAACTCAGCCCCTACCTTGTTCTTGGTGTTTCACTCACCTTGTGCTTCCCTGTTGCTCTGTTTCCTTTAACAGTGATGCTTATTCACTGATAGATTTGATGACTTTCTCTTCTCCCGCATTACTCCTTCTCAGCTCTACCCACTCCATTCGCCCTTCTGGCTTACTCCACTCCCCTACCCTGCTCCCATTTCCCCAACAGCCCCTACTAAATGTTCAAGTATAGCCACATTAACACTCCCCCACCACAGTCAGCCTATCAATCCACATCAAACCCAACAATCTATTAACTATTACCCTCCCTCTTTCTAACTGATCCGCCCCTTGTACCCTCTCAATCTCATCTCACTCCCCCAACTACAACATCCAAACTATATAAAGAGAATCCATATAATCACATATCTCTGCCTGCCTTTTATCACAGTATATCTCCACCCTGCAACACAGTAGTTATGCACACTATACCTGCTAAAATACACACAATACTTTTTCCCCTCCTCCCTCTTCCTCCTACTCCACCTTACCTACCTTCCTGACTTCACTTATTCCCCTTCCTTCCACATAACCTCTACTCATCCCAAAAAAGAAGCCTTCTGCTCTGGCAATATCTCCCCTTACCTCTTCCACACCACTGATTCTCTCCTCTTTAACAGAAAGCTTCTAGTCACATCTAATATATCCCCAGTCCTTCAAATTCCTTATACCATTTTCTTCCATTCTTTCAACCACAGCTCTGGGAGTGCTGCAAAACACTTATCCCATATTCTTCAACTAATTTCTATCCACCTATCTGGAGACATACACCCAAACCCTACACCCCCCTGCCAACCAGAATACCAACTCAACTGCAACTCCCGCAACCTCTCTCCACAAGTATCTCCTTTTCACTACAATAAAGGCCCAAAGTCTTGCTAATAAAATACCCATCTTCTATGCCTGGCTCTCACGTAACCCTTCTGACATTGTATCAGTCTCTGAAACATGGCACAAACCTGCCCTGAAAGACTCTAATATTCCCACCCTCTCAACTATCAAATTATATGGCATGACAGAGGACAAAAGAAAGGAGGTGAAGTAGCTCAGATTTTTTCTTCCTCTTTAACAGTGACACCTTACACTAACCCTATTCCGCAGTTCTCTGCAGCCGAATTAACCCTGGCCCTCCTAAAAATAAACAACCACAAAACCATAGTTATAGCTGCCCTATATATTCCACCCAGTAACATTATCACCATACTGGAAGATATCCTTTCCTGGTTCTCATCTAATGTAAACAATGAAACAATTATACTTGGGGAGGTTAACATCAACTGGACTTCTATCCACTCAGCCACCATCTCCCAAAACATAAACCTTTACAATTTCTCTCAATTAGCAAACTCTCCTACAAGGCCTAACAAACTTAACTCTCCAGGCAGAATCCTGGACTGGATAGTAGTCTCCCATCCCAACAATATCTCTGATAGTGGCACCTTGCCCGATTCCCTTAGCGATCACCTCCCTGCCTTTATACGTCGTTCACCTTCCTCCCTACACTTACAACATAATTATATCTTACCTCATACCCTCACTAATTTTAATCCTCAATCCTTTTCTGACTCCTTGAAACAGATCAACTGGAACCCTCTAAAAACTCTTCCACTTGACCAAGCTGTTATATACTTTAATACCTCATTTATAAACCTACTCAACAGCTTTGCTCCACATAGAACTATAAGATTGAAATCCAAAACTGCCCCTGGCTTTTGAAAGAAACATTAACTCTCATGCATACCTGAGATAAATCATGAAAAACCTACCAAAAATACAAAAAAACCTAGCTCTCTTACTGAATTCAAACAGCTCCATAATAGAGTTAAAAAGCAAATCACTTCTGGTCACAAATCTTACTTCTGTAGGCTTCAGAACAACCACAAATCCAATCCCAAGAAAGTTTGGAGTTGTATCACTGCTCTGCTCAGTCCTGGTCAAAAAGACAATCTTTGCTCTGATCCTAGCCCCGCCTGATTTCATCTTGGCCTCCAAATTTAACTCCTTCTTCATAGACTCTATAGCCCAAGCTTACCACATCTTTCCCTAACAATTCATTACCTCTATCCACTCCTCTCACGTATACCTCATCTCCTTCTTCTACCAGCACCAACCACCCCCTCCCTTCACCCTCAAAACCATTCCCATCAACACCATAAAAAAACTCCTCCAAAAATTAAAACCTTGTTCTAATGCCCCAGACAACTTACCATCTAATTTCCTCAAACTGGCTGCTGATGGCATAGCTCTCCCTATCTGTATTCTTATCAATCACTCCATCCAAGAATCCTACTTACCCTTCCTCTGGAAAAAAGCTTTTATTATTCCCTTACGCAAAGGGGGCAACAACACACATATCTCCAATTTCTACCCCATAGCCATTCTCTCCCCTATCTCCAAGTTTCTCAAGAAATGTATTCACTTACAGCTATTAGCTTACCTATTAGAAAACCATTTACTGACTCCAACACAGCATGGATTCAGACCCAGTCACAGTACCACCACAGCCCTCCTCTCCTTCCATGATAACATCAGTCACTTTCGCGACTCTGTAAATATTGTATCAACCCTTCTCCTAGACCTATCTAAGGTCTTTGATACCATTTCCCATAGCCTAATTTTGTCCAAACTCTCTCTACATAACCTTTCCTCCTCTTCCATAAATTTCACCACACCAGCAGAATGACAACAGAACAGCAGCACAAGTGAGCTGGTATCACCAGGCAGATGCACAATAAATGAAAACCGAATGAAAAGTAACAAACTTCTTTAATGTACCATAAAATAATAAAATAACATTAAGCGCATTCATCCACTAATGTGGACTTCATCAGAATGCCATATTGACTAGCAAACAATAAATTTAAAATCTTTTTGGCGCCAAACTCCGCCTTCTTTACCATGGTGCATTAAAGAGATATTGCATTTCAATAGTTGCAATGTATTCGCTAGTTTATAACACATAATCTATCAACTAATCGTATAAATAAATATCAATCACTCATAATAAAATTACTAAAAATATATAAATATCTATATATATATATATATATATATATATATATATATGTCTGTACTGGTATAACTAAGAACATATATATATATATATATATATATATATATATATATATATATATATATATATATATATAAAATAAAATAAATAAACAGTGAAAACTGTATATCACAACAACCATTTGCTCATCAGCATCATAATTAAAAAATGACTATGTTGCTAAGAATATACATGCATAAAAATTACATGCATAAAAATATACACATGCATAAACATAAGTAAGGCATGGCATGTACTTTGAAAAATGAATAAAATGTCTAGTAGAACATACAATGTCCATACTCAAATTACATTCTGAATTATAAAAAAACCTGTGAAAAGGTAACAATATACATGGCACTTGTTTCATCTGTCGTAGTGAATACTATGGTATAAAAATATTCCTATTGTGAACCTTATTAAATATAATGCTAACATAATTCTAATGTAGGTTTAATGGTAATAAAATAATTTAATCCTGGTTTCCTTCCGGCGTCCGTAAAAATTTGCCATATTACCTCCTTCCTATTCAATAGGGCTTTAAAGTTCCCTCCTTTAGAATCTATTTTCAACTGGTCTATAATACCAAATTTGAAAACATGTTTTTCTCCATTATCAAATATATGTCTACTTAAAGCATTGTTCATGTCTTTGGTCTTTATACAATATAAATGATCATAAGTCCGCCTTTTAAATTGGCATTCCATTTTTCCAATATAAAAACCAGAACATGACGTGCATTTGGCCAAATATACAATGTTTTTAGTACAGCAGTTACCCTGTTTAAATTTTATAATTGTCCTATTAACACTGTCCAAAGTGACACTACCTTCTTCCAAAATTGCATGGCACTGGTTGCACGAACCACATTTCTTTGTGTGACTGTTCGTGCTAACATGTGTTCTGGTTTTTATATTGGAAAAACTGAACGCCAATTTAAAAGGCGGATTTAAGATCATTTATATTGTATAAAGACCAAAGACATGAACAATGCTTTAAGTAGACATATATTCGATAATGGAGAAAAACATGTTTTCAAATTTGGTATTATAGACCAGTTGAAAATAGATTCTAAAGGAGGGAACTTTAAAGCCCTATTGAATAGGAAGGAGGTAATATGGCAACTTTTTACGGATGCCGGAAGGAACCCAGGATTAAATGATTTTATTACCATTAAACCTATATTAGAATTATGTTAGCATTATATTTAATAAGGTTCACAATAGGAATATTTTTATTCTACAGTATTCACAACAACGGATGAAACAAGTGTCATGTATATTGTTACCTTTTCACAGTTTTTTTATCGTTCAGAATGTAATTTGAGTATGAACATGGTATGTTCTACTAGACATTTTATTCATTTTTCAAAGTACATTCCATGCCTTACTTATTTTTATGCATGTGTATATTTTTATGCATGTATATTCTTAGCAACATAGTCATTTTTTAATTATGATGCTGATGAGCAAATGGTTGTTGTGATATACAGTTTTCACTGTTTCTTTATTTTATTATATATATATATATATATATAAATATATATATATATATATATATATATATATATATATATATGTTTTTAGTAATTTTATTATGAGTGATTGATATTTATTTATACGATTAGTTGATAGATTATGTGTTATAAACTAGTGAATACATTGCAACTATTGAAATGCGATGTCTCCTTAATGCAGCATGGTAAAGAAGGCAGAGTTTGGCGCCAAAAATATTTTAAATTTATTGTTTGCTAGTCAATATGACATTCTGATGAAGTCCACATTAGTGGATGAAAGCGCTTAATGTTATTTTATTATTTTATGGTCCATTAAAGAAGTTTGTTACTTTTCATTCGGTTTTCATTTATTGTGCATCCGCTTGGTGATACCAGCTCTCTTGTGCTGCTCTTCCATAAATTGGTTGTCCAGTTACCTCTCAAATAGGCAGCAGGCTATCAGGCGGAATAACTGTACTTCCTCCTACCTTGACACTATAACAGGCATCCCCCAAGGCTCTATCTGGGCCCTCTATTTTTTAACATCTTCATCAATGATTTTCATCACTGTATCCCAAATGCCAAACTAGTCCAATACACAGATGACTCTATCATCTGCTCTGCTGACTCTCTCCCCAAACACATGCATTTTACTCAGGTTGACTTTAGCAGCACTGAGACATAGAAGCTTAATAACCACCTAGCTCCCAGTGCATCTAAAACCAAAATTATGATATTTTCCCCATCTAAAAACAACAAAAATAGACAAAAACTCCTCTATAGTAAGCCAAAACATGACTCCTATTTAAATAGTTCCATACACTAAACTTCTGGGTGTCCTTATCGATGAACAACTAAAGTTCGATATTCACCTCTAAAACAACATCAAGAAAACTCACCAAAATCTTGAAATGCTTTATCATTATAAACTCTTCCTTACCTCTTCATCTAAGCTTACTCTTTCTAGCACCTACCTCCTTCCCTCCCTCATGTATGGGGCCCTTCTTCTCACCAGTCTACAAACCTCCCTTTAGAATAAATTGGCATCCTGTTACAATAAAATCTCCAAGTTTGCCACCACCTCCCAATCCTCCTCCCACCATTACATCGCCCTACACTCCCTGAACTGGCTGGAACTCCTCAACTATCTCCTTTACATTTAAGTCTACTGCTCACAAACTTATCTTTAAGCCATCTCAATTCCCCTCCCTCTCCTCCATCCTTAGCATGGATCTCCCTAACCGATCCCTTAGGTCCAATAACCAGAATCTGCTTGAAGTGTACAAACTCTTACATACTCCTGGGCAACTTCTACTGTCTTTTTCTCTAGCACGCAAATGGAACTCACTTCCTCCTATATCCAAACTACCAAGAAACTCCCATCCTTTAAAACTTTGTTCCACTCCTATCTCTCTTCAACTTGGGAATGCTCCTGCTTTCACCCCTTCTAACCTCCTCCTAATAACCCCCTTCCCCCAACTTCTTTAGCCATAACTCTACCAACTCTATGTTTCCTTTCCTTTCCTTATCACTTCTTTCTCACCATTAATTACACCCTTTTATGTCTTGCAGATTGTATACATTAGCATTCCACACAAAGAATACTCATCATCTCAGGTTGTTCTAAACCTATTATTTTGTGTACTATAAAGATCCTTTGTTACTACTATCACTTAATCAATTTGACTTTTGTTCTTATTACAGCTGTGTAACTTAGAGTTGTGTAATCTTGGTATCAACTTCTGATGATCCTAATTTTATATATTTTGTATTATTTCTGTATTAATTTAAGTTGATTTTTGTTTTAAATGAATGTATATGGAGCTTTTTTCCCATGGGACTCCACTGAAAAAGGGCTCATCTTGGCCCAATGGACTATCCCGGTTAACAAACTGCAAATAAATAATAAAAAATAAAATATATGTAAAGCCATGGAAAAATGATCATAGAAGTGATCAATAGTAAACCTCCAGACACAGTATCCAACCCAGTTTGGTTTCATTAAGGGCAGATCATGCCTACTCAACATGGTGGACTTTTTGAGGAGGTCACCAAAGCAATGGATGAGGTAAAATGGTTCACACTACCTACCTTAAGCCGGCCAAGGCATTTTACACAATACCCCACTTGGGCATTGTTGACAAACTCAAAAGGTTAGGTACAAACTCATGTGTCACTCGATGGATATCCAATTGCCTCACAGATAGGACATATGAAGAAAAATTGGGGAGTTCACCTCTGCAAAGAGGCCAGTCACAAGTGAATTCCCTCAGGGATCAGTCCTTGGACCGCTCCTTTTTGCCATTTACTTCTCTGAAGTTAAGACCAATGTCAGTGGTCTCTGGCTGACTAAATTTGCAGATGATTGCGAATTAGGAACTGTCATTGAATCCCACACTGACACAAATATTCTCCAGGAGGGGCTGACACAGACAAATAACTGGTGTCAGAGCCATGGAATAAAACTAAATGCCAAGCTATGCATAATAGTACCATTCAGGAAGTCATCCACCCCTGGTAACTATCATATTGACAACACACACCTTAGAGTTTACCCAGTGGTCAGGGACTTAGGGACATACATAGATAGTAATCTAGCCTTTGACCATCATGTGTCTACAGTAGTTAGGAAATCATTCTATGTTGCACAACTTATAAACAAAGGAATGGCATCTAAGTCTAAGGAAGTCATTGTTCCACTGTATCCAGCATTCAGACCTACCATTGAGTACAATTCCCCCTTTGGTATGTACCTAACTAGGCATATCCAACAACTGGAATGTCCACAAAGGTTCCTCCCAAAAGCATACAGGGCTTAAAATGTCCTATGCAGACCACCTCAAGGCTCTATCACTGTATTCTGTCTCCTACAGCCTTTTGAGGGGAGTTCTATGCCTGACATTCAGGCCATTGTCAGACCCCACTCTGATTGACCTCCTGCATATCCACAAAACAAACAGCACCAGAATTACCCATTCTAAAGACTTAAACCTTGGCTGTGGTATAAATAGGAACTGCCGGAGAGATAGGTATGTGTCCCAGAGATTACACCATCTATGGAACAGGCTCCCCATCTATGTGAATCACAGTTCCTTCCTAACTCAATTCAAGTGCAACAAGGACAGTTGGATGGGGAACAGGAAATTCATCAATGGTTTGGCAACTACATCTCTAATGGACACAGGCAACCTGTAAATGGTACATCCACCAGGCCCTAGCTTGCAAATTTTTTATTTCCCAAGCCCCTGCTTACACTTATCAAGGGTATCAGAACTTGACAGAGATTTGGGATGTATGGCTAGGCTTAAAAAGGCCCTTGTGGTCATTAGCCTTGTAAACACCTATGAACGTATAATTTGTATTTATACACTGCCGTTATCACAAACCTTAAAATACCTGAAATAAATCTCGAGGATTATTTACTAATGATTAAGAAATGCTAGAAATAGAAATAAGAGGTAGCACAGTGGCAAAGTGGATACTGTTGTTACCTCACAGCAAAAAGTTCCCCAGTTTGATTCTTGGATGGGCTACTTTTTGTGCAGAATCTGCATGCCCTCCCTGTGTTTCTGTGGGTTCTCTCCAGGTGGCCTACTTTCCTCTCACATTCCAAAGACATGCAGTATGTGGATTGAACACTCTAAATTAGCCAGAGTGTGTGGTGTGGAAGAACTGTGGTGGCAGAGCTAGCCATCCGGCAGTGTAAAACCTGGCTTTAAATGATTGTACTGTTGAAGTGACACACCAACAACATACACAAAAATGGAAAAAGGGGGTAATGGATGGATATAAAACTACTTATAATACTATGTATAACAGTAAAGGAATCTTTTTAACTTAGTGGATACAAAATCAATAGGTTGTATAACAAAAGGAAGAAAATCATGGCAAAACCTAGCAGGAGGAGCACCCAGCAGGATAAAAGCAGTCTCATCAAACTACATAAACAATTCAGAAGACAAATAAACTCTACCAAAGCCAAATTTGAGGTATGTTTGGCCTCCCAGGCCAAGGACAACCACAAGCATTCTTTAGCTATGTCTGCAACCTAAAAGGCAATACACAATTGTCTGTAGAGCTTATTGTAAATGGAGCCACCTATAATGAGCCAGATGATATAGCAAACCTCCCGGCTGATAAATTCAGCTCCAACTTTACCCCTCTCTGGCTCTCGACCTTCCCTCAGGAAATACCATCAAATATAACTCCCCCTACTATCACCAGGGAAGAGGTCCTTAATGCTCTTTCTAACACCAAGAACACTGCATCAATGGGCCCAGACAATATCCCAGGATGCCTTCTAAATAGCATTAAACATGATCTATCAGGTCTCTGGAATTATTATTTAACTGCAGCTTCCAAGCAGGCTTTGTGCCTCATCAATGGAGAACAGCAACAGCAATCCCTCTGTGCAAAGGTGGGCCATTTACAGACCCATAAGTCTCACTAGTCTTATATGTACAGCCATGGAAAGAATTATCATGGAAATGATCAATAGATGTATAGTAAACCTCAAGACACTGAATCCAACCCAGTTTGGTTTCATCAAGCCAGGTAATGCCTTCTCAACCTGGTGGACTTATTTGAGAAGGTAACCAAAACACAGGATGAGTGAAAAATGGTTTACACTGCCTACCTTGAACTGGATAAGTCATTTGACGCAATACCCCACTCGGGCATTGTTGGCAATGGTTAGAGGTTAGGTACAAACTTGTATGTCAAGCAATGGATAGCCAAATGGCTTACAGACAGGACCCAGGAAGTTAGAACTTGGGGAGTCCACCTCTACAAAGAGCCCAGTCACAAGTGGAGTCCTCCAGGGATCAGTCCTTGGACCACTCCTTTTTGGCATTTACTTCTTTGAAGTCAAGCCAATGTCAGTGGTCTCTGACTGACTAAATTTGCAGATGATTGGAAATTAGGAGCTGTTATTGAATCCCACACTGACACAAATGTTCTCCAGGAGGGGCTGACACAGGCAAACAATTGGTGTCAGAGCCATGGACTAAAATTAAATGCCAAAAAATGCATAATAGTATCCTTTTGGGAAGTCAACCACCCCTGGTAGCTACCATATTGACAACACACCCCTTAGAGTTGACCCATTAGTCAGGGAGTTAGGGACACACATAAATAGTATCGCACATCCAGAGTAGTAAGGAAATCATTCTATGTTGTGGAACTTATAAACAAAGTTATAGCATCTAAGTCCAAGGAAGTCATTGTTCCAATATATTCGGCACTCAGACCTGTAACTGTGTACAGTGCCACCTTTGGTATGTACCTAACTAAGCTTATCCAAAAATTGGAATGTTCACAGAGGTTCCTCACTAAAAGAATACAGTGCATAAGTAAAATGTCCTATGCAGACTGCTTCAAGGCGCTATCCTTGTATTCTATCTACTACGTGCTTTTGAGGGGATATCAACGCCTGGCATACAGGCATTGTCAGAACCCACTCTGATGGACCTCTTGCATATCCACAAAACAAACAGCACCAGAATTACCCATTCTAAAGACTTAAATGTTGCCTGTGATATAAATAGAAACTGCTGGAGAGACAGGTATATATCCCAGAGACTACCCCATCTGTGGAAAAGGCTCCCCATCCATGTGAAGCAGAGTTCCTGCCTAATCAAGTTCAAGTGCAATTTGGACAATTGAATGGGGAACAGAAAATTCATCCCTGGTTTGGCATCTATATCTCTAATGGACACGAGCAACCTGCAAATGGTTCATCTCCCAGGCCTCTGCTTGTAAATGTTTCATCTTCCAAACCTCTGCTTACACTTATCAAGGTATGAGAACTCGTCAGAGATTTGGGATGCATGGATAGGATTAAAAAGGCCCTTGTGGGCATTAGCCTAGTAAACACCTATCAACCTATTATGACCGGCTGCTGTTCACAGTATATATCATGCTGCATGATTTGGTCACATGTCGTCATAGTTTATAAAATGTCAAGTAATATGCAATAAAATTGCTGATATTGTTGGACCCAATACATATCCCCTGGAATTAATTTGTCCATACAGTTCTCTTCAAATATTATGCAGTTTATTCACTTTAGCTGGTTCATATCTGACACGATTAGTACTTGTTTTTTTTGTTTTTTTTTTAGAATGGGCAACCTGTACATCACCACTGTGATGGAAGAACGGACATTCTCCAGCAGGATTTTAATACAGTTCTCCAGCAAGGTGGTAACTCCCACTGAAAAATGAGTCTGCTACTTCATGGCAGCATATTCATTTGCTGTGGAGCTTGGAATGTAACAAAAATAACGGCGGCCATTATTTTACACTTGCTAAGCAGAGCTTTTGCTGTTTAGCAAGTGTAAAGTTAAGAAAAATAAAGAGAGTGTGTGTGTGTGTGTGTGTGTGTGTGTGTGTGTGTGTGTGTGTGTGTGTGTTTATGTCTGTGTATGTGAGAGTGTATGTGTGCATGAAAAAAAGAATGAAACCGATCGAGCCATTATTTTTTACTTGCTAAGCAATGGTTTTGCTATTTAGTGGGTGCAAAATTAAAAGAAACAGATAATAAAAAAAATATAGAATAGTGTGTGTGTGTGTGTGTGTGTGTGTGTGTGTGTGTGTGTGTGTGTGTGTGTGTGTGTGTGTGTGTGTGTGTTTATATATGTGGGCATGCGTGTTTATGTTTATGTCTGTGTTTGTGAGTGTATGGGTGTTTGCATACATGAAATTTGAAGTGTGTGTGTCTGTGTGTGTGTGTGTGTGTGTGTGTGTGTGTGTGTGTGTGTGTGTGTGTGTGTGTGTGTGTGTGTGTGTTTATGTCTGTGTATGTGAGAGTGTATGTGTGCATGAAAAAAAGAATGAGACCGATCGAGACATTTTTTACTTGCTAAGCAGTGGTTTTGCTATTTAGTGGGTGCAAAATTAAAAGAAACAGATAATAAAAAATATATAGAACAGTGTGTGTGTGTGTGTGTGTGTGTGTGTATGTGTGTGTGTGTGTGTGTGTGTGTGTGTGTGTTTATATATGTGGGCATGCGTGTTTATGTTTAGGTCTGTGTTTGTGAGTGTATGGGTGTTTGCATACATGAAATTTGAAGTGTGTGTGTGTGTGTGTGTGTGTGTGTGTGTGTGTGTGTGTGTGTGTGTGTGTGTGTGTGTGTGTGTGTGACAAAGAAAGAGAGATAGACTGATCAAGCAATGGATGCAACTCCTTTAAAATTAAGAAGTATACATACCTCTCAATACCTTATCTCAAGAAATCTGGATAAAGCCTAAAATAATGGGTGGACAAAGCCTGAAACATAGGGACATATTTTAAATATTGCTCTTATAAAAGTAGTAAGTTGCTGTAACAGGATTTATGTTAACATGCATTTTTTGAATGATATGAAGTCCATACCTCTCACTTGTGCCCGATTTTCAGGGACATTCCTGATTTTGCCTCAGATAGACAGGTGCTAGTTATCTACTGAATGTACTATGTTCTTCATCTGTAACTATGTCTGTAATATTTTAATTTATGGAGCTTTTCTCCCCGGGCCTCCTCTGAAAATGGACCTGCGTCCAGTCATACTTTCCTGGTCAACAAATGTAAATAAATAAATAAATAATTTCAGCACTACCTCTCTTAATCCCTTCTAAAACGAGTGCACCTTGAGAAAAGGTGGTGAATTATGCTTAAAAAATAATACTTTTTTTACTTCAGAAAATATATATTAATTCACATTCTCTTATTTTGTCAGTGTCTCAAATTAATAGGACAAATATTTTAACAGTGACCCTGATTATTTCTGAATTTCTCCCTGATTAGTTGAGAACAATGATAAAAGTCTGAATCTCAAATGTAGCTCATTATTCAGTGACTTTAATCCCCAGTGATTTGCCAGCATATACTACAACAAGTTTGAAACAGTAGGCATGGGAAGTATTTTAAATAAAAATGATTAATATGTATATATATATATATATATATATATATATATATATATATATATATATATATATATATGTATGTGTGTGTGTGTATAAAATTAGGATATATTTATATCATGATGGGACAAACACAATTCTGATAATATTATGCATCATGGTTTGTGTTTTGAATATTTTTGGTGCATTTGATGATGCAAAATATTTAAAGCTGATAAAATGTGTTTATTACAGATCTGCTGAAGATGGCATTTTGTAGATGTAACTGGTTAGATACTTCCCTAATTGACTGTGATTACTAAAAATAAATGTATACATTTATGTATAGTATTTATATGTTTGTGTCTTTCGGCTTTTCCCGGTTAGGGGTCGCCACAGCGGAACTCCGGTCCGCTGATGATTTATATATAGTATTTATAAGTCAGTAAAATCATTTCTCAGCAATGTAATTTGGAGCTTCTGAGGTGAAGTTCCACACTGACAGCTAGCAGATGTTATTTTTTTCTTTGGGGCTGGATTCAATAAAGCCTATATGGTGGGTTAAAACCATGTGCATGTCACGCTAGAACACACACATTGTTGCATGCTGTTTTGTATTCAGTAAGAGGCTGTACATGCCATTTAGAGCTGTACAAATATGGTACACATCATGGCATGCTAATTACTGCATAAGCAGGTGAACTGTATGCCAATCAACTGATCCAAGATGGAGGAGCTAAGGCCCAAACATACTTCCTTTCGTAGTCTCAAAGAAGCATATTGGTATCAAGAGGGAATGGAAATAGAACCAGAAGTAGATAAAAATCGGGTAGCAACTGAATGAGCGAAAAAACAAAGAAAGAATATAAGGTGAAGGATCAGTTGAGAAGGCAAGAAATGTGGAAAATGCATAAATATATTTGCAGGTATAGAAAATTCTTGGAACAACCTCATGTTGATCAGGACTGAAGGCAGGGATGGTTAAGGAGAGGTGAATTCAAAGCAAAAGACAAAAGGTTAATATTGGTGCCCCAAGATAGTGGACTACGTACACATTGGTTTACAAAGTCTATTGAACATGTGGGAGAGAGACAAATGTAGGCTTTGTAAAACAGAACTGGAAACATTTGCACACCTTGTTGCTGGTTGTGACATACTAATGGCAGAAGGACTGTATACTGAAAGACATAATAATGCAGCAAGACTGTTGTACTGGGGATTGTGCAAACATTATAATATTGAAGTAGTTGAAAAACACTGGAAATATGAGCCACAAGACATCATATAAAATGATGAAGTCTACATCATATGAGATCACCCATTACCAATAGTTCAAAAGATAGTTGCGAGAAAACTGGATATAATGGTCCATGAAAAGAAGACAAAAGTACCAATGTTTATTAAAATCGCTACACCCATTGACTACAGTGTCTTGAGTAAAAAGAGACTTAAAGCCATAAAATGCCAGGATTTGCAGGCAGAAATGAGAGCAATGTGGAAGAAAGATACCCAGACAGTTCCAGTAGAAGTAGGAGCAATGGGTCTTATAAAAAATAATCTACAATTGTATTTAGATATGTTACTGATACATGTAACTCCATAGGAATTGCAGGAGTCATTACTGGTCAGATTGTGGGTGCTGCAAAGAAAACTTATAGGTTCATAGGTTCATAGGTTTATACTAGGCTATCTGCCCGAGGGCATTTACAAGCCTAGCCCATCGTTTTGTGGCTTACGCCACCCCTTTAGTACGGGGAACTAAACCCATTATTTTGCTGTGCCTCTGTCGAGCAATGACACTGAGGTAACCCCTGGGGTATATCTGCGATCTCCCATCCATTGGTCAAGATTTCTCTTGAACAAGGCCAGTGAGGTGCTCTGCCTCACATGTACCGGGATTTTGTTCCACAGCATAGGGAGTCTTTGGGTGATGAATCTATCCCTCCAGCACGTCCTATTAATAGTCGTGTCCAGGTTTAAGTCTCCCGCCCTTGTGGCTCTGATGGATCTGGATTTTTTGAGGTGAAGCATATTCATCAAATCTGGGTTTGACATGGCCTTGTATGTTAGGCAAAGGTCACCTCTGAGCAAGCAGTAAGCGACTGAGTAGAGCTGGAGTTCTTTCAGTCGGGTAGCATAGGACAGATTTTTGAGACCCTTTATCCTTTTGGTGAGGAACTTTTGTGGCCTCTCCAGCTGCTGCAAGTGTCGGGTCAGATACATTCCGAATGGGGCATTGTACTCAATCATTGGTCTGATGAGTGATGAGTAAAGGGAGAATATGACCTCCCTTGATCTAGATGAGAAGCCCTTCATGATAAGGTGGGCAGTGTAGAAGGTCTTCCTAACTACTTTAGCTACATGGGTGTCGAATGACAGACTACTATCAACCTGGGTCCCCAGGTCCCTGATAACTTCTTCTGTGCTCAGTGGATTGCCACCTATTTGGTAGCTAGGGGTAACCTTGTTTTTCCCGAAGGGTATGACTATGCATTTTTTGGCATTTAACTTTAGGCCGTGGCTCTGGCACCAGTTATCCGTTTCTGTGAGACCCTTCTGAAGGATATCTGTGTCAGATGTGTTTTCTACTATGGCGCCCAGTTTGCAGTCATCTGCAAACTTGGTCAGCCATAACCCTCCTGTGTTTGCTTGTACCGGAGAAGTAGATGCCAAACAAGAGTGGGCCCAGGACTGAGCCCTGTGGGACACCACTTGTGACAGGCTTTGAGTCTGACATGGCGCCAGCAACTCTGACCCTGTGGGTTCTGTCACTCAGCCAGTTTGCAACCCATCTTGTGATGTATGGGTTGACATTTAAGCTGATGAGTTTTTCAATGATACCTGAGTGGGGTATTGTATCGAAGGCTTTAGCCAGATCGAGGTAGGCTGTATGGACTGCCTTTCCCTCATCAATGGCTTTGGTGACTGTTTCGAAGAAGTCAACCAAATTTAAAAGGCATGATCTGCCTTTGACAAAGCCAAACTGGGTTGGATCCAAAGTCTGCAAATTCCCTATGTCTTTATTTATGAGGTCCATTATGATCCTCTCCATGGCTTTGCAGATAAGGCTTGTCAAACTAATGGGCCGGTAATTTCCAGGGTCGGTGGAGGCACCGCCTTTGTGAAGTGGTACCACAGTTGCAGTGCGCCACTCCTGGAGTGCGTATCCAGAGGTAAGACTTTGATTAAATAGCTGTCCTAGCTGTGGGTTTAATTCCTCATTGAGTTCATGGAGCACACAGCCGGGGACACCATCAGGTCCCATGGATGCTGTGTTTTTGCTTTGGAGAGAGCAGTTTTCACTTGGACGCTGGAGATGTTTGGGGGGCTGCAATCGTTTGGTATAGATATCCCTCCTTTTGGGGGGGAGGGGGGGGAGAAGTTTGCACTGAACCTGTCAGCCAGTATGTTGGCAATGTCTGTAGGATCAGTAATCTTCACATCATTTTGAACTAGCTCTGAGCATATCTGGGAGTTTCCTCCCAGGTTTCTAACATAGCTAAAGAAAGCCTTATGATTGTCTTTTGAGTCTTTAGCTATTTTTCTCTCGAAATTTGCTTTGGAAGATTTTATGAGAGCTCTTAGTTTTTTACTTATAGTGATCAAGGGTGTCTTACCTTTTAAGGATTTTGCTCTATCTTGTAGTAGCTTCCTCCTTTTGTTGTAGAGTTTGTTTATGGCTGGGGTCCACCAGACTGGACGCTTGCCTTTGGTACAAAGAGTCTTTGTTTTGTTTGGGATTGCCTTATCCATGCAGTCCTGTAGGTGCTGGTAGAAGGCATTTGTAAGTGATTCAGCGGCTTGAGTACTGTTTTCCGCCGGCTCGGGGGCCTTAAAGGAGACCACACTAGTCTTTAGAAGTGTGAAGTCGGCTTTTGAGAAGTTCTTTACTATGGTCTTTTTTATTTCAGGTGGGGTGGGATGAGAACCTCCAGCGAGATTAGTTTGTGGTCTGATCTCACCAGTGAGGGGTACACCTCTGGTGTTGAACATTGTGCTCCCATGTTCGTGATGATGAGATCAAGTATGTTGTCTCCTCTTGTGGGGATGGTGACTAGTTGTTCCATGGCATTTGAATTTATGAATTCCAGGAACTTTTGGGCTAGGGTGTTTGGGCTTGAGTAGTGTTCCCAGTCTATATTAGGGTAATTGAAGTCACCTAGTATGATGGTGTTTGGTGATACATTTATCCCCTCTAGTGTTTTCAGGAAGGCCATGTGAGGTTCCTGAGTTTGTGAGGGTGGCCTGTAACATGCTACAATTTGCAGAGCAGTCTTGCCTATGGTTAATTGCACCTGGATGGTCTCCGATGCATCGTGCGTTGCCACCAGTCTTGAGGTGTGGGTGTCCTTGATGAATATGGATACCCCTCCTCCTTTCTTGGTATTATCCGGATTTTGGGGCCGGAACGCATGATATGAGGTAAAACCTGATAGCGCTGGGGTGCTCTCAGCAGCCTTGAACCAGGTTTCTGTCACAGCACAGACATCGATGTTCTCCATACTGAGAAGGGCCTCGAGTGCGTGCATTTTGAGATTTAGACTTCTGGCATTGAGCAGCATTACCCTTAGTTTTTTTCCTTTTTATGTTCTAGGGTGGTAGGTTTAGAATTTGAGCCTTGCCTAAAAAAGGCACTATGGGGGTGGCAAGAGCCTTTGCCAATATCCGGAATCCCAGGGGTGACAGGTGCAAGCCGTCCCTTGCGAAGCTGCGTGGCTTGTCCAGCATGTCATCCCAGGCAGACAGACACTGGATCCCCTTTGAATGACACCAGTGTTTAAGCCAATTGTTAAAGTTGATCATCTTATCTCTGTATTGTGGCATCATTCTTGGTGAAGGTAGGATACTGCTCAAGGTCAGGGTCATACCTGCCTGGGCTACATAATCAGAGAGCTCCTCAATGTCTCTTTTCATGTAGTCCAAGGAGGTACGTCTCAGGTCGTTTACACCAGCGTGGACAATGACTGAGTCATATTTGTACCTGCTGTTGAGAGACTTGAGTGCATGCGTTATGTGGCGGATTCTAGCACCCGACAGGCAGCTTACTGTGACCTTCTCCTTATGCAGTCTGGTGAGCGGGACGTCAGTGTGTCTGACTATGGAGTCACCAATGACAAGTGTGTCTGGCATTGTGTTAGGCCTTAAGGGCTGTGACTGATTGACACTCTGACTGTGAGGTCTATGTGTTGCAGGTGTTGTGTTCTGAGGTGGTGGTTGTTTGGGTGTCTGCTTTGGTGGCCTCTGTTGTTTTGGTAAATTTTTGATCAGAGCCTCCGAGTATGTCTTTGTGTGTTTATGTGTATGATTTGAGGTTGTAATGGTACTATGTGAGACTGGGTCTATAGTGTGTGTGGTAACCTTCTCCTCCTGACTGGTCTTGCCAGTCCTATGTTGAGAGAGCTCAGCCTCCAGTTTGGCCGTATAGTTGCATCTCTCGCATGTATTTGTGTTTTGTGGGAGGAGGAGAGGGTTGTCTGTGTACATGAGGCAATTGTAACATTGCCTCAATATTCCCAGGTTCACCAGCTGAGCAGGAGAGGACACAAGCAACTGATCCCTCGACATGCTAGAAGGAATAGACAAAAAAAGCTTTAAAAAGATTCCGGGGGGACGGGGGTGACCGAAAAATGGGGGGTTGCCTTTTTGGGGTACTATCTATGACAAGAGTGCCGTATCAGGGTAATAAGTACTGTAGGAGCAAGTGCTACGTTTAACAGATAGAGAATATTCTACTTGGAGTCAAGTAGAGATGATCTTTTTAATTATAGGATACGCTGATTAGATCAGTAGTATAGTTCGAGGAAGGTAGTTTTAAGGGAAAAATTGAAGAGTGGACTTTAGGTAGCCCGAATAGTTTAAACCTGCTTACCCGGTGCTGCCCTAGTGTGCAACAGTGGCAGCTCCGTGCTAAATCGCGCTAACGCGCGTTTACCGCGTTTTATGCCAGGGGGCTGGAAAAAGCTGGAAACTGGCCCAAAACGACCAATAAACTACTAGTTACTGGCTGAAACCTCACAAAACTGGACAAAAGGCAGCTCAATGCTTCCCCCTCTCACTGGTAAGCAAGGTAACTTCCTCTCCCCCAAATAAGGCAAGGAAACAGTACACAGGAACTACAACCAAAGCCCAGGAATCAGCAACTCTGAAACTGGACTAAACTAGTAAAGCAGGAAAAACAAGAGATATTTTTCTTTTTTTTTTTTTTTTTTCACAAAACAGGCAGAAAACAGGTACAGCAAACACTTATAAATGCTATGAATCAGCTACTACAGCTTACACAGAGGAATTTGCTACAAATACAGTCAAATAGTAACAAACAAGAATTCCAAGTGCAATATTAAGTTAAATGCAGTATAAACAGCTTCAATGTAACAGAAAGGCAGGCGAAATACAGTCGCTAGGTATTCAGATGTGAAAAGCAACAAAAATTATACTTAGTATCAGAAAAAGTCACTTATTCAGCTCTCTGCAGCCTGGATTACTCTGCTGGCCCACGTGGAGTCTGTGCTGAGTAGGTACAAGCTGAAAAACGCGCGTTTACCACGTTTTATACCAGGGGGCTGGAAAAAGCTAGAAACTGGCCCAAAACGACCAATAAACTACTAGTTACTGGCTGAAACCTCACAAAACTGAACAAAAGGCAGCTCAATGCTTCCCCCTCTCACTGGTAAGCAAGGTAACTTCCTCTCCCCAAATAAGGCAAGGAAACAGTACACAGGAACTACAACCAAAGCCCAGGAATCAGCAACTCTGAAACTGGACTAAACTAGTAAAGCAGGAAAAACAAGAGATATTTTTTCTTTTTTTTTTTTTTTTTCACAAAACAGGCAGAAAACAGGTACAGCAAACACTTATAAATGCTATGAATCAGCTACTACAGCTTACACAGAAGAATTTGCTACAAATACAGTCAAATAGTAACAAACAAGAATTCCAAGTGCAATATTAAGTTAAATGCAGTATAAACAGCTTCAATGTAACAGAAAGGCAGGCAAAATACAGTCGCTAGGTATTCAGATGTGAAAAGCAACAAAAATTATACTTAGTATCAGAAAAAGTCACTTATTCAGCTCTCTGCAGCCTGGATTACTCTGCTGGCCCACGTGGAGTCTGTGCTGAGTAGGTACAAGCTGAAAAACGCGCGTTTACCACATTTTATACCAGGGGGCTGGAAAAAGCTAGAAACTGGCCCAAAACGACCAATAAACTACTAGTTACTGGCTGAAACCTCACAAAACTGGACAAAAGGCAGCTCAATGCTTCCCCCTCTCACTGGTAAGCAAGGTAACTTCCTCTCCCCCAAATAAGGCAAGGAAACATAGCTAACATCAAAGACTGAAACAATACTAATTTCATGAACTTTAATCATACTTTGACTTAGGAATGGGGTCCATTCCCATCATGGTATTAAAAACCCAAAAGACTTGGAGGGATTAAAAGAAAAGAGGAGCTATTCAACAAACTATGAAGCAATTGTGTAGACACAGTGCAGGTTTTGTTTGCAAATTCTAAAACCTGTTGGAATGCAGCCACAAAAACTACTCTACATGGAAACAATGATAGGGGTTGCTGTTGCTCTTATATATGTGTATGTGCAACAGGACCAAGTCTATGCTGCTGCTGCTGCTAATAAACCTCAGCCAAGATGGAGAAGGATGTTTAGGCCCCATTTAACTTTTCATGGTCTGCATGTGCTAGAAATTGTAGAGCATTACAGGGTGGATAGAGACACACTACAGGAACTCTGCAACCTCTGTCACCCTCAACTGAGGGCAAGGGCAAATTGAGGGGAACTAGTACCGGTGGAGAATAAAGTATGTGTGGCAATTAGAATATTAGCTACAGAAACCTTCCAGAGACCAACAGGGGATATGCTAGGGGTGTCACTGGAATCAGCATCCAAGATCCTACATCAATTCACACACCTATGATGGCAAGTGCAAGATGAAAAACAGGCCAGCAAAATCCAAAATGTATTAAGGTTAATTGCTTTCATTCCCAAGATGGAACTTCATGAGAGCAAAGGACATCTAACTCAAATCACTTATATACAAATTTACACATCACATGATTTTAAGAACATCCAAAGAAATTCTAAAACCAATTAACAAACAATTAGTGATTAGAAACAGTATAATCCTTTAATTTTAAAACAGAGTTAATAGAAAAAGCTTCATTCATTTCTGGCTAAACAGAAGCATTTAATAAAACCTGCCATTTTAGTTCACACACTTCTAAATATTCCTCTGTTACTCTCCCTTTAGAATCTTGTTTTACCTGTTCTACAACTAAAAAGTTAAAAAAGTGTTCACTAAAATGAACTGCATGTTTGCATAAAGCATTTGGTTCATGTTTTTCTTAATGTCCAGCAGATGTTTATACACGCATTCTTTGAATTTCCATGTGGTCTTACCTGGTGTTAGCTGACTCCTATTCAAATTGGTTTGAGATTGACCTACTTCCTAACCTAATGTCCAGCAGTGTCATTACTAAGTTGGAGACATTTTTTCTGCCCATGGTAGTCCACACAGACAGTGGTATACAGTTTACAAGTCAGCAGTTCAATTTGCTGAAATGTGGGATTTTGTTCATATTATGAGTGTCCCTGAATTCCTGCAGTCAAACAGCCTGGCTGAATTTGCAGTTCAAAGTGCAAAACAGCTGTTAGAGAAATCCAAATTTGACAATAGAGATGTTTTTCTAAACTTGCTAAATCTAAGAAACATTTCTCGTGATAATAATCTTGGTTCAGCTGCCCAGAGACTTATGTTGCAACAAACCAGAACCACATTACCAATCAGTAGCAATTTATTGGTTTCATATGCTAAAAAACAACAAAGCAGTGAAAGCCCAACTGTTGAAAAAATTTGCCCCAGAAGTCCTACTATGATAAGACCAGCAAACTGCTCAGTTCATTAAAAGAAGATGAGATATTGAGGATGCAGACATAAAAAGGTTTTGATTGCATTGGATTTGTGAAAAGTTTGTGTCAAGATCTGAGATTGTACATTGTAGAATCGCAAGGAATGGAATTTAGGCAGAATCGGAAGCATTTTATTATTGGTGTCCGAGCCAGTGTTACACCATCTTGCCTGTAATAACAATCGCAAGGAATGGAATTTAGGCAGAATCGGAAGCATTTTATTACTGGTGTCCGAGCCAGTGTTACACCATCTTGCCTGTAATAAAGACTCTAACTCTCAGAGTGACTTGTCCAGTGCTCCTGTTCAAGAGGACATTCCATTAGCTATCCCTCTTCCAGTGACTATCCCTGAGAGTCCTGAAGCAGAACATTCCCCAGTGACTGTCCCTGTTGCTGAACCCAGTCCTAACTATTACATTATGAGATCGGGTCACATTTCCAGTCCTAGTTCCAGATACACGGTAACCTTGACTTGACTGTTGTTTTGTTTATTATTGTCTGTATAATTGCATGCCTATTCAAATATCATTGCCTGTATGATACAGCTCAGTAAAGAGGGAGGATGTAGATCAGAGTGTATGATATACCTTTAAGAAGCATTCCAGTCAGTGGGCACATCACACATACCTCTCAACAGTACAGATTTTTGCAGAATGTCCAGATTTTTGCCTCATATTTTTGGATTGTTCCTCATAAAAATTGTGTTTTTTTGACAAATTACTGGGATGATCTAAGGATTATAGTCACTAAATAAAGATATGTATTTGAGTTTCAGACTTCATATAAAATGCATGCTAACGCAATTCCTGTTATTCTAGCAACTTTCTAAGTCTATATGAGCAATATTTAAAATGTATCCGTATTTTTGGGCCTCTGTCACCCCCATTTTGTCAGGCTTTGCCCAGATTTCTTGAGCTAAGATGTTGAGAGGTATGGGCACGTGCATATATAAGTACTGAGCATGTGCAAGCAAGAATGTCATTTTGAATGAGCAACCAGAGTTATAGCATGCATGTATGTAGTAGTCAGTCAGTTTAAGTTTAATGCTCCTCCCATACATCCTGGTGTGTTTATATGCAATAAACTACTTAAATGAACACCCGAGCCTCTTCATGTTATTGGGATGAGCAATATGCACCTCATCAAACATCTGTAGCAGCTGGAGAGACCACAGAGGCTTCTCACCAAGAAAATACAAGGCCTCCAAACCATGATGTATGTGGATGGACCGAAAGCCCTGTCACTGTATTCTATACTCTGTATCATATAGGCTGCTGAGGGGTGACTCATGCCTATCCTACAGGGCAGTCTCTGACCCTGCTGTGATCGAAGTGCTGCACATCCACAAATCTAATGGTACACGAGTCACTCATTCAAGGGATCTTAACCTAGCCTGTGACATTAACAGAAAATGCTGGAGAGACAGCTATATCTCCCAGAGACTGCCACTCCTATGAAATAAACTTCAAATTCATGTGAAGCAAATCTCCTCAGTGACCCTATTCAAATGCA
Organism: Protopterus annectens; assembly: GCF_019279795.1. NCBI lineage: Eukaryota > Metazoa > Chordata > Ceratodontiformes > Protopteridae > Protopterus > Protopterus annectens. Next base: position 177,699,534 of record NC_056741.1, on the reverse strand, counting down.
ACTTACACAAATGGATGGGAGACTGCAAATTCACCCCAGGGGTGATGGTTCTGCTTCAAAATGTTGAAAACTCATAACATCTAATTTCAAAACAGTGAGACCATAAGATCAAAAATTCAAAACATCTAAAACTCATAACATTGAATCTCACAACATCGAAAACTACAAAGCAAATATAAATAACATCCCCTCCACGTATAACACCAAATGAAAAAACACACTTTTTACTACATTTCTGCAGGGGGGCAAGCCCTTCCTGCACCTCCAAAGTAGGGGGCTGTGCCCCCCACACCCCCCGTAAATTAAATATACCAACTCCGAGATCGCACTACAGTGGGATAAAGTTAATTTTCTAACCCCACTGTATCACAATCACCATAAAGAATGTACACATGATGTCTAAATCACTTACCTGTATGGCCTAAAAAAACATACAGAGTGGCATAATAAACACTATAAACAGATTAGCAGAATAAACTATAACATTCACATGTTTGATGATACACTATTCAGTTTTATACATTTTTGATGTGAAATTTGATGTTATGAGTTTTAGATGGTTTGAATTTTTGATCTTATGGTCTCACTGTTTTGAAATTAGATGTTATGAATTTTTGACGTTTTGAAGTGAAACTGAGGTGACACCCATGTCTCTCATGGACAGGGGTAGTCTGTGTTGACCATAGACTCACTCTGAATTATATTCACCTAATAACGACAATTGGGGCAACTTGGAATTAACATGGTTAGGATTTGTAAGGGCTCTAGGGCCACTAGCCTAGTAACCTCCTATGAACCTATAAAGACAAGGGAGACAGGACCTCCTATAAGCCGGTACAGCAGTAGGGTAGTAGGACCCTTGGGATGGCTAGAGTTTGCCTGCCTGTAATCTGTCCCTTTTTCCAACAATTCTGATGTTATTCTGGAGTTATTACCAAATTAAGGAATCACAAGCCCGTATTATATTTCTTCCTGCAGGAATTTTGTAAATGTTTATGCTCCAAATATAGATTAATTACCACAGTAAGACTTGTTTAATTATATATATCCTTTCACTACTGAGAGCCTTCCAATGAGTATGGCTAATGATTTCAGTACTGTCTTGAATCCAGTTTGGGCTATATATAATCCAGTGTGTGTGAGGAGTTAAGTGACAATGGACCTTTGCCATTAAATACATAGTGAAAAAATTAGAAGGTGCATTGATAACTTTATATCTAAATGAAATGTTCATAGGTGCATAGGTGTTTATTAGGCCAATGACCACAAGGACCATTTTAAGCCTATCCTTGCATCCCAAATCTGACAGGTTCTGATACCCTTGATAAGTGTAAGCAGGGGTTTGGGAGATGAAACATTTACAAGCAGGGGCCTGGGAGATGAAACATTTACAGGTTACCTGTGTCCATTAGACACATAGGTGCCAAACCAAGGATGAATTTCCTGTTCCCCATCCAATTGTCCAAGTTGCACTTGAATTGGGTTAGGAAGGAACTCTGCTTCATATGGATGGGAAGCTTGTTATATAGACAGGGTAGGACTGCCACGGTGGTGCAGCGGTTAGCATTGCCGCATCACACCAAGAGGTTCTCGGTTCAATTCTTGGATGGGGTGCCTTCTGTGCAGAGTCTGCATGTCCTCCCTGTGGTTGCGTGGGTTTTCTCCGGGTGCTTCGGTTTCCCCCCACATCCCAAAGACATGCAGTATGTCAATTGGACATTCTAAATTGGCCCTAGGTATGTGTGTGTGTGTGTGTGTGTGTGTGTGTGTGTGTGTGTGTGTGTGTGTGTGTGTGTGTGTGGAAAGTTGGGCACTGGGCTGGCAACTCAATACTGTAAAACTCCACTGCCAGTCATGAGCGGCAGATGATCCACTGTGGCGACCCCTAACCCTGGAAAAGCTGAAAGAAGAAGTCTCTGGGATACAGATCTGTTTCTCCAGTGGGTCCTATTTATACCACAGGTGAGGTTTAAGTCTTTAGAATGGGTAATTCTGGTCCCATTTGTTTTGTGGATATTCCATCAGAGTGGGGTCTGAATGTCATGTATGCCAGGCACAGATCTCCCCTCAAAAGCCTATAGGAGACAGAATACAGGGATAGGGCCCTGAGGTGGTCTGCACAGGACATTTTACTTTCGCCCTGTACTCTTTTAGTGAAGAACCTCTGTGGCCATTCTAGTTCTTGGATATGCCTGGCTAGGTACATACCAAAGGGGGGATTGTACTCAATGATAGGTCTGATGAATGCCAAATACAGTGGAACAAAGACTTCCTTGGACTTAGATGCCATACCGCTGTTTATGAGTTGTGCAGCATAAAATGATTTCCTTACTGCTGTAGACATGTGATAGTCAAAGGCTAGATTACTATCTATGTGTGTTCCTAAGTCTCTGAGTACTGGATCAACTCTAAGGGGTATGTTTTCAATATGATAGCTACCAGTGGTGGATGACTTCCCAAAGGAAACTATTATGAATTTCTTGCAATTTAGTTTTATTCCATGGTTCTGACAGCAGTTGTTTGTCTGTGTCAGCCCATCTTGGAGGACATTTGTGCCCGTGTGGGATTCAGTGACAGGATGTGACATTGTCAGCTCCTTATTTGTAATCATCTGCAAATTTAGTCAGCCAGAGACCACTGACATTGGCCTGGACTTCAAGGAAGTAAATGCCAAAAAGGAGAGGTCCAAGGGCTGATTTCTGGGTCTATATTAGAAGCTCGACCACTTAGCTTGTCGAATGTATAAATGTCGACAGCTAAATGGCGAAAGCTTAAAATAGTGAATGGCCACTTACGTGAATTTTTTCAACGGGAAAAAACTTGCTTGGCGGTCTCAATTTAAAATAAACTTCCAAACCCTAATAAAGTGGCAGGCTTCACCCCTCACCCCCTAACTAAATATACCAACTCCGAGATTGCTCTATGTTGGGGAAAGGGCAAATTGACAAAAAAAGCAACAAACTGAGTAGCGTAAAAGTTTAATAAAAAAACAAAGCTTTCAGGTAAAAAACCCTTCATCAGTGCTAAGCTAAGTGGTCAAGCTTCTAATATAGACCCTGATCCCTGTGGGACTCCATTTGTGACTGGCCTCTTTGTAAAGGCGGACTCCCCAGTTCTAACTTCCTGGGTCCTGTCTGTGAGCCAGTTGGCTATCCACCGGGTGACATACGAGTTTGTACCTAACCTCTTGAGTTTGTCAACAATACCCGAGTGGGGTATTGTGTCAAATGCCTTGACCAGGTCAAGATAGGCAGCGTGAATCATTTTTCACTCATCCATTACTTTGGTTTCTTTCTCAAAGAAGTTCATTGTATTATGTAGAAGAATGGAAAGGCTGTTGGACCAGATGACATACCCATGGAATCATGGAGGTATTTAGGAAAGATGGCAGTAGAGTTTTTAACCAGATTGTTTAATGAAATCTTGGAAAGTGAGAGGATGCCTGAGGAGTGGAGCAGAAATGTTTTATAGGTTCATAGGTTAGTACTAGGCTAACTGCCCTTGCGAGCCATTTTAAGCCAAGCCAATTATCAACTGTGAGATTCAAACCTTGTACCTTGTGTTTGTAAGGCAAACACCTTAACCATTAGGCCACCCTCCCACAGATTTTTAAGAATAAGGGTGATGTGCAGAGCTGTAGTAACTACAGAGGGATAAAATTGATCAGTCACAGCATGAAGTTATGGGAAAGAGTAGTGGAAGCTATGTTAAGAAGGGAGGTGATGATTAGTGAGCAGCAGTATGGTTTCATGCTGGGAAAGAGCACTACAGATGCGATATTTGCTCTTCAAGTGTTGATAGAGAAGTATAGATAAGGTCAGAAGGAGTTGCATTGTGTCTTTGTTGACTTAAAGAAAGCATATGACAGGGTGCCTAGAGAGGAGTTGTGGTACTGTATGAGGATGTCGGGAGTGGCAGAGAAGTATGTAAGAGTGGTACAGGATATGTATGAGGGTAGTGTGACAGTGGTGAGGACTGCGGTAGAAGTGACAGATATGTTTAAGGTGGAGTTGGGAATACATCAAGGATCAGCTCTGAGCCCTTTCTTATTTGCAATGGTGATGGACAGGTTGACAGACAAGATCAGACAGGAGTCCCCGTGGACGACATTGTGATCTGTAGTGAGAACAGGGAACAGGTTGAGGAGACCCTGGAGAGGTGGAAATATGCTCTGGAGAGGACAGGAAGGAAGGTCAGCAGGACTACGATAGAATATATGTGTGTGAATGAGAGGGAGGCTACAGGAATTGTGAGAAAGCAGGGAGTAGAGTTGGTGAAGGTGAATGAGTTTAAATACTTGGGATCAACAGTTCAGAGTAATGGTGATTATGGAAGATTGGTGAAGAATAGAGGACAGGCAGGGTGGAGTGGGTGGAGAAGAGTGTCAGGAGTGATTTGTGACAGATGGGTACCAGTAAGAGTGAAAGGGAAGGTATACAAGAGGGTAGTGAGACCAGCTATGGTATATGGGTTGGAGACTGTGGCATTGACAAAACGGCTGGAGTCAGACCTGGAGGTGGCAAGAGTTAAAGATGTTAGGATTTGCACTGGGTGTGATGTGGATGAACAGGATTAGGAATCAGTATATCAGAGGGTCAGCTCAGGTTGGATGGTTTGGAGAGAAAAGCCAGAGAGGCAAGATTGCATTGGTTTGGACATGTGCCGAGGAGGGATGCTGGGTGTATTGGGAAAAAGGATGCTAAGGACGGAGTTGTCAGGTAAGAGGAAGGCCTAAATAAAGTTTATGGATGTGGTGAGAGAGGACATGTAGGTGTTTGGTGTGATAGAGAAAGATGCAGAAAACAGGAAGAAAAGGACACAGATGATCCACTGTGGAGACCCCTAACGGGAACAGCTGAAAGAAGAAGAAGTAGTAGATTGCATTATTTCCTATATCTGAAAGTTAATTGCATCAAACTCATCCATCTAAAATAAACCACTTGTAACTATTTTATTTTGCATTATTTTAACAAAAATGCTATGCACTAGCTGATCTCATGCATCCATTTTGTAAAACATTGGAGTAGCTAAGGAGCACATGCACTGCCATCCTATCACAACTCTGAGTGGCAAAACTCAACCCACACAGTTCAATTCCTTGACACGCCAAGGTATTGAATTCACTGAAGAACCACTACATTCAGACATAATGGAGTTCAGAGGATTTCTATGTTAATGAACCCCATTACCTTGTCTGGATATAGTGCAGAAGCTGCCTAAGGACTTGGCAGTGTGATTGAGTCCAGCAGGATTCCTCAGACAGAGCAGTTTCATCATTCAAATTGAGGTGCATGGCCATGGGGCCATTCAGTGCCACAACACCTTCTGTAGGAAGTTCTGCTGAATACAGGCATGGAGGCCAGCATCATTGTCATGACTGCATTCATCATGTACAAGAAGAGTCAATAGCCATCAGTGAATGCAATTATTTTTATCACTATGATAAAATGAGATGGCTTACACTATCCAGTACCACACAAACAAGCTGTGCCAGTCAGGCCCTTAACTCCAGATACCTACAGTACACTCCTTCCTGTATATGGAACTAGGTAGGGCAAGCAGTCTAGTTTCCCCACTTAGTACTGCCTGCAGTACCAACTGCCACATACAGATGGAGCTGCTGCCCCTCCAAGAAGCTCATTTGTTTTAGTGGGCTTTATCAGAGATTTGGTCACATAAAATGGTGAGCTTGGCTAACTTACAATGCCAAATTAGTTCAGTGTGAGGACCCTGATTCTGTTATGTAATCTAGCGTAAGAATCCACTGGTCCTTATTAGCATATGTTGAATGGGGATTGGGACTGCCCTGTCTTTTCGAATCAGATATAGAGTAAAACCATTGGAAGAATGCATTACTCCACACAAAGGGTTTTAGAAACAATCCAATAGTTAGTCAGTTTGGAAGAGAGATCCTACTTTCTTTTAAATCCCTAACTCTTTGTCCTACCTGTAATGCAGACTTTATTCTTTAAGCAGAAATATCCTTTTAAAGTCATACAGTTATAAGGAGTTTTGGAATTCCTCATGTTACAGCTATAATCAATTTGTAAATATTGTACTAGATAAATAAACTGGTATAGAAAAAAAATCAGGAATTATATGCACAACAGGTAATACCAAGATGTAATAGCAAATAATTCATCATTTAAACATTTCCTTCGCACAGTTACTATTACTTCTGCATGGGCTCAGGGAGAAAGGTCTAATAAACAATTAGTTTGCAGACTCATAAAATACACAGAACACAGGTACATTCCATGAACTGAATAACAGCGGTTTCTTATTCAAAAACAAACAGTCCAAAAGAGCTGAAAAATCAAAAAAAAAAAAAAACAACCAGAGACACTGGTGTAGATAGCCACACTTTACTGATGATTCTGTTACCTCAGCTTACGCAAGCCTTCCAAGGAATACATTCACTATCTGGGATACCATATTATATAAGACCATCAATTATCCAATTAACATATTATACAATTAAGAACATTCAACTCACTTGGAGAATTAAACAAAAGACAAATCTTCTCAATGTATCCATCAGTTAATACAAAATACGTTTTTTTTTTTTATTTTTAATAGTTGTTTCTGTAAACATATCCAAAGGATATCAGTTACATTCTGAAATTCTTTTATCAAAATGCATTTGATGGTGTATAATTGTCTATTGTACCTGTAACAGAAAGAAGGTGCCATATAATATATATCTATATATATCTATATATATATATCTATATATATATATCTATATATATATATATATATATATATATATATATATATATATATATATATATATATATTTATAAAAATACATATGTCATGTTGGCTGCACAAAGAGCGGATGATAAAAATGTTAAACTGAAAACATAAAACTGTGGAAGTTGCAGCTTGTCTGAGATTCTGGTACAGTGGGGATTAGGGACTTGACCTTTCCCCACTGTAGCGCAATCTCAAAGTTGGTATATATAATTAGTAGAAGGTGCAGGAGAATTGCCCCCCCCCCCAAAAAAAAATATTTTTCCACAGCTTTGATGTTTTCAGTTCAATATTTTAGTTGTTGCTAATTGTGCAGTCAACATTATAACATAGATCCATATATGTATCTCTCTCTCCCTCTATCTATATATAGACAGAGAGAGCGAGAGAAAGAGAGAGCTGTCTGTATCTATATTTATGTCTATTTGTATATATAGATAGATGGGTTATTTATGCTATTTACTGTTAAGCTGATGCATGATATAGTTTTGTGCTGGTGATTACACATCATACAACGTGGTACAAAGTCAAAGATGCTATCCTGACACCAAACATGAGAGTTAAGCATGCAACAACGAGCAGAAACTAATCTGAAATGCCTGTTTCAAGCATATTAAAAACAAGTGTTGGAGCCCAAAATTTCAGAGATGTTTGCCTTTCAGAGAGTGGGAACTCTGTAGCCAAGACTAGGTCTCTTGACAGATATCAACCAGAGGTTTGACTGAATTAAATCTTTTTGTATCAGGAAGCTACTTTTGTATATCCCCAGACAGATGCCAGGACCTTACCTGCTGACTACTAAAACTGTAACAGTGATCTGCATATTATAATGAAGAACCAGACACCTGGTAGTTGATAAATCGCAGCCAGAATCAAGCTGGGGAACATGAAGAAGAAAAGTGTATGACATTTTTTTTCATTGCATGACATCTATAATGCACAACTGTGTTATTTTTTCTTTTATGGTAACCACTTCACTTTAAACAAAGTACACTAAAACTAAAGTATTGCACTCAGTGTGTTCTGCATTCTACAATGGTTGGTTTTTGCAGGCATAATTTGAGTGAGAGAGCTGTATATTTCTGTTTTGCACCCTGCAAGTGCATGTTCATGTGCTGTTAATTTTCCCACCTAAAAAGAGCAGGGGGTGTTTTCATTGTGTGAGGGAACTGTCACTTTTTTTAGTCAAACAGGAGAAATTTATGGAAGACTGTTTTAAATTCTGCATTGTCAAAAGTATCAACTGGGTATGTATGGATGCAAATCATGAGGGTATCAGCAGAGGATTTTTTTTCCAAATAAAAATAACAAAAATGTGACTTCAGATCAGAAAACAGTGCTAAAGAATCAAGTTAGAGCTATTGAGCTCAGAGTAAGATGTTTTACTGAAAATAGTAATTTTACCTCACATATTAATAACTTACTGAATATATTTTTTTCCAATCAAAAATGGCTGTTTATCCTGCCAGAGAAATTCAAATTTGTGAAGCCATTTGCTTAGCCATCACAGAGGCAGAGCTTTGCACTTGTTCAAATTGCAGCCAAACTGAATTAAAAAAGTGAAGAAATTCATGTAAATATTTTACTGTATGTTATGAACAAATAGGTAGAATCAGTATTGTAGCTCGTCTTGTACATCTCAATAAGATGATGAGGCTTGGGTGCTTGTTTAAGTAGTTTATTATACATAAACGGATCCACTTTGTAATCTTGAAATACTGAAATCCCGAATTTCAGTATTGCGGACTTACAAAGCCGAAAACACTTAAATACCAAAACCCCATAACTGGGAAATTTAAAATCCCGAACATACAATACACATACAGCACACACATACACATATACACAACTTCCCCCCACAATCAAACAGATAATCCTACATGACAGATAAGCAGGGGGCAAGCCCCCTGCACCCCCCACGCCACCCCTACTTAAATATACTAACTCTGAGATCGCACAGACACACAAAGGAAACTCACACCCACACATTTCACAGTCCCTCACACACACAGAACACAGTCACAACACACACTGACACACACTAAAGCCCCTAACAAACACACATACACACACATACCTACCTAAACTTCCACCCATCCATTCACACACTGCACCACTAGAAGAACGAAATTCAACGTCTCCGAGCTTTGGGATTTTGAAATTCACGCTTCTGTGTTTTCGTGATTCCGTGATTCGGGTTCAGTATTTCAAAATTACAAAGTGAACCCACATAAACACATCAGGATGGAACACTGGAACATTAAACATCATCCAAAAAGAACTGGCAGAAAACCATGGCAGTTATATGTTCAAACATGTCAGATATATGTTCAAACATGAATAATGCCTTTTTATTGCTAGACAGAATGAAAAGACATTATTCATTTTTGAGCAATAAGATAACTTCATACTATCTTGTTTTTTACTCAGTTGCGTTTTCAGGACTGTATGCACACTTGTTTACTTCATCTTTTTCTTTTGGCGTTTTCCCGGTTAGGGGTCGCCACAGCAGATCACCTGTCTGCTCATGACTGGCAGTGGAGTTCTATGGAGTCGAGTTGCCAGCCCAGTGCCCAACCTCCCACAGAAGGCATACAAACACATGCACGCACTCACACCTAGGGCCAATTTAGAGTGTCCAATCCACCTACAGCATGTCTTTAGGATGTGGGAAAAAACCGAAGTACCAGGAGAAAACCTACGCGACCACAGGGAGGACATGCAGACTCTGCACAGAAGGCACCCCAGCCAAGGATCGAACCAGAGAACCTCTTGCTGTGAGGTGGCAACGCTAACCACTGCACCACCATTTGCTTCATCTCATCATCATCATCATCATCCCCTTTTTCCCATTTACATGGGGTCGGGGTATCGTATTAACTGTCGCCAACTCTCTCGATTCAGTGCCACTCTCCTGCCTTCTTCAACACTCATGCCTGACTGTCGCAGATTTTCTTTCACACAATCCATCCACCTCTTTGCTGGATGCCCTCACTTCCTCTTACCTTCTTCCTGTCTGTCCCAAATCTCCCTCACCAGATTGTCTTCTGCTTTTCTACACATGTGCCCATACCATCGTAATCTGTTCTCTTTGATCTTTTCTGCAATCAAAGCTACTTTGGCTTCTGCTCTTATGTCCTCATTTATTCGTCTGTCCCGCAGTGTGCATCCTACCACCTTTCTCAGGCACTTCATTTCCATCACCTCTAGCTTCTTCAACTGTTCTGCCTTTACTGCCCAGGTTTCTGTAGCATACAGTAGTACTGGTCGCACCACTGGCTTGTACACCTTACTTTTTAGCTTCTTTGGCATTCTTCTGTCCTATACTACACCTGATACTCTATGCTAGTTGGCTGCAGCCCCTTTGATTCTAGCTTTGACCTCTTCATACAGACTACCCTTCTCCTCAACCACCCCTCCCAGATACTTGAAGCTGTTTACCTGTTCCACTATCTTCCCATCTATCTCTATTCTCAGCTTCTTCTGATTTCCCCAATCTGCTGCCATCACCACTGTCTTATCTGTGCTTAGTTTCATCCCATGTGCCTTCAGATTTGCATTCCATTCTCCTATCCTTTGCTGACGTTCTAGATCAGAGTCTGCCTGTACTGCCACAAAGTCTGCATACAGCAGCTTTGTTGCTCTGACCCCTCCAACCTGTTTGCTGATGTAGTCCATTACCAGTATGAACAGCAGTGGGCTCAGACCTGAACCCTGGTGTACACCCACTCCCACTGGGAACCCCTCAGTGAGGCCAAACACTGTTCGTACTTGAGTCATTGGGTCCTTGTACATAGCCTGTACTAATTCTCCCAATGTTTCTGGGACTTCAAACCACTGCAGTACTGCCCAGATCAGCTTTCTTGGGACCTTGTCATATGCTTTCTCCAAGTCTAGGAAAGCCCAGTTTGACTCTCTCCTCTTCTCTAGTTTCTTCTCAAGTATCTGTCTCAATGCAAACATCGGGTCAATTGTGCTGCATCCTGATCTGAATCCGAACTGTTCATCTCCCATTTTACATTCTACTATTCTGCGTATCCGTTTATCATTCACCCTCTCCAGAACTTTCATGCAATGTGGTAGGAGTTTGATGCCTCTGTACTGTCCACAGTTGTGGATGTTCCCTTTGTTCTTGTACACTGGCACAAGTATTCTTATTCTCCAGTCATCTGGGATACGCCTTTCTCTCCACACTGCAATTAGTACCCTCAGGAGCCATTTCTCCTCTAGCTCACCCAGCATCTTTATCATATCTGCTGTGACCTCATCTGAGCCTGCTGCTTTCCCTAACTTCATTTTCCTTAGTGCTGATCTTAATTCTTCTAAGCTGGGCTCCTCTTCTACTCTCATTGTAGGCTGTTTCTGGGGCAATACAGCTTCTGTGGAGTTTTCTTCATTCAGAAGCTACTGGAAATACTCCTTCCATCTGCCTTTGATGTCCTGTGGGCTGGTAAGCAGGTTGTTGCTGGAATCCCTTATGAAGGGTGTCTGACTATCTTCTTTATCTTTCTGTCTTTGCCTTGCAACCTGGTATAGTTTCTTTGTGCCCCTTACTGAGTCACTTTCCAGAAGCTGATAGAGTGCCTCTGGTGCCCTATTCTTTGCTATTGCAACTTCTTTCTTAGTTTCTTTGTTAGCCAACCAGTAGTTCTTCCTAGCTTGGTCAGTCTTTTCAATCTCCCACTTCTTCCTGCACTCCTTCTTTCTTTTGATTACTTCCTGCACTTCTGCATTCCACCTCCAGCTTTCCTTATGTACCTTATTTCCATACCTGGCTTGGCCACATATCTTTTCTGTAGTCCTAATACATGCTGTTTTTAGACGCTGCCACTCTTCTTCAACTCCACCTATTTCCTCCTCTTCTTGGGGTGCTAGAGCCCTGAGTAATTCCTTGAACTGCTGTACTTTCTCTCCAGTCAGGTTCCAGGTCTTTAGCCTGGTCTCTGTTGACTTTAGAGCCTTCTCTGACCACTGCTTGCAGCTGATTGTAGCAACTACTGGTTTATGCTGTGAACCGACTGTCACTGGGGATGACTTTGCAATCATGGATTCTACCCCAGTGCCTTTTCCTTACTAGGAGGAAGTCTACCTGATTTGCATGTTGGCTACTCTTGTATGTGATCTTGTGACTGTCTGTCTTTCTGAACCATGTGTTGGCTACTATCAAGCCATTTGCCAGACAGAAGTCTAGAATGACTTCTCCTTCTTTATTCCTGTTGCTCCACCCATGTGGACCCAGGCAGTCCTCATATCCTATTCTGTCTGTCCCGATATGTGCATTTAAGTCACCCATTATCAACACCAATTCATGTTGTCCTGCTTTATCTAGTAGGTCCTGCAACTGCTGTCTGAATGCACTCTTTTCCTCACTATCACAACCCTGCTATGGGGCATAGGCTGAGATTATGAATACCGTCCTATCATTACACTGGAGTCTGATTGCCATGAGTCTGTCATTAATTCTGATGATATCCCTCACTGACTTCTGAAGCCTCTGTCTCACCGCAATTCCTACACCATTTCTAGCCTGTCCACCACCTGAGTAGTAGAGTCTGGATCCCAAGCCAAGTGGCTTTGTTGCACTGCCCTTCCATCTCGTCTCTTGGATACATAGGATGTCCAGCCTCCTCCATATCATCATGTCATCCACTTCTAAGCTGCGTCCTGTCAGTAAACCTACATTAAGCGTAACAATTCTCAGTTCATGTTTGGCAGGTTGGTTGGTTTTATGTCCAGCTTTCACTCAACAGAGCTATCCCAGGTAACCCAGGCTGCTTCATCTATCATTGCCAAAATATTGCACAAATCAGATATATTGTCTTTAATGCTTATGTCTGACATGGTTTTATGCCAGTTCTTTTTGGATGATAATAGTTCCTTTTTGGATTATGATAGTTTCCATCTGGACCACATTCCTTTTTAATTTGTTGGATAGCTCATGATGTCATAATTTTAGATAGAAAATCTTTTAGTTTTCTATTTATGGCCAGTTGGTTTATTCATATTGTTCAGATGCATGTGACCCACTTGGATTAATTTTGTTTGGTTTTGTTTTATTTGTGATTATTGTTTTTATTGGTAGTATAGTCATCTTTAGTGCTACCTTTTGGTTTGTTATTTATTTCTGTCATTAAGAAATGACATCTTTACCTGTTTTATAACACAAGTTTAACCAACATGTTAAGACGTCTTGGGTGGTCATTTTTTGACCTGTCCCTTGCTTCTTTCAAATCAGGCATGATGTTTTTGTCCTTTTAGTGTTATCTTTTGGTTTGTTATTTATTTTTGATATTAGGAAATGTCATATTTGCCTGCTTTATAGCACTAGTTTAACCAACATGTCAATATGCACTTCATTTTTCGACTTGTCCCTTGCTTCTTTAAAATCAGGCATGATGTTGTTGCCCTTTCACAAACGCTAGTTATTTGTTTTCATAGGATATACTTATGTGATCATCAGTGTTTTATCAACAGGGCATGACGTTTATTTTAGCCCTCTTTTAATGCTGGTTAGCTGTTTCCTACTGAGTTTTTGTTGCCCTATCGCCATTGTCTTGAAGATGCCATTGAATGTTAATGTTTACTTTATGATTACCAGAGGGCTGATGTCAGCTGATCAATTATAGTTTTATATTCCCAAAAGTAATTTTTATTATTGTTTACAATGATGTTGGTTTTAGTTTTTATTATGTGAGTGATGTGGATGGTTAGCATGAATTTTGCTTTATCATTTTTTAAGAGGGGTTTGGATATGCAACTCTCTGGATACATTTATACTGATTGGATGTTATTTCCAAGGGAACTGAATTATTGGCCATTTAATTGCCAGTGTGTAGTCCCTTGGATTCATCTATCTTGCATGGATGTTATTCCCAAGGGAATAGAACGGTTAGCTATGAGAATGGCATTTTTCCCTGGGAGACCAATGGTGAGTTCGCTCGTAATGAACATTCCTTTACTTAAGCTTTGGTAATCAGTTCTGATGGATTATATTTTTATGATTTGCTTGTTATTTTTGTATACAATGAAAGTTTTTTACTTTTTATGATGTAAGTCTTTATCATAACAATAGGGAGGTTTTTATCGCTAGACAGTGCTTAGTTCACTAGAGGAGCTTGGTTCCGTAAAAAAAAAATTCTGGCTATGTTTGTGATGATTGGCCAATATGTTCTTGGTGAACTGAATGATTGGTCATGTAGCTAGTATTGGCTAGTGACTGGATGTTCACTTTAGTAAACCTATAGTAAGCACGTTTCATGTTACTTGTTTGCATAAATTACAATGATTGATAGCACGGCCTTTGTTATCCAACATATGAAAACGTCCCTTTTTTCTGCTATTAAGTCTGTATTCTGTATTGATAATGGTTTTACTTTTATAGTCTAAATTGTATTGGAAGATAGTTAGTAGGGATGTATTTTATTTATTACTATTTTGTAATGATTTGCAGTTATACGTTCTGATGTAGAAGTTTTTCATTTGTGTTCCTATTGGCTGGGATCCTTTAGGGAATCGTATGATTGGTTATTTGTATGACATCGAATATTGGTTGTTGTCTCTCACACAGCGACATATAGTGAGCTCTTTTACAATGCTTTTTTGTGTAAAGCTCAATGTTTGGTCACAAGGAATACCACTGCTTTTTAAACATTCGATGAACTTTTAGACTTACGCTTTGTTGCAGAAGAAATTGAATGTAGTTCTTATGGCTCTGCTATGATGAGATATGATTCATTGAAAGTTATTAGTTACATACTACACATACATTCTATGTTTTTATTATACTTTTGTCAAGTTCTATACATGTATATTGGGAAGACAATAGCAATTGGATGTTTTATTATCATTGCTGTAGCTGCACCTCTGATTACGTACTGGTTGATTTATTTGCCTCTATGGCTATGTCATGATGAGACATATAAATAAGAATTTTTTGAAAGATTATAGCTATGTACTAAACACACTTTTGCCATATGTGTCCAACAAAATTTTGTTGATCCCTATACAATGACATTTAGAAGTACTGCCATCAATGCTGTAGCCCCCACCTTTCAATATGTATTGGCTCACTAATTTTTTAAGTGACTCCTCATTGGATCTCACAATATGAATACTTAAGTTAGTAGGGAATGTTTTTAATTGATGAGTTTGTTTTAGTGATGAATATGATTGGCTGCTATTTTATTTTTAAATGGTCTAGTTTATTGCATTTTTTTATGATCTGATGAAGGTTGATACAGTCAAAAGCGCTCATTGTTTCTTTTGTTTTTTTTTTTTTTACTGAATAAAGAGGTTTTCTACTTAAGCATTCGTATCACCAAGTGTTTTATGAACAGCAGTTTAGCTGTGGTGTTTAGCCAAAGATTTCATTTTGTCTTAGTTTAGGAAGTAGGTTGGTCAATCCTGAACCAATCTGAATAAGAATTTACTAACACCAAGTAATGTTGACAATTCTATTCGAGGATATCTGTAGCTACTAATGACCAAGGTAGTTCAGAAATCTGGTTTAGCTGAAGTGGTTCATTTTGCAAGTGCAGTTTACTATTATTACAGATTGAATAAGATGAAAGTACTTTCTCACTATCTTTTGACATAGAAGGCCAATATACTAGACCTCTCACCCTTCTTTTGGTAGAATCAGTTCCTGGGTGGCCAGAATGCAAAATCTTGATATACTCTTGTTGCAAGGATGTTGGAACTTTTTTAGACCTTTCATGATGATACCATCTTCCATTAAAATCTCATGTCTGTTAGGAAATTACGGTTGTACATCTACTGGTAAACAAGATTGCTTTGATGGCCATCCTTCATTGATTAAAGTAGTTGAGCTTCTGAAGAATCGGATCTTAAGCTGTGTGACTTCTAGCTCATCAAGATGTGTGGAAGAAATATTATTCACTTCCATAACTTCAAAAATCAAGTTTCTCATTGTTATGATGTTCAATGGTTGTTCTGGATGATCTGGACAAAGTATCAGCAAGATAAAGAAGTTTACCTTTTTTGTAGACCATTTTGAAATTGTACTTTTGCAATTTGAGCATCATGTTCTGCAGTCTGGCAGGAGCTGTATGCATTGGCTTTTTCAAAATAGTAACCATAGGTTGGTGATCAGTCTCTATTTGAATAGGTCGGCCATAAATATAATCATAGAACTTCAAACATGCAAACACAGTTGCCAAGAGCTTTTTTTTTTCAATTTGTGCATACTACATCTCAGTTCGGGTTAAAGTTTTCAGTGTGTAGGCTACTAGTGCTCTTGATGAATGACTGCACCAAGACCAAACTTTGAAGCATCACAGGAAAGAGTTACTGGTTTGCGAACATCATAGCATTTTAAAGTGGGTGGACTGGCAACTTTCTGTTTCAAGACATCAAATGGTGTTTGGTATTGTTCCAGCCAGGACCAAGTTAAATTTTTGAGTGTCAGCTCTTTTAGTGGTGCTGAAAGATCACTCAGATCTAGAATAAACTTGCCCAAATAGTTGACCATTCCAAGAAAACATTGTAAAGATGTGTGACGTTGTATGGAGCTGGCATATCAAAAATTGCTGTTTGCTTGAAAGGATCTGCTCTTAAGCCTGAACTAGTACACAAATGACCCACATAAGTTACTTCTCTCAGCCTAAATTTACATTTGTAAGGATTCAGCTAAAGATTCACTTCATGAGCATATTCCAGAACTTTCCTGATGTTTCTCTCATGTTCGACTTCACCATTGCCTCCTACTAGAATATCATCTACTATAATAGCACATGGATAAAACTTTTGTACCATCGCACATTGAAAGACTTCACTGGCAGAATATATTCCAAATGGCATTCTCAGAAATCTGTACCTTCCAAATGGTATACTGAATGTGGTTAGCAATGAAGATTTTAGATCAAGCATAATTTGCTAAAATTAGCTTTTTATACCTAACACAGAAAAAACAGTGGCACTTAGCATCAGGGCAGCAACTTCCTCAAATGTGCGCATTGTATGATAAGGTCATTTTAGTGCTTTCTTCAAATCTCTTGAATCAATGCAAATTCAAATATCATCTGAGCTTTTCTTATGAGCTACCACCATGGAGGCTACCCATTCAGTTGGTTCTTCTACTGGACGAATTCCTCCTAAGTGCACCATTCCATCTAGCACAGCTTTGACTCTGTTCTGCTTAGCTACTGGAACTTCTTGTGCTGGTCTGTCAACTGAACTGGTCTCAGGGTCTAACTTCACAGAGTACACAACTGGGAGTTTGCCAAGTTTGTCTTCAAAAATATCAGCATAGTCAGAAACAATAGTGTTGGTGAAATTTGAGCTGTTACATGTGCTTACATGGCGGACATTTTTATTAAATGAAAGCACTCCCATTTTCAAACTGTCTCTGAGGCCTAATAATAACTGCATGTGTCTCTTGACCATGTAAAACTACAAGTCATAGCTGTTCCCAGCAGAGTAACATGAAATCACAACTGAGCCTTCGGTTTGAATTTCTTCACCACCATAAGCAACACGCTTCACACCTTTTGTCAAATCAAGTTGTTCACCAGTTTTTACTCTAGCAAACATTTCTGCTGACTTAACATTGAACTTTGAACCAGTATCTACTATGAGCTCTACAGGTCTCCCTTTAATCAGAACAGTACAAAATACTTCAATTTTTGCCAACAAATCTACTGCATTGACTTTTTTATCAAGCACAGACACACCATCAATGTAAAAGGTAGGGTCACAGCTTTCTACTTGATCAACTTGCTTCTTTGGATACTCTCTTTTAATAAAAGAATGAGCCTCTTTTAACTTACAGAGATTTTTAAGGTGGTTCCACTTTTTACATCAGTGGCATTGTTGACCAAAAGCTAAGCACTTTTTGCATTTGGGTTCATGGCTGCCTCCACAATTACGACAGTTGACTATGCGGCTTGCCTTTGGTCTTGCTGAGTCACCCCTTTGCTTTGCTGCATGTGCCTTAGGCCTTACTGTGTATGCTCTGCACTTTGCCTTAGTGATCACACCCTTTGGCCTGTATCTTTTAACTTCGTGCTACATACTGTCAAAATTTGCACTATAAGGCATTGAAAGCATACTTTTTTCATTCGTAAGCATATTTGTGTGCTTTTTTGTAAACTCGTATAGCTGACAAATCTCTAAGGCTTTGCTTAAAGTTAAGTCATGTCTCAAAGCAAAATCTTTCTCACTGCATCATTATTAACACCACACACACGCCTGTGTTTTATCAACTCGTCTCTCAAATCACCAAATCTGCAAGTTTTAGCCTTATTTCTCAAACCAGTAATATACGCTGCAAAATATTCACCAGGCTTATGATGTCTTGTGTAAGATATTTGTCTTTCCAATGTAACATTCATTTTATATTTGTCGAGTAAAACATCATTTAAGTGAGTTTTAGTACCTGGATTTAACTTCTGACCTGTTTTGAACGTCATTTGAGCAGTAGAGATGATCCACTCCTGTATATACCCTGGGCTGTGTCTGCATGCCTCGTGGTTTTGAAGTTTTACTCTGGATATACAAATACATACTTCATTTTTAAGGTCCAGTGTGTTGCATAAGTAAGCTTATAAATATGCTTAATGAAAATTTTCTGCCATTTAAAAATATTATTCATGAAAGTCATGCATTCACTGATGTGCTAATGCTAAAAATACAGTGTTAAAGCTTTTGTCAGGTGTTTGTGTGCAGAGCCATATCCAGCATTAGGTGACCTATGGAGTCACCTAGGGCCCACTGGCTTAAGAGGCCTACCACTGGCTTCAGGGGATCCCCGTGACCTGGGAGGGGGGCTGCCACATACCTTATGTTTCTTCTTTAAGAATGCACTCAGCATCCATTACATTTCTTCTTTAAGGACACACACAGAGTATGGCTGCAGTAATTCTGTACATGCACATGCATAATTGAACATTAGAGCAGTTATGGAGAGTTGCTGTACTATTTGTACATAGTAGCATCTGTTCATACAGTTAGGGAGAGTTGCCATTCCGTTCAAAAGAGATGAGCGAGTGGAATATTTTTATGCAGAATTACGAGCAGAAGCAAACAGGTGTGTATGTGTAATGCCTCAGTTAGAGATGGCAGGTTGGTTAACTTATTCAGGCTCAAACACTGTACCTTGACTACAGGATACTAGAGCCTGAATCCTCTACACCAGCTACCAAACTATCATTGGCAGGTGTATTTTCAAGGACTGTTAAGTTTCAGTGCATTTTCCAAGAATGCCGAGTTTCATTGCATTTTCTAGGACTGCTCAGCTTCTGCACATGTTCAAAGAATGTTGACTTTCTGTGCATTTTCAAGGAATGCTGAGTTTCACTGCATTTTTAAAAACTATTAAGATTTAAGGGAAGATAAGCTTACTGTTGCTTATGCTAGGTCTGTTTTCAATGTATAACTGTTTTGTTTAGTAAATGACCATCAACAGTGATTTTGCTATCAAACTAGAAAGCAGTGTTAGCAGCACAACAGGTGGCAGACTTGCCTTTGGTGCAGAAGGTGGTGGGCTGTACTCCCACACCATATAGATGATGCGCTGATATTACAGTGCCCTTTAATGGGGGGTGGGGGTGCTGTATTCCTGAGAGTGTCCTCTTTTGGATGAGATGCCAAGTAACTATGAACCTGTTTTCTGTCTGACGGCCATTCCCTATTGCAATATTACCAGCTGATCATTTTTTTAAATATACCATAGGCAATTTATTATTTATGTGCAGCATGCACTGCATTTGTAAATAAAACACTGAAATGCAAAGTTTTATGCCTGCAAAAACCTCTTCATTCTACTTCTACAAAAGGGCCTTACAGCAACAGATGCTTGGTGTCAGAGCCATGGGCTCAAGCTTAATGCCAAGAAATGTACAGTTATCCCCTTTAGGAAAAAACATGTACCCATGAATTACCACATAGGTGGCAGTACACTAAACACCGAAAGTGTGATGAGAGACTTAGGGACACAGGTGGACAGTGGTCTCACCTTCAATAACCACATCACCACAACAGTCAGGAAATCCTTCTATGTGGCACACCTCATCACTAAGGACTTTTCATCCAGAAAAAGGAGGTCATTGTCCCACTGTACTCAACCCTCATAAGACCCATTATAAAGTACAATGCCCCATTTGGTATATACCTCACAAGACATCTGGAACAGCTGGAAAGGATGCAGAAATACCTCACTAAAGGAATCTGAGGCCTAAAGCAGATGCCCTATGCTGACTGTCTAAAAATATTTAAGCTATACTCTGTGGCATATCATCTACTCAGAGGTGATCTCTGCTTAACATACAAGGCCATGTCAAACCCTGAGCTGTTGGACATGCTCCACTTAAAGAAATCCCAATCCCTCAGAGCCACACACTCCAGGGATCTAAAGCTTGTCATCACAATGAACAAAACATGCTGGAGGGATAGTTTCCCGACCCAGCGATTCCCCATACTCTGGAATAGACTGCCCATACATTCCAAGGAGAGCGCCTCCTTGGCCCTCTTCAAAAGGAACCTTGATGATTGGATGGGAGATAGGAAATTCACCTTGGGGTTCATGTCAGTCACCCTGCTAGATAGGGGTTCAGGGAAGTAAATATTGTGGGAAGAAATATCCAGGGAATTGTTATGGCTAGACATTTATAGCCCTAGGGCCAATAGCCTAATACCACCCTATGAACCTATGAATTATAAGATCTCTTTAATGTAGAATTATTTACATAACTTTCACTTTTGCAGAGACTATGTATATTGACTGATATTGGTGGATTGTAATGACAGAAGTCTAAGTGACTTTTTTTGTGGTTAAAATGTCCTGTAATCGCTATTTTTTTTAATCTTGGTTCATATGTTTTGTTTCATTGCTTACTGGAAAAATGTTCAAAACTACACATTTAAAACACACTACAACAAGTAGTGCTGTATTATACAAGAAATTTAATTTAATACAATCAGAATGGTGCATTAAAGAAAACATGCATGTATGCAAGATCCTAAAAATGTGTGCAAGGGGCATACAGTTTAAAAACAGGCCAAAGGTAAATTTAATTCTTCACTGTCCAGATGGATTTTATTTGAATGTGGGCTTAAATGCTGTTTCAATGAATGTGAATTTCAAGGGCAGAGAAGCTTACTGTTCATGATAAGTCTGTTTTCATTGTGTAACTGTATTGTTTTCTTTAGCAAATGGCTATCAGTGTTTGTGCTATAAAATTTGAAATAAAATTTTAAATATCTGTTAATTGTTCTAGAAGTAAAGAAGAAAGTAGTAAGCACACAGACAGGTTTGATCAGTATTTATGGTAACTGGGAAGAAATAGCCAAGTAATGGGACACTGGAATGGCTTGGGAGGTGCTACCAGAGAGGGTGCTGCTGGAAGAGGACCTGATCCATTATGCTGCCTAGTGCTACATGTAGATCATGATCTGGCTCTGCTTGTATGATATGGCTGATAATATAGCCTTGACAAGACTAGTGAAGAGGAGATTAGAGATAGAAGAGCTTGGCATTTGGCAGAGAGAGTTAAGGCTGTGAGCTGTAGTTGCTGTAATACAGATTTGATTCCCTCATCTCTTATTTACCTACGCCATGACCTTGAGCAAGTCACTTAACCAGACTGTGCTTAGGGGCTACTGAAAATATGGGCTAGGCTCCTTTATGGTTCCCTGGAATGCAAGCCTTGTAACTACTTATGAACTGTGATAGCACTGGCTAATAGTCTAGCTACAACAGGAGGAGATGGGCAGCTGTCCCAGGTGCAAAAATGTTGGGGGACACAATCAGCCGTTCTGTATCTCTCTTTTATGCAATACAGACATTTAGAAGCCAATATTGCATTTGTGGTCAAACCTGAGAGCTGTAGTGCTCTGTGTGGCCTAAACTGTAGCAACTGCTTGCTACATTGTAGCAAGCTGTTTGCTACAATTTAAAAGTAAAAAAAAAAAAAAAAGAAAATCTCTTTTTTAACTAAAACCTGTAGTTGTAGCGCTCCATGCAAACAGGGAATAAACTGTAGCATCTATTTGCCTGTTTGCTATAGTTAAAAAGAAGTAATGTTTGTTCACTAAAATGTAATGAAAGACGGGCTGGGGCAGGGCACTCTTCACTTTAAGATCTGAGGGAGTATAGTGCTATTTCATGGAACTGGCACAGGGAGCTTGTTGAGCCAGCTGTGCTTCTGGGGCTGGCTAATAGATATTGAAATGCCTCAGATGTTATAGAGAGAAGCAAACTGAAGTTTATTAAAAAAAACAATACAGATTGCTAGAGAGGCTAAGCAACAGAATGCTAATACGAATAATACAAATGATGTGAATGTGGCTGAATACCAAGAAAATCGAAACCTTAATAAAAAGCATGGCACTGTCCAATGTAAACATGTTCATGTGAAGCAACGTGGATCCAAGCATGACAAATTAATGAAGTGTAACTGTTTACACTCTTAGCAATGTGCATCACATTGCAGAAGGTGTAAACATTGTAACAAGATGGGACATTTTGTGGTAGTTGGTACAATTAATCTAGTGAAATATGTAGCTAATGAAAATAAGACAGAAAAGCGGTTAGAAAGCATTTTCCTAGGTTTAGTGACTGCTATCCCAAACACTGAATCAGAATGGCAAGTTAAACTCCTGATTCATGGAACATGGAAGCCCTGTACGCTTTAAGATTGATGCAGGAGCTCATGATACATTGATATTTCATGCTACTTAAAGAAACATCTCAAATACTCTGTAGTTGCACGAAGTAGAGTGAGAAATACATACCTGCTGTCAACCTCAAGTGCATTTGTAGATTTCTAGTGATGCCTTGGTGGAAGGGGTAGAAGCACATGCTGAAAGGTCTGTACATAAGTAATATACTCAGCAGAGCTGGGGTATTTGATTTGGGAGTTAATTGTCTGGACAGAAAAATATATGGGTATAGTTAATGAAGTTGGTCTGCTGAACTGCATACCTGTAAAGCTAAAGTAAAAGCCAGATACTACAGCATATCCCTTGTCTACATCAAGAAGAGATCCATTAACTATATAGTCCAAAGCAGAGTCTGAAATGAAATGCATGCAAGAACCTGGTGTGGTTGAAAGTTTAACTGAACTGATTGATTACTGTGCTTCCATAGTGTCAGTCAGTAAAAGGAATGTCAATGTTAGGTTTTGTGCTGACTTGAAAAAATGAAAATGATGCAGTTATGGCAGAAATGTTTACACTACCTACTCTAGAGGACACTGTACCCAAGATGGATGATACCAGTATTTTCTCTGCAATAGAGAACTTGAAGCTTGTTTTGGTAGACCTCCACTGAGGATAATCAAAAGCTAAAAACCTTCAATACACCAGTTGGAAGATTTTGCCATAAGAGAGTGCTATTTGATATGGGTCTAGTTCACTTTGTTGAAAAACCTATCTGTCAAATACCTTTATGTCGAACTCTATTTGTCGAAGCCTTGATCCATCGAATGTTAAGTTAAGCAAAATTTTTCCCAGGGGAAAACAATACTTGGCCAACAAAATGAGTGTCAAAAAATTCACAAAGTTTAAAACCCACTAAATATTCCAACTCTGAGATCACACTACAGTGTGGAAAAGGGCAAATTCCTGATGATGGCCAAGCATTTTTTCCCCCTTGGAAAAATTTTGCTTAAATGACCATTTGATGGATTAAGGCTTTGACGAATAGGGTTCAACAAAAAGGTATTTGACAAATAGGTTTTTTGACAAAGTGAAGTAAACCCATTTGAAATAATTGATATAATTTCAGTATCAGAAATATTTAAACTTGAGATGAGCAATCTTTTGAAAGGCCATGAAGGTGTTGTTATAGATGATGTACATGTGTTTACCCTAGATAAAGAATCACAAATCTTGAGACTGAAGGTGGTGCTCCAAACCATTAATACCTCTGGTCTGAAAAAGAATAAAGAATAAGGCTGTTTTTGAGAAGTCTGAGGTTCAAAATTTCTGTCACAGGGTAAGTGCTAGGAGAATCAGCCCAGATGTAGCCAAGGTCAAAGCAATATAATAATTATAAAGTCAGACCGTACGCATGATAAACTTTTTGGGCAAATTTGTACCCAACCTATCTTCCAAAATACAGCCACTGACAGGGTCTACTTCACATTGTCGTAAGCTGACAATATCGAATAAGATATTGTCGGCACGACAATGTCAAAAGCACAGAACATCGCGCAGGTAAACAGAAATCTCCATAAGGGGGAGATTTCCATTTACCTCAATGTAGTGCGGTCTCAGAGTTGGTATATTTAAGTAGGAGGGGTGTGAGGGGTGCCGGGGGGGGGCCTACGCTAGTTAGTTTTTTTTTTTGGTTTGTTATTTTTTTAACGTTATTCGATATTTTACTAATTCGATCAATAAAGTTCGACCTTTATTGATTCGAATTAGTAAGATTTTGATAACGTGATATAAACGCCACTGACAGACTTACTTAATAAAGATGTGCCATGCTCATGGGGAGACTGTCAATCCCAAACCTTCAGCAAAGGGAAAGAAATGCTAGTGACTGCTCCAGTGCTCACTTACCATAATGATACCAAGCTAAAAACTATGACTGCCAATACCTGTAGTGATGGCCTGGGTGCTGCATTATTCCAAATGGATTGACAAGTGCTACAACCTATTGATTATTGCTCCAGAATAATACATATGCCTGGAAAGCAAATAAATGTAACTGATATGTTGGCTAAAAATGCAATACCTTGCTAGATGCAAATAGATACCAAATAAAATATATTGCTGCTCATGTGTAGAGCAATATGGCAACTCATCTAGTGACTACAAAGGCTAGAAAAATTACAGCAAGCTTCTGAACATGATGATGAGGCACAATCGGTCATGAAATATGTTGTAAGGGATGAATGGCCAGTCATTGGACATAGACAGACAATAAAATGTGCAAGCATTAAACCACCAGAGCACAATTGTCTGAACACAATAATTTCCAAGACAGAGGTTTATTCACTTTGCAATTATACAAATTGCTGAAACAAATACATGAAGAACTCCAAGGCTTAAGACTGCTGTAAAAGAGTCAAGATGTCTGTATTGTGGCCCAATATCAACAAAGATATTGCAAAATCCATGTCAAAGTGCAATTCTATAGCATACAATAACCATTACAAAGGAGAAAACAATTAATGTTGACTGTGTTAACACAAGGTGTTTGGTGTGTGTGTGTGTGTGTGTGTGTGTGTGTGTGTGTGTGTGTGTGTGTGTGTGTGTGTGTGTGTGTGTGAATATGTATTTATATGTGTATGAGTGTAGGTTGGAGTGGCTGTCATTCTACCAGACACCCCAAGACTAACAAACATAATATCCAACATTGGGTGGGAAGACCCCTAGCCAAAAGGAAATACTACTCATCTGCCATAATGACAGTTTAACAGTGTAGGGGATCAGGGGTTGGAGGAACACTAGCCACCAGGGAATACTATGTCTGTGCCATAGCAACATTTTAACAATACAGAGATCAGGTGTGTGTGTGTGTGTGGGGGGGGGGCACTAGCAACCATAAAATACTACATCTGTGCCTTAATGACACATTAACAGTACAGAGATTAGGTGTGGAAGGAAGTGTGCTGAACAGCACTTCAAAAGTATGGGGATCAGGAGTGGGGGAAGACTAGATACCGGGTATAGTGTGTGCAGATGACTCATGGGTAGGTATGTGTATGCATGAGTGTGTGTTAGTGTTTGAATGTGTACGTGTGTGTAGGGGAGAGTGACTGAGGGAGGAGGGATGCCTAGGACTACACAATGTGGCAAGAGCAGCAGCAGCAGTAGTTAATTAGTTAATTACTGCAAGGTGCAGATCAGCACTCATTCACAATTCACAGTAATTACCTGTGATTCAAAGATTACACAAATTGGCCAATAATGAGGTCTTTCCTCATCAAAGCTAACATGTCTATGAACTGCAAAATACCATGTCATGGGAGCAGAGGCTTTGTAACGTCAGCCATATGGCTTACGCTGGACACTTTCATGTATCCCCAGTTATATTTACCAGATACTGAATACCTATTAAACTGTTACAGATAATGGCATGTTGTTTGTATTAACTGAATTCTAGCAATCTGCTGAGGAGTATAGATTTATACACCATCGACAGTTCAATGGAGTGCTGAGAGAACAGATTAAGATTCTTAGAGCTGTCAGAGCTGTCATGTCCTACCATGATACTGAGGGATCATAATCAAATGGGGCCATAGGCAAAGTGGGGGACTAGACCCCCCCTCACTGCAGCTATATCCATACACCATTATTTTATTTTATTATTTATTTTATTTTACATTTGTTGACCGGGCTAGTCTAGCTGGATACATGTCCTTTTTCAGTAGAGGCCCGGGGAGAAAAGCTCCAACATAATGACATGACATCTGTACAAATAACACGCAATGAGGAAGGATTAACATAGGATGAGAAAAAAACAATTGCAGCAGGCTATACAAAAAACATTAAATATTCAATTATAAGGTTGAGGTGATAACATAGAGGGAACAGTAATAAAGGAATTAAAGTCAAAGAAGGGGTGGCGGATTGGGAGGAGCGAGTCCTAGGTTAGTCTGGTTCAGTACAGGGACACAGCCAGTGTGAGTTAAGATATTCTTTGAGATTATTTTTAAATTGGTTAAGTGAGGTCATATTTCTTATATGGTTTGGAAGTGAATTCCAAGGCTTTCCAATGGAATTAGCATAGAGAGCATCACCACCCATATTCTTTGCTTTAATGGTGAGTATTTGAACACTGTTTGACGATCGAAGGCAGTTAAGGTTGGTATAGGGTATCAGTATACTGCTCAGTGATGGAGTTCTATCTGGGTAGTTTATTATTTTAAAAGCTTCAGAGAGTTGATTTAGTTTGAGAAGGTTGGGCAATTCTAACCAGCCAATTTTCTTAAGGTTAAGGCAGTGGTGAGTTCGATATGGATTTCCTGTAATAAATCTGGCAATGTGGTTATAGCCAACAGTAAGCATATTAAGTTCACGCTTTTTAAGAAAGGAGAGTACTGGGGAGGCGTACAAGAGGGTGGAGAGGAGATGTGTTCGAGCGATAGTAAGTTTGGTGTTCGGGGTAAGGTAGTTTTTTATTCTATACAGGGACCCTAGTTTCTTGTTAACAGTTTTAATGGTATGGCTGATGTGAAAGTCAAATTTGAGTTTGTGGTCGATGGTGACACCTAATAGTTTGGTGCTAGAGACAGGTTCAATGATAGTACCATTGATGGATTCAACATGAAAGGAGATATTATTTGGAATAGGAAGATCTTTATCTAGTGGTGTGGGTATGGTGGGGAAGAATAGAAGTAGTTTAGTTTTTGATGGATTGAGTATGAGTTTCAGATCGGAGAACCATTTTTCCACTATAGTAAAACAGTGTTGAGTGGCTGTTTGTAGTTTTGGAAGAGAGGTGTCAGAGCAGATCAGGGTTGAGTCATCCGCATATTGAATGCAAGTGGCTTTAGGGATGACTGAGTGGAGATCGTTAATGAATATGGAAAAAAGAAGGGGACCAAGTATCGAGCCCTGAGGAACACCAATGGTGTTTGGGAGCAGGTCAGATAGTCTGTTTTGCCACTGGACAGCTTGTAACCTACCAGAGAGATAAGCCTTAAACCAGCTTAGGGCTAGGTTGTCAAGATGTAGGCTTTCTAGGGTGGAGAGGAGGAGCTGGTGATTCACCATGTCAAAGGCTTTTGATAGATCGAGGAAGAGGGCGGAGGAAATTAGTTTGTTATTGCGGTTGTTATTGATGGAGTCAATGAAGGAGAGTAGAGCAGTGGTTGTACTGTGATGAGGGCGAAAGCCGTGCTGGCATTTGGACAGGAGATTGTGAAGGGTTAGGTAGTGTAGAAGTTGTTTGTGAACACATCTTTCCATAATTTTAGCTAGAGGAGACAGTATAGCTATTGGTCTGTAGTTGGAAGTTTCTGTGGAGTTACCTCCTTTATGAAGTGGGATAATGTAAGAAACTTTCCAAATAGAGGGGATGGTGGCTTCAGTTATAGTCCTGTTTATTAGGATCGATATGGGATAGGCTATTGTGTCAGCCGCTATTTGTAAGTACTCCGCTGGGAGGTGATCTGCTGCTAGGGTAGTTGGTTTCAGTTTTTTTAAGAGGGTGCAAATATAGGCTGTGGAAACCGGTTTTAGGCTAAAGTAGGGAGGAGCAGGGTTATTCTTATGGGAGGAGGGAGTTGAGGAGGTAGTTAACTGATTAGCTAGAGACTGGATGGTCTCAGTAAAAAAAGAGTTAAAGGTGTTGGCTACATCTACTGGGTCTTTCCCGATTAGTTTCTCAGGGGTAGGGGTGGAGGATTTACCTGGATGGAGAAGATTATTAAATCCTGCCCAGAACTTCTTTGGATTCTGTTGGTGCTTATTCTGAAGGTGGCAGAAGTACTGTTTTTTATCCTGGGTAATGGCTGATTTAGTGGTGTTCCGGAGCTGTTGAAATTTGATGCGATCTTGGGGAGTTTTAGTAGCTCTCCATTTATCCCAGGCCTGGTCTCGGAGTTTAATTTTGGTTTTGGTATGACTAGTTAGCCAGGGGGCTATCCGTTCCTTGGATCTAATCAGACGACTGGGGGCATGGGAGTCAAGTATGTTAAGGAACATGTCATTAAAGTAGGAAACGCTCTCCTGGAGGGGTAGGTTTTTTAGGATAGACCAGTTACAGGACTTTAGTTCTGCACGGAATAGTCGTGGGTCAAATTTCTTTTTGTTCCTGACTTGTCTGTATATGGGGGGGCTAGTAGTTGGACATTTATGTTTAATGATATAAGTTATGAGGTGGTCACTGAGGTCATTTGGGAGGGTCCCAGAGGTATAATTCTGTGAACCCTTGTTGGTGAGTATCCAGTCAATGGTGCTCTCTTTTTGCCGGGTGTTTCCAATTCTAGTTGGGGATAGAATGTTTTGGGAGAAACCATATAAGTTAATAGGATGTGGGGTTATGTGGGCTGAACAGTGAGACCAGTCTATATTGACATCCCCAAGTACTATGGTTTCTTGGGGGTAATTGGTGGACAACCAGCAGAGTGTTTGTTCCAGGTTTTCAGTGTTCTTCCCTGGTGGGATATAGATTCCTATAAGGTTAATGCATTTCTGGGTGTTGAGGCATATCTTAAGGGCAATAAGTTCTATATTTGAAATTTCGGGAGGCTGTAGTGGGTTCCTTATAATATTCAAGGTATTCCTGAACATAACAGCCAAACCCCCACCCTTTTTTTTTGTCCGATCAGTCCTGAGAATATTGTACCCAGGTGCCAGAATCTCTTCATCTTTGGTAGAGGGTTTTAGCCATGTTTCTGATAGACATACAATGTCTGGAGAATGAGTGGCTAACATAGCATGTAGGTTATGGACCTTATTGTTTATACTCCTGATATTAAGATGAAGTATGAGTAGGGAATCTGAAGAACTTCGAGCTATTTTAGGGGCGTTCAAGTCTAAGACTGTGGGTGGACCTGGGTTGGGGTGGATGTCGCCATCTCTGATGATACATTTTTTCAGGTGATCAAGGAATCTCAGTAGCTTGTTTAGGATTTTAAGGTTGGCTTTGGTGTTAGTTACTTTAGGATGGCGGAGGTTAAGATGGACAATTTTGTGAGATGGTGAATTGTCAGGAGGGGGGAGAAGTGTGGTATGACTAGCAGAGAGATTTGGGTAGGTGCTGGTGTGAGCCTTGGGGAAGGAGATACCTAGCAGAGTTTGTTTTTCATAACTTGTTAAGAAATGAGCAATAAGAAGGGGTATTATTATAATAGGGGTAATTGTATAGGTAGTTTTGACCATGGTGTGAGGAGGATAAGGGTCTGGTGGAGGGAGGAGTTGAAGGTGTAACGTAATATTGAAAGAGGGCCTAGAGTGGGGGAGGAGAGGTTACTAGGTTACAGGGCGGTCCTAGTTACTGGGGGGAGGTGGGAGGAGCTAACAAGCCCTATAAATGTAGCAGTAGTGGGGGCGGGTGGGATATGGGGGCAGGGTGGGGAGCGGAGCGAAGCCCGAGCGCAGGGCTGCGAGCGGGAATACACTGCCTGGAGTTTCACAGGGTCTTAAAGCCAGAAACAGTAAGTTTTATTGTCTGTTCCTTAAGTAATTAAAATAGCCAGAAACAGATATAATTTTAATGAGAGTACTACGTACTTTCCACTGTAAGACTTCAGATCTAGGCTGTAGACCTGAATAAAACTTTATAAGCTAAAAGTTTGTTTAAAGGTACTGTCAAGTTACTGCCGGCTAGACGCTATTCCTGCCTAGTACATAGTAGTTAAAGCAGTAGTCTTTACCCTGAAACACTTTCAGAGGGTAGTTTAATTTTTTAAAGTTCGTGGGCTGTTCTGTGCGTTCGCACCAAATTGTAGTTCAGGAAGTAGCTTTGTGGGTCTAGGGAGCCACGCGGAGAAGTCTGCTAGAGAGAGGGGCTGCCTGTGAGTAGATAAGAGAGGGAACAGTTTGTTTAGAGTTAGAATAGGTATCCGACTTAGGCATAGAAGCTACTATTAAGCACATATCATGGTTAATGCAGAGGACTGATAACACAGGTTGTATTTGGCTGTCTCTCCCCCAGTTACCATGAAATATTGTTCAAACCTGTCAGTCTGCATACTGTTTTCTTTTTTTTTACTTTTTTTTCAAATTTTACACAAAAACACTAACAGGTATTAAACAAAATAAAACAAAAAGGTATCACACTGAAAACAGACTTATCATGAGCAACACTAAACTTGTCTTCCCATAAAACTCACATTTGTTCAAACTGCATTTGGAACCCATTAAACTACAAGACGTGCTGGGACTCATAGTCAAATAATATATAGTGAAGCACTAAATAGTGTTGCTGTGAAGGATGTAGGAATTCAAAAGGCAATTGCTCAAAGCATTTGCTAACAGCTTGGAACAGCCCACTCAATGCAAATGACACATTTCAGGGATAGCCCAAGAGCATGCTCTCTGGTGAATTGACTTGGTCAGAGTCACACGGTAGACAACTGAGGGTTGAGAGAATCAAACCATGTACTACAGAAGCAGCTCTAAGCAATAGTCATCATCTACATTAAGTATCAGACAGACACAGTTTTGTAGTTACACTTACAGACTGTATTTTGTCCAGGTTATTCCCAGTCCAATAATAATCACTCGGTTAGTACTCAACCAAACAAGAAACTCAAGGATTGTGCAGAAAGAACATAGCCCATATGATGATGTTCTAGTTTACTATAATCAATTCCTTTCTGTACACAATAATTACTATAGATATCAGGAACCAAGTATTTTTACACACACACACACACACACACACACACACACACACACACACACACACACACACACACACACAGCCATGATTTACAGCCACTTGCATGAGCATAATTATGCACCAGTGATATCTACTTGAGAGCAAGACAATGAATAAATTCATAAATAATGGGTCAGAAATGTATTTCATCTCATTGCTATCAAACCCATGAAGTCTAACCCATTGGAGTCCCTTTCTGCCCCCTCAGATTTTAGCTTAATAATCAAAGCCAAACAAATCAGGAACCAATTTTTTTAAATGTTTCTCTTGTATTCTTAGAAAGCGTCTGGAATAATAAGCTTTGCATTAGCAAGTATTATCTGAAGGATACAATGTCTGAAACTCACATGCCTGCAATCATTATTTAATGACTATAATCAACAACAATTAGCCTGGAAGCCACAAATTTTACAGGGAATGGACAAAACCTCTTTTAACATCTTTCCTTAAGAATTGTGGACAAAGACAAAAATAAGGAAAGGACAAAATCCCAAATTTTATTCTACTTTATCTATTGCTTAACCATGTAAACTCTACACAAAGTGTGTCATTTCAGGAGTGACCTAGGAATACTGTCTCAGTGATTTTGCTCAAAGACACACAGTAGGCAAACAGAGATGGAAAAGTTCAAGCTTTGTATGTTTGAACGGGATCCGGACACATGCTCGACTAGCATATGTCCGAATCACAAAACATTGAACACACATACACGAAAGCGCTTAACATCGGCAAGCGCTTCCGTGTATGTGTGCCTGTTTCATAGATCGGACTACAGTGCAGGTAAGTGAAAATTCCCTTTTCCCCACTGTAGTGTGATCTCGGAGTGAGAATAATAAAGTAGAGGGGTATGGGGGGGTGCAGGGGGGCAAACCCCCTATGCAGAAACGTAGATTTTTTTGTTTTTGAACTACACATACACGAAAGCGCTTTTTGATGTTCAGTGTATTTGTGTATGTGTGTTCGATGTTTTGTGATTCGGACATATGCTCGTCGAGCATGTGTCCTAGACCCATTTGAACAGAGGAAATAATTTGTTAAAAGCATAGAGGCTTAAGCATCAGACAACTCTAATTATCTTGAAATGTATTTTCTAAACAGTAGTAACTATAAAACTCTAGTGGCTAGCATTATTGATTTGCTGTTATTCTCATTTATTTATTAGAAAATTAAAGTGTTAATGAACATTTGGTAGTTAAAAGCATTAGTTTAATACTCTAAGCTCTTAAAAAGCTGCTTCCTTTAGTCAAGGGTACAGGGTTTGATTCTTTCTAGCTCCATTTGCCTAGTGTGACTCTCAGAAAGTCAGTTAACCTGACAGTACTCCTGGGACTTGGCTAGCAAGTAAGATGGCATGTATTTTCTTAACTGAGTGTAATCAACAGTCACTGTGATGTATCTGCCTGAAAAGTCTTAATTTCTGCAGAATTCACCTTGGAGGGAGGGAGGTTTGTTCAATCAAAATCCATCTAGGAGGAATATCTATGACAATATAGTAATTTAGCTATTTTATGTATGGGATGAGATGTGGAGGTTATAGAGATGCATGCTGGGATTTGTTTATTGTTGAATGTTTATTGAAGGGTATACAGTTAACTGAAGATCCTAACTGCTTGCATTTAGTGTTTTCTGCTAAACGCAGTTCCATACAATGCACATTGCATACTATCTAAAATCTCACAGCAGCAACCCAGGCTCTTGTTCCACATTTTCTTGCTACTTTTCCCATCTCATAGGTTCATAGTTTCTTGGTGATTCTATTCCCATATAGGTTCATATGTGATTACTGGCTAATGGCACAAGAGCCTTTACATGTCTAGCCAATAATACCCAGGACATGACGATATTATATCTTAATTCTCCAGATAAAAGATGGCATACTGTCAGGGTAGTGGGTCTTTGGGTTTTGGAGCCATGAGTCATTTTACAGACTGCCTTTGTCCATAAGGAACATGGGCTACTCCCCAGGTGTGAATTTATGGTTCCTCATCCATTTATCCAAATTCTTTTTGAAGACAGTGAGGGATGAACTTTATTTTATGAAGATGGGAAATTTGTTCCATAGATGAGGTAGCCTTTTGGATATACATTTGTCTCTCCAATAAGTTCTGTTAGACTCACAAATAAGGTTCAGGTTGATGGAACACTTAACCCTTGTATATTTTTTTCCTGTGAATATGTAACATTTTCATCGGGGATAGATCAGAGAATGCCTTGTAGGTCAGGCATAAGTCCCCTCTCAATGAAAGATATGAGATGGAGTAAAGCAATAGGACCTTTAGTCAGTCTGCATAAGACATATGTCTTATGCTTTACATTTTCTTTAGTGAGAAACCTCTGCGGCCACTCCAGTTGTTGTAAATGCCTGTTTAATTACATGCAGAAGGGATCATTGTACTCAATTATGGCTGTGATAAGTGCTGAGTACAATGGTACTATGACGTCCTTTGATCATGATGCCATGCCTTTCCATATAAGTTGAGCCATACAGGATTTTCTCACTACTGTAGCTACCTGGTGGTCAAACTTTAGTTTACTTTCTATCTATAACTTTATGAATATGCTCAGAGATTATAGTATAACTTATTTCTGGACTGCTAGTGCTAGCCATGCTGTTGTATTCTTCCCAGTACATGCACATGCATTCACAGGTGTGTTTCATACCTCTCAGTAAGGATAATAACAAGGATGTGTTGGAGCAGCACAGGTAAGGTTCCTTGTAATTTTCCTACAAAGTAAACACCTGCTTGCTGTGCAGAACTGCATAATACTAACAGAAGCAATGCAATGTAAACCTCCATAGTAGTAAACTAAATGCAATTCCCATCCCACCTCCAACTCCAAGTACTCCTTCATGCTCACAAGTCAGAAGTGCGTTGGATGTGTGCATACCATTAGTACTATAATTAGCACTGCAATGCCCCAAATATGTTTTCCTGCTGGCTTTATACAAATGAAATGCTGATAGAGCATTTAGTACTTAGTAATATAGTGCCCCTTTTCCACCCTCCACCCACCCATATAGGCCATACTTTTCAATGTCTGAGCAGTAAAAATCATATCACTGGCCTTTAAAAAATCATAGCAAAGAGTCAGAAGTCTTTATATACCAGACCCTATATAGTTAGTGTTAATGAACCTTTGTGTAGACTTAGTTTCTGTATTTCATAAAGTATGTATCCATAAATATATATGACTTTATTAAGAACTTTGTAAAACTAGAAGATGCAAGGATAAGTCAGAGAACCAAAATCATAGATTCATAGATAAATGCTAAGCTAACTGCCCTTGCGAGCCATTTTAAGCCTAGCCAGTTATCCCTTGTGAGACTCAAGGCCACTCTACCCTCATAGCACTATGCCTATATAATAGCAGTTGAGAGGTATGAAGCACACCTGTGAATGCATGTGCATGTACTGTCATGAATACAACAGCATAGCTAGCACTGGAATCCAGAAATAAGTTATGCTATTATCTTTGTGCATATTTCAAAAAGCATGGATTGTGTGACAGAATAATTTGCTTCAGTGGAATACTACACTGCCTCCTAGTGGTCCTGTAAGTAAGAGAGTAGAAAAAGACGTTGTGAAGAGTCTCAGGTAACTCACTGAAGCTTAATTTACAAGGCAGATATTGCCAGCATATATTTATTTATGTCTAAAGGATAGGTGGACTGTGCTGAAATTAATACATTTCAGCTATGACCAGCAGGCAGGAAAGTAAGTTACAAAAATAATACATATGATATTCTCTGGCAGAAGACACATTGTATCTACAGAGACAGTGACCTCAAGAAAATGTAGAAATGTAGCTCACAGCAGAAGACAGTGATATGTATGACGGTCAGTGCACACAAATAACTACATACTCAGACGGAGCAAACAAAATTAGTAATACAGAGATCCATGTGAAAATCAAAGTAGCAATAAATTTTAAACATTATGGGCATAGAGTGATTATAAGACACAGTACAGTTTTACACAGACACACACTAGATACACACATGCATACACATACAATTCCATTCTCATCAGCTATACTGGGTGCTTGTTAAAGATGGTCAAAAGAGGTGAGATGTTCCAAGTAATCCTTGTTTGCAATCTGCTCAAATATATCACTTTACTTCTCCAGGAAGTTCTCCTCAAACATGTTGCTGAAATATACCACTTACTTTCCACTTTCTACCGGTCAAATGCAAGATGACCTCAAATATCCAGCTTCTCTTCTCCAGGAAATCAAGTGCAGCAAACAGAAAGTTAAGTGTAGAAAAAAAATTAACAAACTGGAGTGAGAGGATAATTAGAATTTAAACAGGAAGTCAAGTACTGAAAAGAAAATTAACTAGAGTGAGAAATCAGACATTACACAGGAAGTCAAGTGCTAAAAAAAAAAAAAAAAAAAGAGATTGGAGTGAGTGGGCTATTGAGATTTTCTTTCCTTTTTAAGGCCAGGGGTGGAACCCCAGCCAACACCATGCTCTAGGCAGCTTCTTAGGGTCACCTTGTACTGGATCCAGCCCTGATGCTACTCCACATAGTACTGCAGGAGTAAACCCTTCACAGCTAATGTTTAGAAGACAAATAAGGGCCAACTTATCTATGCTGTAATCTAAAAAAAAAAAAAAAAAAAAAAATATATGTATATATATATATATATATATATATATATGTGTGTGTGTGTGTGTGTGTGTGTGTGTGTACATATATATATATATATATATATATATATATATATATATATATATATATATATATATATATATATATGTATCTGTGTGTATATGTATATATATATATATCTGTGTGTATATGTGTATATGTATATATATATATATATATATATATATATATATATATATATATATGTATCTGTGTGTGTATGTATATATATATATATATATATATATATATATATATATATATATGGTTCCCATTCAGAAGCCTGAAACATCATAAGCCTGAAAATCAAAATCCTGAAACCAAAAGCCTGAAAATTCAGAATCCTGAAAACTCAAAATCCTGAAAGCCCAAAATCCTGAAAGACCAAAATCCTGAAACTCAAAATCCTGAAAACACAAATAATGCTAATATGTCACTATAAAGACACTAATATCTACCAACTGACCCTGACCCTAACCCTAACCCTAAGGTCCGTCACTATCGCACACTCACCTGACCCAGCCCTAACCCTAACTCTCTTAAACCCACCCAACCCCAATATTTGTCACTATTGCATACATGCCTAACCTGCGCCCTAACCCTAACTCACTTAAACAGCCCCTAACCCTAAAATAAAACCAACCGCACACTTACCTGACCCCAACGCATGACCTAACACCACAGGGCTAACAATAGCAAAGCCACAATGACATCAGTATGTCTATTTTGTGTTTTCAGGATTTTGAGTTTCAGGATTTTGGTCTTTCAGGATTTTGGGCTTTCAGGATTTTGAGTTTTCAGGATTCTGAATTTTCAGGCTTTTGGTTTCAGGATTTTGATTTTCAGGCTTATGATGTTTCAGGCTTCTGAATGGGAACCATGTATATATATATATATATATGTATATATATATATATATATATATATATGTATATATATATATATATATATATATATATATATATATATATATATATATATATATATCTATATGTATATATATATATATATATATATATATATATATATAGATATATATATATATATATATCCACACACACATACATACACTATAGGATTCCATCATAAAGAGTAACCAAAACCCTTAACATTGTTTTATAACAGACAATCTCCCACCCAGCCTTTACCTATCCTTCATCCGCGTGCTTTAAACTGAAGGAGGATGGATAGTGGGAGACAGCATGAATTGAGATACAAAACAAGATCAACCAATGTGCTATATGGTGCAAGATGAAGTTGTTTCTATAGTAAGATTCAAATGGAGACATATAGAAGCTGTTCCTTAAAAGCATCAAGGTGGAAGTCAAATATCAGAGAGTCATACCTAGCTGTTCAAGCCAAGGACGATGAGGTCCTTAGTCAAACAGAGTGTTCTAGTTTCCTCAAACCTTAACTGCTGGTATATTCCATGACTAAGATGAATGTCCAAAATATGCTTTGGCAGTCTGAGTGCTTTTGATCCGAGTTTGAGCTGCTTACTATTTGCACACACTGTAGATATGTATTGTAGTGCTGTAACTACAAGTAGCCATCCATCCCCAAACTCTTAGAGTTTGACGTGCCCGTTGATCTAGAGACTGTAATGAGAGATATAGCGTATAACAGCCATTCTTCTGTGGTGCCATTTTGTGCACCATTGAATTCTCCATTTTACTTCAGATGCTGGTGTTCCCTGAAATTACATGTACTGCATTGCCAAACATGATGCCTGGGTTATCTAGGGTGTGCATAGTGACACAAGGTCAGGGTACCACATTCAAACTGATGTGTTAGCGGAGCACTTTACTTAAACTCTGAAGTCTATCTTAAAGGAGGCCAGGCAAAAACATGGATCAATTGCTTCTCTACTTTGTTTTTGCTATAAGAGAGGTCCTACAAGCACCATCCAGGTTTGCTACATATCAGTAATTACATGTCAGACCATTCTGACCCTTAATGATCATAACAGAGGAGATGAGAGAAATATTTAAAAATAATCTCATTTAAATGTGTAGTAGCACAGTTCACAAACCTGCAAGTGGAATTAAACATTATTTGTCAATAGTTAATCAACATATGCAAGGTGCAAAAGAGATGCAATGGTTGGTGCAGGGCAACAATGTTAAACTCATCAAGTTTAAAACAGAGTTCTAAGTACTGTGAATAAATTCCTAGTGAGATGGCAGGGACACAGAGATAGGTGAGAAAATGAATGAAGGAAATGAACTACAGACTAAGATAAGATAAACTGGCTAGATAAAACCAGATTATATAGATAGATAAATAGAAATATAGAGATAGAGACAGAGGTATAGAAAGCTGAAGCTTCTGCAGTAGATATCAATAGCCTAAGCTGTAGCTGCTTCATCTACTACATGATGCCATTCCCATTTCTGGTACTCTTCAACTCTAGGATCTTAAGATCAAAGCAAAGCAAAAAAAAAATGTATGTTCCAAAATCTGACTTACACTGTTCTCCTCAGCTCAAGTTAATCAAGTCAGGTCCCTTTCTATGATCACCTACTTAAACTGAAGAGGAAAAAAAAGTATGCTCCCCCAATATGGATAGTGCTCCTTATCTCTGGAACAAGCAAGCATGTCATGCCACTTTCTACATTACGCAAGAGCTTTGGGGTCAAGAAAAAATAGTCTATTTTAAACTGCAGCAGGCCTCTTGCTAAAAAGCAGTGAGTGATTTGCTATGGATTAAATACTACACTCAGAGCACTCAAGTACTCATCCATGACCACAAATGCACTAACAACACTCATTTCTGAATGCCAATATTATAATATCTCTAGATCTAAAATCTCCTGATTGCATCCCCCCTGATGTTTTATACCCATTGTGGCTACTCCCTGTCCCCAATTCTAGCTGCACTTCTACTAACAGTATGGCATGAAAGAATTCTATTCCTGTTTTTCATACAGAAATAACTTTCTCTATCACGCACAATTTAGAAATAAAATAATTCTTTTAGAAATAAAGAATTTTTCTTTTTATTACCTACCTGGTAAAATATGCTTAATGCAGCATTATATTGTAACTACCCCTCTAGAGAAGCAAACTTTAAAAGTGTACTGGTGTCAGAGTTCCAAAGGAAAACAATATGTGAAGAAATGAACTACTGACAGCTGCTGAAGAATTGTAAAGAGATTTTAACAATCTAATTGTGTTGGTGTTTATGCCTGATGTCTCTGCAGGATTTACTAATAATTTCCAGAAACTAAATAAGGTATCCAAATTTGACATTTATCAAAATGCCCGTAAATAGTCTAAGCAAAACCAAAACAATTTTGACTGTTTGTTTCTACAATATATTGTAAAGATTTCTTAGATACTGAATAGGAAATCCAAATTTGACACTTATCCATTGTCAGGTGTATATAATCTCACACTGAGGATAGGCAAAACAAGCCTGGCTGAAATTGAGATGCTATACATTAAACTGCAAAGGAATTGCAATCCAAAAGAGATTAATTTTTCTTGTTTAGCAGCCAATATGTTGAAAGCTGTCTCTCAGGCAACCCTAAAATATCTGACTAGAATTTTGAAGAAACTAGGAAATGTGTTGTTAAAGTCCACTTTCAGTACCATGACAAGCTTTTAGTAATAATTTGGAGGCATGGATTTGACAGTTTGCTATGCAAGAATAATTTATAGCATTAGCTATATAACTACCCCTTCCAATAATGACTTAAAAAGTTGCAAAAGTTGGTAATTTACTTTTTATGGAAAGACAGGCCTCATATTTTATCTCAGGAATGTTTTCACAGTAACCTAAAGAGGAGCAGACTTGGACTAATTAGTCAATGGCTATATGCAGTAGCAGTTCACTTACATAATATCCTCAAGGGTGCCTTATTCCATTTCTTAAAATGGATATGTTTTCTTCATAGCATGATTGTGGTTCTTTAGAATTTGTGACAAAATGCATTACATAAAATTCTTTATACTCAAAATAATTACTCTATATGACAATAAATTTGACTCTTAGAATGACTTGAGGATACATGATAAAGTTGTTGCACTGTTAGGTAAGGAAACACCTATGGATTTAACTGTCTTGGAAAAAAACACTTATCTCAGTGACTATGATGACTGTTATAATGCTGGTTACTAATATTTCTAAAAAAAAAAAACAAGCACTGAAAACCTACAATGATATATGACTTGTCGATTTTGAATATGTTAGATTTTTCGAACTTTTTTACAACTTTAAGCATGACCACTCATCAGATAACATGTACCATGATGTATAGTCTGTTATACAAAATTTATGCTATTATAGGAAAAACTGTCATTGCTGTGTTCTGTTTAAGTAATGGTTTCTTATATTTAGAAGGCCACTAGAGTAATGATAAAGTGTAAGGAAAATTTTTAGATTAGAAAATTTACATGACTGACTTGACTTTCTCCAGAATATGAAGCAAATATTATTACTTCAAACACAATAATGTAGCAAATTCTATTCTAGTTAAATTCTTGTGTAATAAGGTTACAGCTTCCTCTAATACTTCTGCACACTACAGTTCAGAAAATTAAAACAACATATACCACAATTTGCAGTTATGCAATCAAGTGAGAATTCTTTGTCATGATCTGTTTAGTTGGTCATATAACGTGATACCTTATAACCATAATCATTCCATTGTATTGTGAACAATGAATATTAATCTGTGTTATTGTATTTTGGACACTAGTTATAAAGATCTGTTATTTGCAGTTCAAAGAATCAATTCATGTTGTTCTTTTTAATGGGTCTATGCTTGCTTACTGAATTGGAAAAAATGGAAAACTGCTAAAACCACGATGGCAAACAATGAATATGGACATTACCAAATGACAACTTCTATGAAAATAAACACATCAAATAGCCATAGTCGGCCAACATCATGAACACAACCAATGGCTTCCCCCAACTATATATACCAACCCAGAGATCGCCCTGCAGTGGGGACTACAGCAATTTTACTAGGCTTCTCCTCACTTACCTTATGCGTCACATTACTTCCTGGTTGTTGGCCAGCCATGGCCATTCGATGTGTTTATTTTCATGGGAGCTGCCATTCAGTCATGTCTGTATTCTCTGTTTCCCATGCGTGGTTTAGCTGTTTGCATTTTTCTTTTTCAATTCAGTAAGGGAACATAGACCCCTTTCTGGCACCATTTAGTACATCAAAAGTATAAAAGGGAATTATTAGTACATAAGTAAAACAAATCACAAAGTCTAATATTAAAATGAATTCCTATACATAACAAGAATTAAGATAGGAAAGCACTATGGCTATGAACAGCTAACTAGTTTCATTCTGTAGTTCTTAGCTAGTTTCCCTCAAATTCCACTCGCAGAACCATGTGACTCTGATCAAGTTACTTGACCAGACAATGCTCCAGTTTTGCCCCTGGAAAGGGACACTTGTGTCCAGTGAGCTGACCCTGATAAACACAAAAGGAACTTAACTTTAACATGATTCTGTTCATTTTCACTTATATCACCCGCATGAATCCATATTAATGATGTGTAGTTGATTTTAACAGATTCAATTTTATATTTTAATACAAACCTTATCAATAAGCAACATATCATGAATTGGAGTGACACAGTGCCATAGCAGTTAATGTTGCTGCTTCCCAGTGTTTAGCTTTCCAGTAAAGGTCTCAGATTGAGTGTGTTCTGTATGAACCCCACATATCATACCTCTGTCCTTTTGTGTATTTTATGTGTCCTGAGATTTCTTTACAGAAGATGTAGACATATCATTAGTAAAATGGCAATTTTCTAAATTGCCCATAGGTGTGTATGTTTGTGTGTGTGTGTGTGTGTGTGTGTGTGTGTGTGTGTGTGTGTGTGTGTGTGTGTGTTTGTATGTGTGTGGACAGGTGTGCTTTGTGAAGCTGTCAGGAGAGTATACATTTGAGAGACAAAATAAGGTTTGCAAGCTGAAGCTGTAGTGGTTGGTAAAACAGCAAAACCAAGCTCTGATGTTTTTTATGGAGTATATGAAAAACTATACCAGGAGATTCACATACATATACACTGGATGCATACATTGAAGTTTAGGTGCAAACAGCAAGCAGAATTGCCATGATCATAATTGTCACAGGGAATTGAGATGATGGAACCATAGTAGCCAAGAGCTGCAGACAGAGTCTTCTTTAGTTTGGCCTTCAAGAAAAACAGTAAAGCAGAAAGAATTGTTATAAATGAAGCATGTTGAAGAGAGTAGCCATATCAAATATCCTAGATTTGGAAGACCATTGATAAAATCAAACAGATGTATGGAAGGATGAAGAGATGATTGTCAAATGAAAGATTAAAATATATATTTACAGATATTTATTTTGAATATGAGTAAATGGTCTTATTCGATGTAAATAGCTCACAACATGCTTAGAGCAGAGTTAAGGTTAAAATGATCAGTGCAAAATAATGCTTGCTATATCGTGGAATGTATATAATACAATTATAGATTGTAATGAGAAGTGAAGAGGACACAACATATGGTATGCATAACTTTAAATATGATAATCAGTGGCAGCTTTTGTACAGATTACTAGATTGTAATAATCCCAAAATAAAAAAGACTGTTAGAAAATCATGTTTCTATTTGATTTATTTGAACTATAATTGGCTTTCTTATTTTTGGGAAACAGAACTCTATTCATGCTACTGCACATATGGAGTTCTTGAGTTTGGTCCAAAATCAGCTTACTCTAGTAGACTTTCTAAAACTGCCTAGAGTTAGAACCATTAAGAACTGTATCCAAATGGAGAATAAGGAAATTATGCCTTATTACAGGTTTTGCTAATATTTTGAGGGGAGAAGAATTGGTGCTTCTAGTCAAAGGAGTGAGGAGCTGTTTCTATTGGCTAAGGCTGCATCTCTGTAGACATTCTAATGCTGTACAGGTGGACAAACCAACAAGCAGACACTTGCCCACAGAATGAGCTGATTAAGGGTTTCATAACTGAAACTGAAATCTGCCTCTAC
This sequence comes from Protopterus annectens, assembly GCF_019279795.1. Lineage (NCBI taxonomy): Eukaryota > Metazoa > Chordata > Ceratodontiformes > Protopteridae > Protopterus > Protopterus annectens. Next base: position 177,656,827 of record NC_056741.1, on the reverse strand, counting down.
AGGGGATACACACACACACACACACACACACACACACACACACACACACATATATATATATATATATATATATATATATATATAGGTTTACCTTCATATTGTCATAAATTATAATATTGATTGCGCTTTTCTGCGAACCAAAAGTGTGAATCTGAAACTTCGAAATTCTCCGTAGTTCGAAAATCAGCAAATCCAACAGCAGATTCGCTGATTTTTGCACTAAAATGTCAAAGACACGTCGTAATGCAGCAGGGCAAGCCCCCATGCACCCCCCTACTTTAATATACTAACTCTGAGATTGCACTACAGTGGGGAAAGGGTTCATTTCCTGATCCCTGCTATAGTGGAATCTCTTCCCAAAATTTTGAATCTGCAATGAGTGAATTCCAATCTACATTCGCTCATTGCACATTCGGACAATATGTGTTCGAGATACTGCCAATTTGGGAATAGAACAGAAAGGACTGAAGTAGTTATCAGTTTGTGTAATGTATATCAGATCATGTAATGCATATGTAAAGTGGAAGTCAAAAATATATATAAGATCTTCTGGAATATGTTGTTTCTCATCTTAAAAATAAGGGGTCAGACAAAGGGTACATTTTTGGAGTTCTAGTTTATGTTATTTGTAGTTAGAGAGAAGGTGAAACCCTGATACCTAAAACAGAACAAAAAAGCTTTATGAAATCTGTTTTCTCTTTTCTTGCTTTTTCTTTGACTTATGATGTATATTTTGATGAGGTAATATCTGGCAACAGCCAGTTAGTATATAATCTACAGGTAGTCTGTAATTAAGGACAGAGAGTCTGCTGGCATGTTTTGCAAATATTTATAGTTTTTCCATAAGGGTCTGAATTGAGTGATGAAATCAGCAAGAAAAGGAGAGTAGTTTCACTATATCATTGGAAAATAATTAATCCTCAAGTCTTGGTGAGTACCTTCACATGGTGGACCATGTTTTTTATAAAATCTCACCCAGACAACTTCTTCTTTCAGCTGCTCCCGTTAGGGTTTGCCACAACAGATCAACTGTTTCCATTTCTTCCTGTCCTCTGCATCTTGCTCTGTCACACCAACCACCTGCATGTCCTCTCTCACCACATCATAAACCTTATCATAGGCCTTCCTCTTTTCTTGTTACCTGGCAGCTTCATCCTTAGCATCTTTTTCCCAATATACTCTGCATCCCTCCTCAGCACATGTCCAAACCAATGTAATTTTGCCTCTCTGGCTTTGTCTCCAAACCTTCCAACCTGGGCTGACCCTCTAATATACTTATTCCTAATCCTGTCCATCCTCGTCACACCCAGTTCAAATCTTAACATCTTTAACTGTTCCAGGTCAAGCTCTGACTTCTGCCTTTTTGTCAATGCCACTGTCTCCAACCCATATAACATAGCTGGTCTCACTACCCTCTTGTAGACTTTCCCTTTCACTCTTACTGGTACTTGTCTGTCACAAATCACTCCTGACACTCTTCTCCACCCACTCCATCCTGCCTGTACTCTCTTCTTCACCTCTCTTCCACACTCACCATTACTCTGAACTGTTGATCCCAAGTACTTAAACTCATCCACCTTTGCCACCTCTACTCCCTGCATCCTCACCATTCCTCTATCCTCCCTCTCATTCACACAGATATATTCTGTCTTAGTCCTGCTGACTTTCATTCCTCTTCTCTCTAGAGCATATCTCCACCTCTCCAGGGCCTCCCCCACCTGTTCCCTACTCTTACTACAGATCATAATGTCATCTGCAAACATCATAGTCCACAGGGACTCCTGTCTGATCTCGTCTGTCAACCTGTCCATCACCATTGCAAATAAGAAAAGGGTCAGAGCTGATCATTCATGTAATCCCACCTCTACCTTAAATGCATCCGTCACTCCCACCAGAGACCTCACTGCTGTCACACTACCCTTGTACATATCCTGTACCACTCTTACATACTTCTCTGACACTCCCGACTTCCTCATACAACATCACAACTCCTCTGTAGGCACCCTGTCATATGCTTTCTCTAAATCCACAAAGATACAATGCAACTCCTTCTGACCTTCTCTGTACTTCTCCATCAACACTCTCAGAGCAAACAACGCATCTGTAGTGCTCTTTCCTGGCATGAAACCATACTGCTGATCACTAATCATCACCTTGCTTCTTAACCTAGCTTCCACAACTCTTTCCCATAACTTCATGCTGTGACTGATCAGTTTAATCCCTTTGTATTTACTACAGATCTGCACATCACCCTTATTCTTAAAAATCGGTACCAAAACACTTTTTCTCCATTCCTCAGGCATCCTCTTACTTTCCAAGATTTCATTAAACAATCTAGTTAAAAACTGCACTGCCATTTCACCTAAACACCTCCATGCTTCCACAGGTATGTCATCTGGACCCAGACAACACCGATATACAAATTGAATTTTATATATCATGGAAAAAGACAAGTTAAAATTAAAAAAAGATGACAGTACAGAGATCCCAAGATAAATAATTGTCCATTCCTGGTGCATACAGTGGTTCCAATACAGGGAAAACAGGCAGCATAGATTCCTCTGGATGTGGAAACATTCCTACCACAGGGTTAGGTCAGGCTTAGGGCGAGAGTGCCATCCCCACCATTGGCAAATGGAAGCAGTCCATAAAGAAACACAAAAACAATCAGGCCAAAAATGAAGCATAGAGATGTCAAAGAAGACTGTTGAGGACAGGGAAGAAGTTATGTAATGTTACTATTATGCAGGAAGCCCAGAACTTCCAGAAATAAGATATGAAGATTAAGAGAGAGAGAGAGAGAGAAAGAGATGAATTGTACTCATATATGCTACCAATACATGTAACTATAAATTACAGAAGGGGCAATTCTGGGCACATTGCAGGTGCTGAGAAGAACACTTAGCTAACATCAAAGACTGAAAAAATACTCATTTTATGAACTCTATCCATACCCTAACGCAGGAAAAGTGCCCATTCAAATCATGGTACTAGAAACCCAAAACACTTAGAGAAATTAAACTAACAACAAGGTAGCAAGGTAGGCATGTAACTGACATGTTTTGCAAGGTTAATTAGTCTGGTTACAGATTTTGAGGAGTGAAATAGCTGAAAGGTAAATTGTAGTATGAGCAATCTAGAACTAGGAAAAAGTGTGGGATAAGAAGCTGTGTAGGCAAGATTCAGCACAAGAAAGTAGATCACCACAGGTGACTTGGTAGGGCAGATAATGACAGCAGATCAGCTTCAAGCTTAGTAGGAAAGAGGACATTTTAGAAAATGCATAAGGACATATAAAGAGCTAGGTGACTGCAGAACAGTTATTTAACACCAGTGCAGTAAGGAGTCTATGATTTGTTGTTACTATAACTCTCCGTCATTTAAAGCAGTAACCAGAGGCACAGATGTTATATATATTTTCATGAAATAGCAATCCCGATGTGTAAGAATGGTAGGTAATGTTGGGAGTGTCTGAGCAAAACCATTACTGTCAAATGACCATTAAAGTGTAGGCATTTTAACTGAGTATTGCCTGTTATCATGAATATCCCCTCTTAAAACAGGTGTGTGGAAGAAGTATGGAGTGTTCTAAATGAAGCTTTAAGGAAGTATTCACTGAGGTGGAATGGAGTAGAAATGGCTGCTTAAGGGCAGTGTATGGGTAAAGTGAAAACTTGGGCTGGACAATTGGGTGATTACAGGTTGCAGGGAAAATAAGGTAGTCATAGTAGTTAGAAGAGTAGAGTAGGAATTAGTGGAAAATGAAACAACGGGAGAAGAAGAAGACTTTATAAGTGCAAAAAGGTAAAAGAGCAGAGAAGAGTGAAATGGTCTCAGTTCATAGGGGCGGCAGTTCTATGCTTATATCTTCATTTGAGGAGTGTCCATATTCACCAAGGATATTCACACCTCCAGGCTAGTTGCCCAACACAATGCATCTGAAATTCTCCAGGTGCAACTAACACTAGGTAAGACTGCAATCCAAATTGTAGCTTGCTACAGATCCCCCACCATGCCCCAAAATTCTCACTACACCTTTCTAAACATACTGGACAATATTAAGATACAACCTAACACCCTAATACTGGGTGATTTCAATTACCCTGTCATTAACTGGGAAAACTACTTGGGTACCAACATCTTTTCCCAACAGTTCTTGGAATTCATAAATTCCAATGCCCTGGATCAACTAATCCATTGTCCCACCAGGGGCTCCAATATCCTAGACCTGGTCATTGCCAACATGTGAGATAGATGCTCTACACCAGTGGTCACCCCCTCATTGGTCAGGTCTGACCATAAGCAAATCACCCTTGGCATCTACATCCCACCCCCACCACCCAGTAAGGAAGCCTCTGTAAAAAACTTCTCTAAAACTAACTTCATGCTACTCAAGTCAGAAGTGACAAACTTCATGACACCCATGCAGATGGGAGCTGAAAGTTCGACTGCTGAATCCTACACTAAGGCACTGTATGAGCACATCCATTCGTGCATGAATTGTGCCATCTAAAATAGAACCAAGATGCTCTCCTCCAAAAATAGGAAGCCAATCTGGTGGCCCCCTGCCGTAAACAAACTATATAACAGAAGAAAGAAACTGTTGCGGAAAAGAGGAAAATCCCAGCATGAAAAAGACTCCATTACCAGCCTCAGTAAGAAGCTGAGATCCCTCATAAAATCCTCCAAAGCTAGCTATGAAAATAAAATTGCCATAAATTCCAAAGACAACCACAAGGCATTCTATAATTATGTCAAGAATTTAAATGGCAATGCTCAGATATGCTCTGAGCTACAACAGAATGGCATTAAATATACTGATCCCAAGGATATTGCCAATATCCTGGCAGATCATTTTAGTGCAAACTTCAGCCCCTCTCACCCTTTAAAGGGCCTATCTCAATACCAAAGGATTGCCAAATTCAGATAATCATGGCCACACATGTAGAAACCGCACTCTCCAAGGTTAAGAATACAGCATCCATGGGACCAGATGACATCCTGGGCTGTGTACTACATGAACTACAAAATGAACTGGCACCTCACCTAAGTGTCATGTTTAATCATAGCCTCACCTCAGGCTTCATGCCCCCTGAGTGGCACACAGCTACAGTTATCCCACTCCACAAGGGGGGATCCACCTTGGATCCCGGGAACTACCGTCCCACTGCCTGGGAAGACATGATCGACAAACCACGATGCTTTGCCAGAGATGGTCTGCACCTGTCACCCCTGGGATTCAGGTTACTGGCTAAAGCTCTTGCCACCCCTATAGTGCATTTTTTAGGCAAGGTTCAAAGGATAAAACCACCACCGTAACAGATACAAGCATGCAAAATCTGAAGGTAATGCTACTCAATGCTAGAAGTCTAAACCACAAAATGCACTCTCTCGAGGTACTCCTAAAAATGGAGAACATCGATATATGTGCAGTGACTGAGACCTGGTTCAAGGCTCCAGAGAGCACCCCTGCAATACCAGGCTAGAATACTTACCACACTTTTCGGCCACAAAACCAAGACCGAAACACTAAAGGTGGAGGAGTGTCCATATTCACCAAGGATATTCACACCTCCAGGCTAGTTGCCCAACACAATGCATCTGAAATTCTCCAGGTGCAACTAACACTAGGTAAGACAATCCAAATTGTAGCTTGCTACAGATCCCCCACCATACCCCAAGATTCTTACTACACCTTCCTAAACATACTGGAAAATATTAAGATACAACCTAACACCCTAATACTGGGTGATTTCAATTACCCTGTCATTAACTGGGAAAACTACTTGGGTACCAACATCTTTTCCCAACAGTTCTTGGAATTCATAAATTCCAATGCCCTGGATCAACTAATCCATTGTCCCACCAGGGGCTCCAATATCCTAGACCTGGTCATTGCCAACATGTGAGATAGATGCTCTACACCAGTGGTCACCCCCTCATTGGTCAGGTCTGACCATAAGCAAATCACCCTTGGCATCTACATCCCACCCCCACCACCCAGTAAGGAAGCCTCTGTAAAAAACTTCTCTAAAACTAACTTCATGCTACTCAAGTCAGAAGTGACAAACTTCATGACACCCATGCAGATGGAAGCTGAAAGATCGACTGCTGAATCCTACACTAAGGCACTGTATGAGCACATCCATTCGTGCATGAATTGTGCCATCTAAAATAGAACCAAGATGCTCTCCTCCAAAAATAGGAAGCCAATCTGGTGGCCCCCTGCCGTAAACAAACTATACAACAGAAGAAAGAAACTGTTGCGGAAAAGAGGAAAATCCCAGCATGAAAAAGACTCCATTACCAGCCTCAGTAAGAAGCTGAGATCCCTCATAAAATCCTCCAAAGCTAGCTACGAAAATAAAATTGCCAAAAATTCCAAAGACAACCACAAGGCATTCTATAATTATGTCAAGAATCTAAATGGCAATGCTCAGATATGCTCTGAGCTACAACAGAATGTCATTATATATACTGATCCCAAGGATATTGCCAATATCCTGGCAGATCATTTTAGTGCAAACTTCAGCCCCTCTCACCCTTTAAAGGGCCTATCTCAATACCAAAGGATTGCCAAATTCAGATAATCATGGCCACACATGTAGAAACCGCACTCTCCAAAGTTAAGAATACAGCATCCATGGGACCAGATGACATCCTGGGCTGTGTACTACATGAACTACAAAATGAACTGGCACCTCACCTAAGTGTCATGTTTAATCATAGCCTCACCTCAGGCTTCATGCCCCCTGAGTGGCACACACCTTTGATCCCGGGAACTACCGTCCCATCAGTCTGACAAGCCTGATCTGCAAGGGCATGGAACGCATTATCATGGAACTTATAAACAAAGACATTGGCAACCTCCAGACACTGGACCCCACCCAGTTTGGGTTTGTGAAGGGCTGATCTTGTCTCCTGAATCTGATTGACTTCTTCTAATCGGTCTCCAGAGCTGTGGACGAGGGTAAGGAGGTGCACACAGCATATCTGGACCTCGCCAAGGCCTTCTACACCATCCCCCACTCTGGAATCATAGATAAACTTACTAAGCTGGGCATAAATCCCTACGTCACTCGATGGGTTTCCAACTGGCTTACTGACAGAACCCAGACTGTAAAAGTAGCCGACTCCAAATCCAGCTCCAGACAAGTGACACGTGGAGTACCTCAGGGTTCAGTCCTGGGACCACTCTTGTTTGGCATCTACTTCTCTGAAGTACAGGCCAACACTAAGGGACTCTGGCTAACAAAGTTTGCAGATGACTGCAAACTGGGATCCATTATTTAATCCCCAAATGATGTGGATATTCTACAAAAGGGCCTTACAGAAACAGATGCCTGGTGCCAGAGCCATGGGCTCAAGCTTAATGCCAAGAAATGTATAGTCATCCCCTTTGGAAAAAAACATGTACCCATGAACTACCACATCGAAAGTGTGATGAGAGACTTAGGGGACACAAGTGGACAGTGGTCTCACTTTCGATAACCACATCGCCACAACAGTCAGGAAATCCTTCTACGTGGCACACCTCATCACTAAGGGCTTTTCATCCAGAAAAAAGGAGGTCATTGTCCCACTGTACTCATCCCTCATTAGACCCATTATAGAGTATAATGAGCCATTTCGTATGTACCTCACAAGACATCTGCAACAGCTGGAAAGGCCACAGAAATACCTCACTAAAAGAATCACAGGCCTAAAGCAGATGCCATATGCTGACTGTCTAAAAAAACTCCAACTATACTCTGTGGCATATCGTCTACTCAGAGGCGATCTCTGCTTAACATACAAGGCCAAGTCAAACCCTGAGCTGTTGGACATGCTCCACGTAAAGAAATCCCAATCCCTCAGAGCCACACGCTCCAGGGATCTAAACCTTATCATCACAATGAGCAAAACATGCTGGAGGGATAGGTTCCTGATCCAGAGACTCCCCATACTCTGGAATAGACTGCCCATACATGTCAAGCAGAGCACCTCATTGGCCCTCTTCAAAAGGAACCTTGATGATTGGATGGGAGATAGGAAATTCACCCCGGGGATCATGTCAGTCACCCTGCTAGACAGGGGCCCAGAGAAGTAAATATTGTGGGAAAAAATTTCCAGGGAATTGTTATGGCTAGGCTTGCATAGGCCTTAGGGCCGATAGCCTAGTACCAACCTATGAACCTAATCAGTCTGACGAGCCTGATCTGCACGGGCATGGAACACATTATCAGGGAACTTATAAACAAAGACATTGGCAACCTTCAAACACTGGACCCCACCCAGTTTGGGTTTATGAAGAGCCGATCTTGTCCCTGAACCTGATTGACTTCTTCAAATCAGTCTCCAGAGCTGTGGATCAGGGTAAGGCAGTCCACACAGCCTATCTGGACCTCGCCAAGGCCTTCGACACCATCCCCCACTCTGGAATCATAGATAAACTTACTAAGCTGAGCATAAATTCCTACATCACTTGATGGGTTGCCAACTGACTTACTGACAGAACCCAAACTGTAAAAGTAGCTGACTCCAATTCCAGCTCCAGACAAGTGACAAGTGGAGTACCTCAGGGTTCAGTCCTGGGACCGCTCTTGTTGGGCATCTACTTCTCTGAAGTACAGGCCAACACTAAGGGACTCTGGCTAACAAAGTTTGCAGATGACTGCAAACTGGGAGCCATTATCGAAGCCCCAGATGATGTGGCTATTCTACAAAAGGGCCTTACAGAAACAGATGTTTGGTGCCAGAGCCATGGGCTCAAGCTTAATGCCAAGAAATGTATAGTTATCCCCTTTGGGAAAAAAACATGTACCCATGAATTACCACATAGGTGGCAGTGCACTAAACACCGAAAGTATGATGAGAGACTTAGGGACACAGGTGGACAGTAGTCTCACCTTCAATAACCACATCACCACAAGAGTCAGGAAATCCTTCTATGTGGCACACCTCATTACTAAGGGCTTTTCATCCAAAAAAAGGAGGTCATTGTTCCACTGTACTCATCCCTCATTAGACCCATTATAGAGTACAACGCCCCATTCGGTATCTACCTCACAAGACATCTTCAACAGCTGGAAATGCCACAGAAATACCTCACTAAAAGAATCACAGGCCTAAAGCAGATGCCCTATACTGACTGTCTAAAAAAATTCCAGCTATACTCTGTGGCATATCGTCTACTCAGAGGCAATCTCTGCTTAACATGCAAGGCCATGTCAAACCCTGAGCTGTTGGACATGCTCCACTTAAAGAAATCACAATCCCTCGGAGCCACACGTTCCAGGGATCTAAACCTTGCATCACAATGAACAAAACATGCTGGAGGGATAGATTTCTGACCCAGAGACTCCCCATACTCTGGAATAGGCTGCCCATATATGTCAAGCAGAGCGCCTCCTTGGCGCTCTTCAAAAGGAACCTTGATGATTGGATGGGAGATAGGAATTTCACCCCAGGGATCACGTCAGTCACCCTGCTAGACACAGGTTCAGGGAAATAAATATTGGGGGAAGAAATATCCAGAGAATTGTTATGGCTAGGCTTGTATAGGCCCTAGGGCTGATAGCCTAGTACCAACCTATGAACCTATGAACCTATGAAGGAGAGATTTGAACAAGGAGGTTAAGAAACAACATAGAGTAGGGGCATTTGATGGTCGTAGGTCATATAGGAGTAGGAGTCTTATAGCCTACAACAGAAAGTTGGCCAAAGGTAAGCTTACTAAACAAAGAAAACAACAGTTGACAGAAGGGAAAAAAATAGGACCCTATCAAAGAATGAGTGCAGTTAAATCAGAGTTGATATTGAAGGTGTTAGTATGGCTAAGTCAATCAGTCCTAGTAGCACTGATGAAGGGGGGCATTGCTAGTACTTATATGAGCTGATATGGGCTTGTATGATTGAGTCAAGCAGGTATGTGGTGGCATGATTAGATATAACAGACAAGGCGAGAAGGTGCTATTCTAACTGTTGATGGCTAACCCTGTGGCTAACATCTAATACCATTTAACCAGCTGCTCAGTAGCTAAGATGAATAGACACTCGAAGAGGTAACTACACCAAAGCTTACACTAAAATCCTGTACAGTAACTTGTATAAGTGTATAGACTCGGTTGTTCCAGACAGAATCAAAGTCAGAGCCCCAAGTTAAAGCAAGCCACCCTGGTAGACATCCAGCATCAACAAACTTTACACCAAACACAAAAAGTTGCTGTCTAGGAAAACTAAGGCAAGCCCCCAACAATGGAAAAGCACACTCCTCAGCCTCAACAGGCAAATAAAACAACATGTCAAATCCTCTAAGGGTAATTTTTGAGAGAAACTTAGCAATCGCAGCCAAGGATAACCATAAGGCCTTTTACAGCTACATATGCAGCCTAAAAGGTAGGACCCAAGCATGTGCTGAACTAGTGACTAATGGTATCTCACACACACACACAGATCCCACAGAGATAGCAAACCTGCTTGTGGACAGATATGGCAAAAGTTTCCCTTCCTTATCCTCTCCAAACTTATCACAAACCTTGCCCCAAACCCCCTTCCACCCTACATATCTGAAAAGCAGGTCATTAAAGCCTTGTGTAAGGCAAAAAACACAGTCTCTATGGGATTGGAAGGCATCCCAGGGTGTCTTCTAAACAAACTAAAACATGAACTAACATCACCATTAAGTAACCTATTCAATCACAGCCTAACCACAGCTTTGTACCTGTGGAACAGAGAACAGCAACAGGTATTCCCCTCCACAAAGGTGGCTTAGCAACAGATCTGGGGAATTATAGACCAAAAGTCTGACTAGCCTCATCTGTAAGGCTATGAAACATATCATCATGGACCTCATAAATAAAGATATCGATGACCTCCAAACCCTGGATCTGACCCAATTTGGCTTTGTCAGTGGCAGATCTTGCCTGTTAAACCTGGTGGATTTCTTCAAAACTGTGACCAGGGTCACTGATGCGGGCAAATCTGTGCACACAGCATACCTCAACGTGGCCAAGGCCTTTGATACAATCCCACACTCAGGCATTATCAATAAACTTAGCAAACTGAATGTAAATGCCTTTGTTGTAAGATGGGATGCCAGCTGGCTCACCAAACAGTCACACACTATCAAAGTGAGTGACTACATATCAACCAGCAGACCTGTCATCAGCGAGGTACCACAAGAGTCAGTGCTGGGACCCTACTGTTTGGCATATACTTCTCAGAAGTTCAGGTCCAAACTAAGGGGCTGTGACTGACCAAGTTTGCCAACGACTGCAAACTGGTTGCAGTTATCGAATCCCCAAATGATGTCAGTATACCTCAGGAAGGTCTTACTGAGACGAATGACTGGTGTCTTAGTCATGTTCTCAAACTAAATGCAAAGAAATGAATAATCATTCCCGTCAATAAAAACACTGTCCCTTCACACTATCAAATTAACGACAATATCCTATGTACCTACAAACTGATAATGGATCTGGGAACACAAGTAAACTGCAACCTTAACTTTGGCCACCATGTGTCTACTCTAGTAAAGAAGGCTTTCTATGTAGCACACTTGATTATCCAAGACATAGCTTCTAAAGCAAAGGAGGTTATAACCCCTCTATACTCGTTACTAATCATGCCCATAATTTAGTATAACATCCCTTTTGGCATGTACCATACAAAATCAGAAAACCAATGTAGAAACGGAGAACAATGGCAAATATGATTCTTTCTGGCCAACATTTAATTTCCAAGACACAATACACTCAGTAAAGTAGTTTCGCTATACAAGTTCTGTTGTAAAACATTAACGCTATTAACCACTTGCGTTTTCGTCTGCTATATCCAGACTTCATCAGATGAACCTTTGCTTAAATTTCCACTCCCTTTTATAGTCTGTCTAATGACTTTAATTAATAAACACGATCTGAATAAATTAACAAAGTTCAATTCCTTTACATACTTTCCTTAAATAAATATGCTTCCCTATCACTTAAAAACACTTCATTTAATAACATATTAAAACATTTTAAAACAAATGGAATCTTTCTACATGGTTATATAAACTAATTTCCTTTATGTAATCAAAAACTAAATATAAAAATATAAATATAAAACAATTCATTTTATGGTATCGACTGCCATCTAGTGGAAATTCATATTATTGTCATGTAGGACCTAAAATTAGAAACCTTTAAAAACCTATCCTTTGTATTAAATAAACCCCATTTTAATATTTGTAAAATTTATAAAAACATCTTTTAACAAATAAAATGAAATGGATTTGCAAAAATTAATTCTAGATGGGTTTTATATGTTTGTTAACAACATATCATTATAATTTAGCTGCCCTTAATTTCAGAATTGGTAGTATACTTGTATACTCATTCAACCCAGGTGGGTTGTATGCTTCTAGTGTTACCTGCCACCAAAGCTCCCTATATTCTACTTTTTCCTCCCAGGGGCCCCCTCTTATATCTCTTTGGGTGTGTTCTAACACTGTAAATTTAAATGTGGCTCCTGTGCATTCCTTTGTGTTTGAATAAGGCATTTGTGTCCTTACAATTCTTAATATCATTAAGGTGCTCATAAATTCTTCTTTTGAGTTTTCTTTCTGTTTTCCCTATATAGAAGGAATCACAGATCCCACAGGTAGCCATATAAACTAGCCCCGTAGACTCACAATTGTAATAATTCTTATTATTGATAATCAGTCTATCCCTGCTTGCAATATATAACCTATTGGTGTTTGAAATGTATGGGCATTGGGCACATCTACCACACTTGTAAGTGTCCATCTTCTTTGTCTCTTGTGGAGTCGTAATTTTCTTACTTTCTAAAATATTTCTTATACTTTGGGCATTTTTATACACTATTTTTGCCGAAATCCCTTCTACTTTGACTTGGGCAGTCATTACTAAATATAATCCTGGGTATTGACTAAAGCATCTATGGTATTACATTGGTATGAAACGGCTAGACTTGAAATGACCTCCAGGTTGATAGCCTAGTAACCTCCTATGATCCTATAATAAGGAAATGCTCATGGGCTGAGAGATATCCAGAGTTAGTATGGAACATAGGATATGTAATGGAACTGAATCAAATGAGGTAGTATTTTGAGTGGAACATGGAGCTCCACTGTGTTTGAGTTATCAAATCTCAGAATGCAAACGGAGTGCGATTTAAAGGGTAAGATGACAAGGAGAACTCCAAGAGAGATGCAAGTAGCACTGACATGCAAGGGAGGTGCAATATCTGTGTTACAATGTGAGATAACTTTTGAGGAAGGACACCACAGGTCTCAGACAAAGGGTGTGGTTCTTACTTGGTAAATTATTAATTTAATTAATGGCTATGGTAAGTTTTGACTTGATTACACTATGCCTGAATTTGATCGGTCTCTTACAATTAACTATGCTGGAGGAATAAATTTTGAATGAACAAATAATTATGCATCTCCTATTGGTGGGATAGGTCAGAGTGCTCAGATATGCAAATCGAGATTATGGCTGGCATTCATAGACAAGTACTGCTCACCTCTGGTGTGTTAAATTTCATGAAACAGGTATCATGATGTGCTCCAGAGTTAATCAAATATGTATTAGGCCTAGAATAGCAGCAATACCTGTAGAAAGGACTGCACAGTAAAACAGAACTGCCATTTTATGGGAAAAAAGCAGTGCTAGACTGGTACAGTGGCTTCATAGCACAACAGTCAGGAGGGTTACTGATGTGGTGAAAAACACTGCCAAGAAAGTCTAGTATCACACAGTTCATGAATGCTAACAGGTACACAGAAACAATGCACAGCTGCTACTTCAGATAACCTACTGTGGGGTCAGCACAGCAAAGTGCCATCCCAGCTTGCCAATGGATTTGGGAGGAAAGGGGTGATATGAATGTAGGAAAGGGGTGACTAGCAAACAAGGGTAGCCATAAGTTATGACAGGCGGGAAGATGGAAGGGCAATATAGTTTTGTGGGGTAGAAATCTCTATCTTCAATACATGAAAAATGAAAGATTGGTAGGATTTGTAAGGTAGGTAGAGAAGAATGGTTGGTGAAGGGAGAGAGGTAAGATAGAAGACAGCAGGGCAGAAGGATGTAAAATGCAGACACAAACAGATAGGGTAATATACACACAAAAATGTGAGGACAACAATGGATGGATATTGACAAAAGGTGAGCATTTGCTGATGGAAAAATTTGTACAAGGAACAAGATATGAGGAATGACATGAGAGGAATGAAAACACTTAGATGAGGATAGAGCAGAAACCATAGACAGATAACAGGCAAGCTCAGATGACAACATCCAGCCATCAGTCACCGTTGTGACTGATAACATAGGCAGGACACTCATCTGGTGGCCCACTGGTCACAGCCTATCATTCACACAAATCAACAAACCACACTAGCAGGCAAGCCATCCATCTGTCAGCATAACTTGAATGACACCAGCTTTTGCAGCTGATTCCAAAAGATGATGGGAGACCTCTCTTGGCCACTGTCAGAAGAGAAGTCTACACCCCTGCAGATGTAGCTGCAAAATTCATCATCAGCTCCTCCAGGCCACCATCAGTGAGATCACATCCATACGCATGCCAAGAAGCAGAGTTGATGACCCAGAACCACAAGCATTGGGTGGATTATACCAAAGCAACCACTACTACTCCACAACCTAAACCCTAGCAAAACCAGAAGGACAATAAAAATACTGCACCCATGGTTCACATACAATTGCAGTTATACAGTGGAGTGTCACAGATATCATATGCATCCCAGTAGTGAAAGATTTGTTGCCATCCTCTGTAGCATCCTGCCATGTTCACCTCTTTCCCCTTGTCCACTGTAAAAGAAAGTATACACACCTCACTACACAAGTACACCTCTAATACAATGAAATGATGAAAAAAAAAGAAAAGCTTACAATACATATCCAGCTCTCTCTGCCTAACCTTATCCTCCCAGTGCTGAAGCAGGTCAGGATAGTTCCACTGCTGGTTGGCATGTTATTTCTAGCACTACTCAGCAGAATGGATAATGCCAGTGGCACCACTCACTGTCCCAGCAAGCTTATGCCAGGCATCCATGTTGCACAAGGGGCCAATACATCACCACAGTAAGCGCTCAGAGAAGTCCTTGTGAAAGAAGAATAAGAATATCTTGTTACCTCTCTGACACAGCAATGAGGAGTCTTGCATTATGCAGCACTTGAGCAAGCCATGGTCAGTATAACCAGTTAATCTGAGGAGAAAAACTGTAACCATGATGCACACAGGCACACATTTGAACATCACATGAATCAGCAATGCAGCACAACACTAGGATGTTATCAAGCATTAATAGTGCAGTGCACAGTAATATAGGTCCATACAAACTGAGTGCATGAGAATATTGGGCACGTGCTTCCTTTAAGCTATGCCAAGCATGGCTATCACCAACTTGGCTAGATAATGTGTTCAATTCTGGATTAGATTCAGAAGCAGTGGTGCTAAATTGACTAGTTAGCATAACTGCAACACCATGAAGCCCTTATCAACGCAATATAATTCATGGGTCCCATTTTGTGTGAGAATGCTTACAGACAAAAGTCTTTGGGATATTAAGACTTTACACAGTAACTCTTATGAAGTAGCTAAAGAAATACTGAAAGAAAAAAAAAACTCCTAGTAATCAGTCTTGGAAGTCTAACTAGCACCTGTGGTAAGAGTGAGTAGGAACACAGCACAGTGACATGGCACTGTCACGACCAGCTGAGCTGTCATTGTGAAGTAGACTGTATATCCACTTATGCACAGTTAGTATATGAGCTCTTGTATTCCACAGTTTTTTTTTTTGTCTGTAAGTGTTCTCATACAAAATTACATCCATGTTTTATATCATGTTGATAAGGGCCTTGTAGTGTGGCAGTTATGTCTCTGAGATAGTTTAGCACCTTTCTGAATGAAACCTGGAATTCAATGCCATTGAAAAGGCCAATAGGCTACTGCAGGAAGGGGTGTAGGAAGCCCTTGCCCATAGCAGCAGAATACACACTAAGGGGTGATGCACAACAGTATGAGAATCTGCTAATCTGCTGCAGAGTGGGGAAGGGAGCCAGTGGCCATAAGTGAATGACTTACACAAACTGCCTGAGATACCCATTCACTGACATTTATAACCCACAAGTGTATAGGACTTACCATAGACCTAAAAAGTGGCAGTAGCTGGAAAAGTTCAGAAGCCATGTGACAAGGGTTCTACTGCAAGCCCTCACACTTATGGAATGTGTTGTCCAGGCAAAGGTGCCATAGACAAGATAAGTTCATAAGTTTGACTGTAGTGTTCAGGCTTCATGGCCATCAATGAACACTAATCCGTCAAGAAATAGTTCAAAGACTTTGTCACTGGGCCAAGTGACTAAGTTTGATTTAAGTGCCCAAATTTTTAGACCTTCTTATTCAGATAAGAATTTTTTTATAGTTTTGTGATTTTTACTGCAACATATGAATTCCTAGCATTAGTTTTGATGCAAATTTCCTATTATTGTGTTGTACATTAGCTGTAAAACAGGGTCATTAAATATGTTACGAGCCAGTTTCAGTTTATCCCCAGTGTACCTGTAGCAGAAGGAAAACAGTTTTAAATACTTACATCTATAATCTAAGTGACTCAATAATAAAATTCTCTTAGTATATTTTCTTTGGACACTTTCTAAAATTTTTAATTGAGTTTTATTATAAGTGCAGAATATATTATTTTAATCAATAATGGTTCTGGTGCAAGTTATATACACCATAACTAACCATTTCTCATCTTTAGTTGAAAGATTTTTTTAATAAGTAACCCATACTGATAGCCTTGAGATGACGGTTAAAAGATAAATTAGAAGTGATAGTAATGCCAAGATCTTTATACTCCTTGGTCTCTTCTAGTAGTAAGCCTGTCAAATAGATGGAAAATGTTTGAATTTTATTTGAGTAATGAATAATTTTGCACTTATCCAGGCAAAGTTTAGTCCAGTATCATGTGGCTTAATCAGGCACAAATATGCATTAAGATTATTGGCCTCAGAAATATCTTGTATTATAAAACCAGTTTTGCCACCATTAGCATATTTTTGGACCCAAAATTTGGTGATCCTTGCAATAATAAAATAACTGCAATGGGCCCAAAAAAATAATAATAAAAAAAAAGCAATCCTTAGCGAACACCAAATGAAAATGAACTTTATATATCTTCACACAATGCTGTCCGTCAGTTAACCAGTTCATGATCCCTCTATCAATATAACAATCAATGTTATATTCATTTAAGTGTATGTGAATGGAATGCAATGACAGACATTCAAAGGCTTTGGAAGGTCCAAAATGATCACACCTGGAAAAAAACTCATATCCAACCCCATAGTTATTTGATCATAAAAGCATACAAAGTTACTTATAGCAGATTTTTGTGTTATGAAACTGTGTTGGCCATTATCCTTAACTGTTAATCTGTAACTGAGTTATGTATTACTTCTAGTAGACATCTTTTTAAAGCACTTACCAACCAGAAATGTCAAACTTACTAGCCTATAATTGCTTATGATACCTGTCATTTCCTCTTTATGTAAGGGGGTAATACAATATAGTATCCTATTATAAGGTACAAAACCATTTTCCAGTAATGTATTAAAAATAAATCATAAAATAGGTATAAGAACCTATTTCACCTCTCATACAGAGGCAGTGGATTTCTTATCTGGACCCACAGACATTTTCTTAAATTTAGAGAAGGCATTCGTAATAATGGAATCTTAGAAAAAAAGAGGATAAGGACCTGAGACAGTTATCTGATCTATAATAGGACCAGAAGAACCAAGATCCTGACTTACAGCAGAGTAATATTTATTATGGTTACTGTTAAATGATCGAAGATGCATTCATTCAAATGCGTCTTGATCGAACTTGAAATCATGAAAAGGCAAAATAGCAAAATGGCATATAAACAAATTCATTCCCTGGGAAAGAAATTGCTTTGCAGCTGCCATCACTTTGCCATTTTTGTGACTGTAGTGTGATCTCAGAGTTGTATATTTAAGTGGGGGTGTGTGGTGGGTGAATCCCCCCACTTTTCATAATGTTTAATTTTTTTTTTTTTGTGGAAAAATTCCCTTGGAAAAAAATCGCTGTTCTAAGTGTTCGAGCTTGTAAGCTTTCACTTACATGGGTTCGATAAATCATCGTTAGATTTTTTAAGTGGTCAATGATTTAACATAGACTCTATTTATTATACTTCCATATTATAGTATAATCACAAGTTAATATTATATCATTATTAGAAAAATAATTTCCATTGATGATGTCCTTGTATCAAAAGAGTTAACATATTTGTAAATTTCTTTTTTGTAAATTTATTAATACATTTGTTTTCATAATTAATCTTAGCTGATTTTATTTTTGATTTTAAGTTTTTATAAGTTGAGTTAAACATTGCCTTATTTACATAGGTAGAGAACCTTGTTAGGGTTTTATAGTGTATTTTTTTTTTCTTTCTTTACAACCTTATGATGGACTTATTCCACTATGTAGGAAATTAATTTGTAACCCTTTTCCAAAAACAAACTAACTCATTAACACAGCTACTCAATAATTTCTCCTAGGTAGACTACCCATAATGATACTATGAGATATTTAACAGATAAGACCATTCTGCATTAGAAATTTGGGTAAAAAGTTTACAATAATCTCTTTGATATGCAGCATATGTTTTACCATGAAAGGATCTGCTTTTATTTAGTTCCATCTAAAATAACTATATTATGTTCAGAGCAGCCCAGGAGAAATATCACTCTTAAATACTATATTTTATTTGGAATATTAATTGCAATTAGATCTAAAAGGTTATTACCTGATAGTGTTAGTCCATAAAAAGAAATAATGTTAACAATTTTATTCTCAAAATATGACTTAGTTGACATGGACTCCCACTTTTTCCTAGGGTAATTACAGTCACCATAATGTAAAATATTTTCTTTCTTATTCTAAAAGCAATTTGCTAAATTTATCAAGTAATCTCAATGCTCCATGCTAGACAGAATTGGAGCATGATAGCATAAAGTTATGAAAATGCTATTATTGTGATTAGGATACAAGCTTTTGATACCAATTGTTTCATAAAGCATTAAAACTTTTACAAGACATGAAGGCAAGCTTTTGTTGAACCATAAAGTCACTCCTCCATCATTAAAATTTTCCCTTAGGCATTCATATTTGATGAAATCCTTTAAGTGATAATAAGCTGAGTTCCATCATTCAGTGATAGCAATAATCTGAAAACTGTCTTTAGCTATTAGGCTAGTAAGTGTATCAAATTTGTTACTCAGGGTTCTTGCATTGGATAGTAAACATTTTATGGTTCTATCAAATTATCTTCCAATTTTATTTGATTTAGTTTTTCATTGTATAAAAAGCAATTAATTTTTACCATAATTTTACTTGCCATGCAAGTGGCACCATACAGATTAATATGTAACCCATCCCTAACAAACATTCTCCAGTAATAAATACATTTTTACCAGTAAGTAATAAGCTTGATGTTATAGAGAAGTGTTAATTGACTTAATCAGTTGTTAAAGTTATATGCTTTTGTAAATAAGTAGTCAGTTAGTCAGTCCACAAGGTAGATGGAATGATTTTGCTAAGGACATACTCCATATTTAAACTTTCTAAATGCCATGTTATATCTAGGACAGCATTTTTTCTTGCAGTGAAATGGAGTGTCTCTCAAATCATTAGTTCCTGCATGAAGAACAAGCATTTCATATATACATTTTTCTGACATCAGTCTTGGTAGGGGAATAGACATATCAGTTATCCTCAAGCCTGGTAAGGCTGATATTGTGTGAATGTGTTTATCCAAACCACAGAGTTTATCAGCCACTGGTCTCACAAAAGTAAAACTTTATTGCCTGTATCACTTAAATTATTATGTAAGGTAAACTCAGTAAGATTGACTGAATTATCCTGATCAGTGACATCACCACCCGAAAACTTACTACAAGCTGATGTAGCATTTGTATCACTAAGTGTTGATTACATCCCTTCTATTCAGTTTTCATTAACTTCTTTAATAGTGGATAAAATTTGGTAATCAAGGTCCATAGACAATATATCTCTGTAAAATAAATTCAAATGATCTTGGGCAACAGCAGTGACACTAGGTGAAGAAGTCATTTTATTGTTACTTGTAACTTATCTGTTTGTAATAGTGTCATCTTTATCCAAATTACTAATAGTTCTCTTACAGTCTTCTAAGTTGAAATCTTATGTGAGTATATCACTGTGTGCAGTATCTTTGTTTTTCCTTAATAAAAAGGAAGATATTTACATGTCTTTTTAATAGTTTGTGCCTAGACCTTTTCCTTCTTTTTCTAGTAAACAATAAAAAACTGGAAAAAATATGATTCCTTAAAATCTCTTATAAAAAAGTATAATTAGATATATGCAAATGACTCCTTAAGGACACCAGGTGTTTCAGCTATATGGTAGTTCTGGATGCCCATAACTTTTTTTTTTCTTTTTAAGTCTGTTAATGGACAAATGCAGGCCAATTTAAAAGACTTAGAGGAAAAAAGTCATGGGTATTCAGAACTGCCATATAGCTGAAATAGGTGATGTCCTTAAGGGGTCATTTGCACATATCCCATTATCTTCTTTTGCAAGAGGTTTTAAGGAATCACACAGTGAAAACTCTACCTTTTTTTGAAGTATTTTACTAATTGGATTGGCAACGTGTCTTATTTACTCTTTTCTAGTAAATAATAGAAAGTATCAGATAGTTGGTTTACAGAACTATTCTGTTTGACAGTTTGATATTTTAAGACAGTTCTTTGTGGGAACAAATAATATTCACTTAACCAGACTATTATGTACTAAGAAAGTGAAAAAAACGCTTTGCAAAAATGGCATGAACAAAAATGTGTATCACTGTTAATCTTACATTTTACTATGTTAGCTCATAGAACTTTGTTCAGTTAAAGCACAGGCTGTCTAGGGAATCCTTAAAGTATGCACCTTAGTGCTTACATTCAAATATGTATTTGTTTTTTTATAAGTCTTTAAAGACATAAGAATTTAAAGAATCAATTACAAAGCCCCTTAAAGTTCAATATGGTAACCAGTAATGTGTTCAAACACTGTACATGAACTAGTATGAAAGTTTCTTCAAACAACTGCACTAACCAATGCAAAATGCCTACAGTATCCTAATAAGTTGTTGAATCCTAAATAATATGGGTGAATAAGTAAATACAGTGATGTATAAAGAACTTACACATGAAAGTAAAATAAAATAGATAAGCTTACTAGTAAAACATCACCTCCAAAGTGAAATAGAAAATGCTCAAGCACACAATCACACTCATAGATTGCAGTGTGAAAAGTACTTACAGTCCTGAAATGTAGGCTGTCAAGCCAATCAATCCCAGGAAGCAACCAGTTACAGAAAAGAAAAGTATGTGTTCACTGTGCCTTGAAAAAACAGGGGTGAGCACACACATTAATAATAAACACAAATAAAAGCAGATTTATCAGTAATCAGACAAAAATGTTTACAGGATTGTAGATATCATACAAGCCCAATATCCGCTTGTAGAGTGCAGTTTCTAAAGTGCTTACAACCTGAAATATACGCTGTCAAGCCAGACAATCCTAAGAAGGAACCATACACATCTACTTGTATCAAGATCAGGTATGACAGAGAGTGGTATAGAACATGGATATTGTGAGTGGTCTTACTAGGTCCAAGCTTTACACTGAAAAATCTTCAAATCTCACCACTTGTCTCACAAATCAGTGCCTTCCAGTGTGCTATCTTACCAACATTAACTGAAAGCTTGTGTAAGATTATTTCTGTACTCAATAACACAATACATACATACATACACCACCACACACTGTTTTCCATTAGAAGTCAATGATATTTCTTTTACTGATACCTACTTGAATTAAAATAACAAAAACAGCTGGTCAGGAAAGCTTCACACTTTTATTCATTCATCTTAGTACATGAAAATACTGATATACTGGAGAAAAATGTTTCAAGACTGAAGCAATGTGGACAAACAAAACACTTCAGTCTTGGCAATTCTTTCTGGCATATCACTGTTTTTATATTTTAAGTTGTCAGGTTTCAATGACTGTGGAGTTTTAGTTGATTCATCCTAGTATCTTGGTCTGCAACAACCTTCCCTTTATTTTGTATTTTTAATTGTTATGTTAGTGATATGTCACTAATATCAACATCTTTCTGTCTCTCTATCCATCTATCTCTCTTTTGTCTTTACAATAATCCTGCCACTAACTAGACCACACTAGCATACCAAAACAAAATCACAGTTTACTCTTAAAATAAGCCAACTATTAAATATTGCTATAGTAGCAATAGCATGACCAATAACTTTTCAAAAGATAAATGAAAAGAATCACTTCCATTTATGCAATTTCATTACACTTACTATTAAACTAATAAATAAATCACCAACCACAAACATTTAAATTGAATAATAAAACCCTTTATTTGAAATAAATAAAATTAAGCAATGCACCTTGTAAAAACCAAATAAACCAGCAGTTATACATTTACTTAACCGGGAAAATGCATAAGACATGTGTTCAAACAAAGGGATGATATACAGAAGAACTGCAATAAACAGCTTATTTGGATCTGCCACTATCAGTAGCTAAAAATGTACTTGACCTTCTATCTGTTTCTCATATGTAAGTCTAAACACTAGCTGTACAATTTCACAGACTATGGAACTTCCATCATGAGCTCTCTCAAAGAATATGATAAATTTATCTGCATTTAGAAGCAATGCAGAAATTAATCAACAGTTGATTTTCTTTCCTTTTAGAGTCTTTTTTTCCTTTTTCAGTCTCATAACTATTGTGGAGGTAAACTGCAACAAGCTAGAGTCCAAATAAGGTTATATATTATTTGAGCTGAAGACATTGTAACTATGTTCTCATTTGAAACGCTAAATTTGCTTTTAGTTTCTAAATGTTTTGCTGCACTTTCACTAAAAATACTTATGTATTCAGTACAATTTATGTAGTTTACATTCTGAAAGATTTACAGCAACCAAAGTCATTGTGAAAGAATAAAACTACATTTAACTTGGTATAATGCAACTGTGTTCATCATAATGACTGCTGCAGTGGCCTTAGCTATATGAGTTATATTCTGCCAAGAATATAACAAATGACCCCTCTTCCAAAGCCTTGTTCTCCCTCCACACAAGCACCTAGGATATTAACTTGAACTAACAGGGGAAAAAACAGCTGTCTTGGTGCAAAAACATTTAGAACTTTCTTGCCACCCTAGACAGTGCACCTCCTGAGCTTCAGAGAGTTGACAGTCAGCATTTCTCTTCCATTGCTGGATAGGCAAGTTCCCTTGGAGAATTCCTTCCACATATTTTCTATACAGTATATATTTTGTGAAATTTTGCTAGGTCCCTTTAAGAGTATTGGCTTTAACACTTTATTTTAGTAACTTGATGGTAACTGCCAGATGTAGGCTGTTTGGCTGTCTGACTCTAATTATTAACTTTTTAAAAAGAATCTTCTGAGGGAAAGTATGCTGTGTTGTGTATTACTGGTGTGCTTATTGGGACTGGAATTTTTTAAGGGGATTGTATTTGTTTGAGGTGCTTCTGTACCCTTTTGAAAACTTACCTTTTTACTGACTTCTGGCTGCAGTGCTCATCACAATTTAAGAGTTATTCTTAGCACTCACATGGAACAGGCTTAGCTGTACCTTGGTTCCTCCTCCTAATTTTCCTAAAAAAACTGGTGGGTGGCCAATGGTTGTTCCTTAGACCAGTGCAAGCTGATATTCCATCTTCTTTAAGGAATCATTATGGTGTGGTTTATGGGGACATTTATCTAAGCACACCTGCTCTTGCTGTTTTTGCCAGAACTGTATGATGTTTTTCAGGAATCTAGCAAAATACCAGCTACTCAACATGCAGTTCCTAAAAGGAAAGAGAAACTTTACAAAGTGCCTATAGCTTACAAGTATTTATATTGTCATCTAAGATCTAACCCTACAGTTATTTCAACTTCTGGTCCTGCTGATGATGATTATGTTATTAATACTAACCTTCTGCTGCAGATAAAGAAGGGAAAGTTTTGTTAGACTTGGTAAGAACATTTACTCTTCTTTTGCCTTAGCTTTAGAATTTTAAATGATCAGGCTTATTTATTAAAATACATGCCAACTTATTTTGATAGTATTAACATTTTTTCTTCCCTTTTGCCCTCTCCAGATTCTAGGTCTTACTTGAACGCTGCTGTTTCTACTGTCTGTCAGGTGGCTAAGCACACTTTCAAGAGTTTTTATGACTATGACTATGCTGACCAGGGGCGGCTCGTGGCATAGGGCTGCCGGACTGCAGCCCCCTCAAAAATTAGAAAAGAAATAAAAATAAGAAAGAAAACTAAAAAATAAAAAAATATATTTTTTTCAAAATTCGCGGACTTCGCGCATGCGCATAGACCGAGTCCCGACTACTGTCGGTCTATGCGCATGCTCAAGGCAGTCCGGCCGTCCCCATAGGGAGACACAAGGAGACGTCTGTGCACTTTTACAGTGCACAGACTCCCCAGGATTATGGGTCGCGTCCGGACTGCAAGAGGAGCAGCAGGGACTCAGGACAGAGCATCTCGTCGGGAAGGAGCATTGGGATCTCGCGTCGGGAAGGAGCATTGGGATCTCGCGGGTCTTCAGTATTGCGCGGGAAGGATGTACGTTAGCTGGATGTATTCAGGTAAGGTGCCTTTTAATTTACAATGTTTATTTGTATGGTGCTTGTGCTTTAATTTACAATGTTTATTTGTATGGTGCTTGTGCTTTATTTACTGAGTTTGTGTATGGTGCTTGTGCTTTATTTACTGAGTTTGTGTATGGTGCTTGTGCTTTATTTACTGAGTTTGTGTATGGTGCTTGTGCTTTATTTACTGAGTTTGTGTATGGTGCTTGTGCTTTATTTACTGAGTTTGTGTATGGTGCTTGTGCTTTATTTACTGAGTTTGTGTATGGTGCTTGTGCTTTATTTACTGAGTTTGTGTATGGTGCTTGTGCTTTATTTACTGAGTTTGTGTATGGTGCTTGTGCTTTATTTACTGAGTTTGTGTATGGTGCTTGTGCTTTATTTACTGAGTTTGTGTATGGTGCTTGTGCTTTATTTACTGAGTTTGTGTATGGTGCTTGTGCTTTATTTACTGAGTTTGTGTATGGTGCTTGTGCTTTATTTACTGAGTTTGTGTATGGTGCTTGTGCTTTATTTACTGAGTTTGTGTATGGTGCTTGTGCTTTATTTACTGAGTTTGTGTATGGTGCTTGTGCTTTATTTACTGAGTTTGTGTATGGTGCTTGTGCTTTATTTACTGAGTTTGTGTATGGTGCTTGTGCTTTATTTACTGAGTTTGTGTATGGTGCTTGTGCTTTATTTACTGAGTTTGTGTATGGTGCTTGTGCTTTATTTACTGAGTGTGTGTGTGCTTTATTTACTGAGTGTGTGTGTGCTTTATTTACTGAGTGTGTGTGTGCTTTATTTACTGAGTGTGTGTGTGCTTTATTTACTGAGTGTGTGTGTGCTTTATTTACTGAGTGTGTGTGTGCTTTATTTACTGAGTGTGTGTGTGCTTTATTTACTGAGTGTGTGTGTGCTTTATTTACTGAGTGTGTGTGTGCTTTATTTACTGAGTGTGTGTGTGCTTTATTTACTGAGTGTGTGTGTGCTTTATTTACTGAGTGTGTGTGTGCTTTATTTACTGAGTGTGTGTGTGCTTTATTTACTGAGTGTGTGTGTGCTTTATTTACTGAGTGTGTGTGTGTGTGTGTGTGTGTGTGTGTGTGTGTGTGTGTGTGTGTGTGTGTGTGTGTGTGTGTGTGTGTGTGTGTGTGTGTGTGTGTGTGTGTGTGTGTGTGTGTGTGTGTGTGTGTGTGTGTGTGTGTGTGTGTGTGAAAATGCCCCAGGTGCTTATGGTGGTGTGGTAGGGAATGCCTCAGGCTTGAACCCTGTACCCTGTATGCAGGTGTTAAAGACTTGAGTTCCCTACCCACCACCATTTGTAAAAAAATTTCAGATTTTTGCCTCATATTCGTTCTGATCTGTTCCTCATAATATCTGTGGTTTGTAAATGTTGCAATGCTTGATATTTGATGGTGTAGTAGTAGCATTGTTGCCTCACAGCTGCAGGTTCTTGGGTTTGATTCTTGGCTGGGGTTCCTTCTTTGTGGGGTCTTCTCCCTGTGTTTGTGTGGGTTTGCTTTTGTGTCCTCCCATGTTACAAAGACATGTCTGCATTATTTCTTCCTGGGCCTCTGCTGAAAATTGTTTATTTGTTCCAAGTCAGACTGTCCTGATTAAAAAATGTTAAATAAAATTGACAGGCATTTGAATTTCAGACTTGAGGGTTTCTGTATGTTTAATTCCTTGCGTATTTGATGGTGCAGTGGTAGTATTGTTGCCTCACAGCTATAGGTTTTCCGGTTTGATTCTTGGTTGGGGTGGCTTCTGTGTGGAGTCTGCATCTCCTCCATGTGTTTGTGTGGATTTGCTCTGGTGCCCTGCCATTTTACAAAGACGTGTCTGCAGTTTTAATCCCTGCTGAAAATTGGTTTTGTTCTGTCCGCAGTAAAATTGACAGGCATTTGAATTTCAGACTTCAGGTTTCTGAATGTTTAATTCCTTGTATAATTGATGGTGCAGTGATAGTATTGTTACCTCACAACTATAGGTTTTCTGGTTTCATTCTTGGTTGGGGTGGCTTCTGTCTGCATCTCCTCCCTGTATTTGTGTGGATTTGCTCTGGTGCCCTGCCATTTTACAAAGACGTGTCTGCAGTATTAATCCCTGCGTCTCTGCTGAAAATTGTTTTTGTTCTGTCCGCAGTAAAATTGACCGGCATTTGAATTTCAGACTTCAGGTTTCTGAATGTTTAATTCCTTGCAGATTTGATGGTGCAGTGGTAGTATTGTTGCCTCACAGCTATAGGTTTTCTGGTTTGATTCTTGGTTGGGGTGGCTTCTGTGTGGAGTCTGCATCTCCTGTTTGTGTGGATTTGCTCTGGTGCCCTGCCATTTTACAAAGACGTGTCTGCAGTATTAATCCCTCGTCTCTGCTGAAAATTGTTTTGTTCTGTCCGCAGTAAAATTGACCGGCATTTGAATTTCAAACTTCATGTTCTTCAGAATACATAGTAGCACAACCTTTTTTCTAGCAATTTTCTAAGTTTATAAGATGAATATTTTAAATTTGTCCCTATTTTTGGGACTGTATTCCCCATTATTGGCTTCGTCCAGGTTTTTGTGCTAAGGTTGACAGCTATGGCAAGAACTGAATTCACTGAATATGGACTGTAGAATTGTGCATATTTACTGATAAAGGTGCACTGTAGAATTGTGCATATTTACTGATAATGGTGGACTGTAGAATTGTGCATATTTACTAATAATGGTGGACTGTGGAATTGTGCATATTTACTAATAATGGTGGACTGTAGAATTGTGTATATTTACTAATAATGGTGGACTGTGGAAGTCTGAGTAGACTTTTTATGATAAATGTTCTCAACTGGGCAGTTTTGCCATTATGGGTGCATATGTTTTGTTTCATTGCTTACTGGAAAAATGTTCAAAACAAATTTAAAACACCCTCTAACAAGTGTACTGTATTGTACAAGGAATATAATTTTAGTACAATGAGGAAGGTGTATCAAAGAGCACATGTATGTTTCATATGCAAGGGGCCTATGATTCGAAAACAGCCCAAAATTAATCTTTATCTGCCACTGGCAAAATGTATTTTCTTTGAATGTGGGTTTCAATGCTGTTTCAATGAATGCGAGTTTCAAGGGCAGAGAAGTTTTAATGCTAAGTTTTCATTGTGAGACTGCATTGCTTTGTTTAACAGATGACTTAATGTTTGTGCTGTAAAATACAAAATAAAACTTTCAAATGAAGTCCAATCATTGAAGTAAAGCAGTATGCACATTAGTGTTTATGGTAAATGGAGTGAAATAGCCAAGTAATGGTTAATTGGAATGGCTGCAGAGGCTCCAATTCAACCATTATTTTGTCAGGGGGGGGGGGGGCAGCAAACTCGGACAGGCCCAGCTGAACTATACCTCCCAACTGTCCAGATTTTCAAAGAATGAATAGATTTTTGCTTCTTATTTTTGGTTTGTTGTTCATAAAATTTGTAGTTTTAATTCCTAAATGATTTGCCAGAAGTCACTAAATAATAAGTTTCAGACTTCATAACCTTCATAAAAATGCATGTTAAAGTAAGAGCCGTTCTATCAACTGTCTCAATTTATACAAGAGCAATTTTAGTACTGTTTATATGTGCCCCCAATATATTTGGCCTTGTTCAGATTTACTGCATTAACAGGTTGAGAGGTACATGCAAATAAATTGCTTTATAGAATTAGGCATAGCCAACCTCTCAACTGTCCCCAATTTTTGGCTCAAAATGTTGCTCTTCCCCTAATAATCCCTCCGAAAATAGCAATTTTGGAAGAAAACATGGAGGGTTTACAATTAAGAAATAACTGTAATAATCAAAGTTATAGATTACTTGAAATGCATGTAGATTCTTTTATTTTGTCAGCTGCTCAAGGTAGCAGTACTAATATTAAAGTGTCCCTTCTTTGACAGGTAGAAGCTGTATTGTGTGTCTATTTTATATTTTTGCATCACATTTTTGGTCCATTTTTCATAAAATTGTGTTTTTGGCAAATTAGTGACAAATCACTAAAGACTGAAGTTAGAAAATGACAGACATTTGAGTTTCAGATTTTATACCCTTCAGAAAATTCATACTAATGCAAGACCTATTCTATTATCTTTCTAAGTTTATTAGAGCAATATTTAAAAATTGTCCTTATTGTTGTGCCTTTGTCCCACTTCTGTGTATGGCTTTGTCCAGATTTCTTGCTCTTGAGGTTGAGAGGTATGACAAATGTGTCAGGGCCATCACAGTCAGCCAGAGAGATTTCAAATTGTGACATGCTTGTTGCACCCCACTCCCCATGTAGTGACTCTGGATGTGTCCAAGCAAGGCAAGGAGTAGTTGTATCTACCTTGGATGGGGAGGACACACTGCATAAGTACTACAGTGGCTTTTCATCTGTCCTTGATTTTGCAGAATGGTCTGGTTTCTGTCATATTTTTGTACTGTTGATTTATGCTTATTACTCAGATTTATGCTTATTACTCAAAGTGCCTGTTGCTCTGTGTTTAAGTAGCAATGCTTTAATGACCATAAGGTAAGCTTGTCTGACATTGTAAGATGCAAGTAAGCTTTAATAAGCATACTGTTAAAGAATTGCCAACATTGAAAGCCTTTCTGTTGTTGCCATGCAGAGAATACTTGACTAGATAATGTATAAGCCTTGGGTATTAAAGGACAGGATTCCATTATTTTAAAAAGCTCATTACACTTGTTGGAGACTTCCAGTCATCTCTGCAGACTTTACCCGTAAACTAAACAGAATGCCAATCATATGTGGTCCATTACCTGTACAGTAATCCCTTAAGCAATGTATCTTGAGCTTGTTTCTTGTTTGCTTTTCATTTTTTACTTTTATCATGTTTTCCCCATGAAACAAGTTGTCAGGCAGCAGGTCTTTTTTGGATAAGAAACATTTTTACAAGTGGCATCTCATAGATTTCTACTTTCAGCATGCTGCTTGGTACTTTAATAAAGCTGAATATATTATAATTAGAACTGCAGTGCAAGGAGAAGTGGTTTGAGTTGAGTGCTTCTGGTTTTTCTTATACTTGATTTTGACTGGCATTCCAGTAATGTATTTAAAAAGTAATTTATTTTTTCATGCCTCACAACCTTTTGTTTCCATCTAGATATTAAGTAAGCTGTCATGCAGCCAATGCATTGAAATATTTTTATTCTTCTACACTTATTTTTGTCTTGATTGGACTTTCATAATGATGGTTTGCCACCCAGGGCAGCGTATTTAATTAAAGTTAGTTTTTTGTGGTTTTGTGCATAGCTCCTCCCCTTTATGGTTGACCACACCCCTTCCCTTTGACCCCACCCATTCAGCGTCTCCTGAAGCCCCCCTGTGATTTGAAGTCACCAGCCGCCACTGATGCTGACTCTGTGTCCATTGCAGCCTCTACTGTTGCTGTTACAAGACATTTTGCTTGGGTTCATAAGTCAGAGATTTTCTATACAGTTAAATGTGAAGTCAAAATTTTTCTCTGGATAAGGAGGTTCTTTTCTGGGGCATCAACCATCCAAGTTCTTAAACAGTTTGATGAAAGAGGAAAGTTTATTTTTGGAATTACAAGAATTTTCTGCCCCCCTTTTCTACGGCTCCAAAATCCTCATCTACTTTTTTTTTTTCAAAAAGCAAAACAAAACATATCAGTCTGACACATGTCTGCAAAACAAGGTTTAAAGAAAATTGACAGGAAAGTTATAACAAAAAAGAAGGAACCTTCCAGAAAATGGAACACTCCACTATTAATAACTGACTATCACTACATTCCTCCCTTCTCTCCCTCCCTCCCTTCCTGTTACTCCTTTAAATATGTCCCAGAGCCTAGTCTACAATTTCCTACTTTAGCAAAAGACTGTCACAGAAAAAATAGATTCTAGCAATTGTACTGAAGGGTTACAAATGGCAATAAAAAAGGATAACTCATTTTTAAGAAATTTCTCCTTTTACTGCCAATCAGACTTCCTTGTGACCCCCTGTCAGTAATAAAATGCTGACCCTAGGAGTCATAGAACCAGTGCTCCCAGCACAGTGGGCAAAGGTTTTTGATTAAAGAATCTCTCTAGCACCAAAGAAAGAACCTTCTTAGTGACCATTGCTCTACTTATCCCAATCCATCCAATATGTAAAGGTATCAAAGTTCAAACTGTTGACACTGCAAAGTCTGTTGTATCTTATTCATCACTTTAGATGCATGGTAACTCTGTTCTTGAAAGATGCTTATCATCACATTCCCATTGCCACAGAGAAAGTCTCTAAGATTTTCAGTGTCTGGGTCTTATTATCATTTCTTTGTATTGCCCTTGTGATTATCTACTGCTCCAAGGATGTTTACAAAGTGTCTGTAGGGTATCCACATTTCCTTATTTAAACAACTTCTTTATATTTGCAGTATCATTGTCCCATACCAGAAAACCCTTACACAGTTGAGAAAAGTTCTTTTAGACATTGACTTTCTGATTAGCACTCAAAGTCATTTTCTATCCCTTCTCAAAGAGTTCTGTTTTTAGGCTGCTTTCTGGACTCCTTAGAAAAAGCATTCCTGACCCAAGCAAAAGGGGATCTGTGTTTGGAAATTTTCCTGGATTTCTCTCATCAGTCTCAGATGTCTGAAAGATAAGTTTTCAGAATTATTTCATTCATGGCTTCTAAGATTCTTATGATTTCTCTAGGTAGGTCACATATGAGAAAAATTCATTGGTTTCTCAAAAATGTTTGCATCCAACATTCTCAATCATTAACCTTCCAGATTCCAGTTTTGGGGCAAGTATAGAAAGAAAGAAATTTGGAGATGGACATGTTCATAGATTCATAGGTGTTTACTAGGCTAATGTCCACAAAGACTTAAGCCTAGCCATGCATCCCGAATCTCTGACAAGTTTTGGTAACCTTGATAAGTGTAAGCAAGGGCTTGGGAGATGAAACATTTACAAGCAGGGGACTGGGTGATGAACCATATACAGGCTGCTTGTCTCCATGGGAGTATTAGGTGCCAAACCAGGGATGAATTTCCAGTTCCCCATCCAAAAATCCAAGTGAAACTTGAATTGGGTTAGGGAGAATGTCTATCTCACATAGATGAGGAGCCTGTTCCAGAGAAGTGGTAGTCTCTGGGATATATACCTGTCTCTCCAGAAGGTCTTATTTATATCTCAGGCAAGGATTAACTCTTTAGAATGAGTAATTCTGGTCAATATTGTTTTGCAGATATGCAGGAGGTCCATCAGAGTGGGGTCTGACAATGCCTTGTATGCCAGGCATAGATCTCTGCTCAGCAGCCTGACAGAATACAGGGATAAGGCCTTGAGGAGATCTGCATAGGACATAGGATCACAAGATCATAGGAGGTTACAAGGATAATGGCCCTTACAAGACTAGACAAGAGTTTATCCCCAAAAAGAAACCTTGGTTAGCACCTATCACCCCTGTCAATGAGGGACACAGGTGGAACCCCTGAGACAAATTTGTGTTTTCCCATCCACTCATTAAGGTTGCGCTTGAAGAGGGTCAGCAAGGTACATCGTTTGACGTGTATGGGAAGTCTGTTCCAGAGACAGGGCAGCCTCTGGGAGACAAACTGTCTCTCCAGCAGGTTTTGTTGATGTCACATATTAGATTCAGGCCTTTTGAGTGAGTAATGCATGAGGAGTTAGACTTATGGATATAGAGCATCTCTAGAAGGGCAGAGTTCAAGATTGCCTTGTAGACGAGATGCAGATCACTTCTGAGCAATCTGTACAATACTGAACAGAGTGACAGTGATTTGAGCTTGTCCACATCGGACAGGTGTTGGAGGCCATGGATTCTCTTTGTGAGGTATTTCTGTGGCCCTTCCAGTTGCTGCAGATTTTTCGATAGGTACATACCAAATGGGGCATTACACTCAATTATTGGTCTAATGATGGAGGAGTATAGAGAGGTAATAACCTCCTTTTTTCTGCATGCATTCCCTTTACTTATGAGATTAACTAAGTAAAAGGCTTTTCTGACCACTGCGGCTATATGATGGTTAAATGTGAGATTGTTATCAACCTGAGTACCCAGATCTATCACCACAGGTTGCATGCTTAGGAGGTTACCTTTGACATGGTAATCAGTAGGGACCATGGTTTTGCTGAGTGGTATGATGATTCATTTTTTGCAGTTAGCTTGAGGCCATGACTTTGGCACCAGTCATTAGTTGCTGTGAGACCCTCTTGTTAACATCATTTGGGGATGCAGTGACAGCACCCAACTTACAGTTATCTGCAAACTTGGTCAGCCACAGGCCTTTTGTCTTTGCCTGGACGTCTGAGAAGTAGATGCCAAACAGTAGGGGCCCCAGGACAGATCCCTGGGGAACATCATGAGTGACAGGTCTGTTATTGAAGGTGGAGGTACCAGTTATGACCTTGAGGGTCCTGTTGGTGAGCCAGTTGGCCACCCAGCTGATGAGATAGGGATTTATGCCAAGTTGTGTTAGCTTCTCGATGATGCCCGAGTTGGGGATTGCTTCAATGACCTTGGCCAAGTCAAGGTAAGCTGTATGTACTGACTTTTCCTAATCCAGGGCCTTGGTGACAGTCTCAAAGAAGTAAACCAGGGTCAAAAGGCAAGATCTGCCCTTGACAAAACTGAATTGGGTGGGGTCAAGTGCTTGGAGATTGCCTATGTCCTTGTTTATGAGAACCATAAAAATACACTCCATGTCTTTACAGATCAGACTTGTCAAGCTAATGGGGTGATAGTTTCCAGGGTTAGTAGTGGCACCACCTTTCTGCAAAGGGATGACAATGGCAGTTCTCCACTCTGCTGGAATGAAGCCTGTACTTAGGGTGTGGTTGAATAGGGTGCTCAATGGCAAAGCCAGTTCTTGCTGGAGATGGTGCAGTTCTTTGCCTTGGTAGGACATTTAACACTTGATTCACAGAGATATGAGGTGTGGGACAACTACTGGGGATGTCAAAAGGGCCTTTGGGGAGGCAGGGCGTGAAGTTTGTGCTGAACCTATCTGCTAGCAGGTTGGCTAAATCAACAGGATCAGTGTAAGTGATACTGTTAAGTACTAATTCGGAACAAACCTGGGCCTTGCCATGAAGGTTTCTGACGTAACTGAAGAAGGCTTTGTGGTTTCCCTTTGTTTCAGAGGCTTGTTTCAATTCATAATTGACTTTAGAGGATTTCACTAGTGATATAATTTGCTTGTTAAGGCTAATGAGGGTGTTTTTCCAATTTGGAATTTGTTCCTTTTTACCCCTGGATAACAGTTTTTTTCCTTTTGTTGTAAAGACTGTTGATAGCGGAGGGCCACCAACCAGGTATGTTTTTCCTTGAATAGCAGGTTTTAGTTCTGTTGGGTATGGCTGAGTTCATACAGTTGTACAGGTGCTTGTATATTGCATTGGCATACTGTTCAGCATAGTTGTGTGCATCCTCTGAGGGGGGTCGGTGGTGTGAAGCTGCTGATGTTATTTATGCCCTGTATTCTTTTAGTAAAGAATCTCTGTGGACATTCCAGTTGTTGAATTTGTCTGGTTAGGTTCATGCCAAAGGGGGCACTGTACTCAATGATAGGTCAGATGAATGACAGATACAGTGGAATAATGACTTTCTTAGATGGAGATGCCATACCTTTGTTAATAAGTTGCACAACATAGAATGATTTCCTCACTACAATAGACACATGATGGTCAAAGGCTAGATTTATGTCTATGTATGCCCCCAAGTTCCTGACTACTGGGTCAGATCTTAGGGATCTGTTGTCAATATGTTAGTTACCAGTAGTGGATTACTTCCCAAAGGCTACTATTATGCATTTCTTGGCATTTTGTTTTAATTTATGGCTCTGACACCAGTTATTTGCCTGTGTTAGCCCTTCCTGGAGAACATTTGTGTCAGCGGGGGATTCTATGACTGCTCCTAATCTGCGATCATCTACAAATTTAGTCAGCCAGAGGCCATTGCCATTGGGCATAACTTCAGAGAAGTAAATAGCAAAAGGAACAATCCCAGGATGAATCCCTCGGGAACTCCACTTGAGAATGGCCTCTGTTTACAGATGGACACCTGAATTCTAGCTTCCTAAGTCCTGTCTGTGAGCCATTTGGCTATCTACCAGGTGACATAGGAGTTTATACCTAAACTCTTGAGTTTGTCAACAATGGCCATGTTGGTTATTGTGTGAAATGCCTTGGCCAGGTCAAGGTAGGCTGTGTGAACCATTTTATCATTGTCTACTGTTTTGGTGAACTTCTCAGAGAAGATCACCAAGTTGAGTAGGTGTGACCTGCCCGCAAAGAAACAAAACTGGGTTGGGTCCAGAGTCCGGAGGTTTTCTATGTCATTATTAGTCAATTCCTTGCTAATTCTTTCCATGGCTTTGCACATTAGACTAATGAGACTTATGGGTCTGTAGTTTCCAGGCTCTATAGATGGCCCACCTTTGTGCAGAGGGGTGACTGTTGCTGTTCTACATTCATGGGTACAGAGCCTGTTTGGAGGCTAAAGTTCAATAGTAATTCCAGAGGGCCTGATACATGATGTTTCATGCTATTTAGAAGGCATCCTGGGATATTGTCTAGGCCCATTGATGCAGTGTTCTTGGTCTTAGAGAGAGCATTAAGGACCTGTTCCCTAGTGATAGCAGTGGAAGTCATATTTGATGGTATTTTCTGAGGGAGGGTTGAGGGGGAGAGAGGGATAAAATTGAAGCCGAATTTGTCAGCCAGTAGGTTTGCTATATCTTTTGGCTCAGTATAGGTCGCTCCATTAACAAAAAGCTCTGTACACAATTGTGGATTGCCTTTAGGTTGATGACATAGCTAAATAATGCCTTGTGGTTGTCCTTGGCCTGGAAGGCCAAATGTACCTCAGATTTGGTTTTGTTAGACTTTATTTGTTCTCTGAGCTCTTTGTTTAGTTTGATGAGAATGTTTACCTGCTGGTTGCTGCACCTCCTAATTTTTGCCATGATTTTGTTCCTTTTGTTATACAACCTATCAATGTTGTAATTCCATCAGGGCTGCTTGTTTTTCTGAGTTAGTTTTGTGCTTCCTTCTGGTAGGTAAAGCTGCCTCTATGCAGCTATTAACATGCTTGTATGGGTTTCTGTAAACATTTCTGTGTAGGCAGCAGTGTTCTCAGGGTTATGGGGGGGGGGGGCTTGAAATTTTGCCAGGTTATCACTTAATTATCTGGAAGCTAGCCTTAGAATAGTTCCAGAGTATTCCAGGTTTAGCTGGGGTTCCAGACACCATTTTGTGGCTGACCTTACCAGAGAAGACATTACACTAGGGAGTGTGCAGCACTCTCCCATATTAACGAAGACCAGATCCAGTATACTTGCACCCCTGGCTGGTATATTGAGAATATGGTCTAGGGAGTTTGTGTTTACAAAATCCAGGAATCACTGTGCCTATACTTTTGGTGTTGTACATAATTTCCAGTTAAAAGTGTGGTAATGGTATTGGGTTGGATGGTGAGTGTTTCCAATAAGTTTAAATACATGTTATGGGTTTCCTGGGTCATAGGGGGTTCCAGTGACTTGTAAGAATGTGGTATGGGATTTTGCCTACAGTGATTTGAACATGGAGAAGGTCAAGTGCATTGTCCTGTTTGACCAGCTGTAAGGTTTATTTATTTTTGATGTAAATCGAGACACCTCCACCTTTAGTATCCATCTGTTTAGTAGCCGGTCTAAATGTGTTGAAGGCATTATAGCCTTACACTGCCAGTGTAATCTCCACGGCTTTAAAAAACATGTCAGTGACCGCACAAACATCATCGTTGTGTAGGGTGAGAAGAGCTTGTAGGGAGTAGAGTTTTTTGTTTAGATTCTTAGCATTGAGCAGTAACGGCTTTAGATTATCTTGGCTTTGATTTGCTTTCTGAAGTACTTTCAGTTTGGTATTGCCTAAAAAGGACATTATGGGGGAAGGGAATGTTTCAGCTAATATTTGAAACCTAGAGAGTAGAGGCAAAGAACATCCCTGGCAAAGCAGCGTGGTCTGTTGACCATCTCCTTCCATGTTGACAAATATTGCACCCATTAGAATGACACGAGAAACTAAGCTGATTATTAAAGTAAGTCATCTTCTGTTTGTACTGGGGCATCATCCTTAGAGAAAGTAAAATGTTGTTCATTGCTAGGCTCATACTAGCCTGGGATACAGATTCCAAGAGCTCCATGACTTCTATCTTCATATAGTCTAAGGATGTATATCTCAGGTAATTTACACCCACATGGACTATGACTGAGTCATACTTGTACTTGTGGTCCAGTGACCTGAGTGCCTGAGTAATGTGGCAGATCCTGGCCACTGAGAAGCAACTGACTATGACTTTCTCCATACTCACCCTGGTGAGAGGAACATCAGTGTGTCTCACAATGGAGTCTCCAATGACCAGCCTTATGGGTTTAGAAGTAGAGGCTCCACGAAATGTGGCTGTATGTGTTGATGTGGGTAGTGTTTTGAAAGAGTACATTTGAGGCTGCTTAGGGTATTTATGTGTACTTCATCTAGGGGGTATTTGGGGTTTGAAAAGATTACAGTTAAGTGCCTCAGCATATGTCAGTCTATGTGTTTGCTTTGGATTGTGTATGATGGATGCAACGCATGTACTATTGACAACCTGACTTGACATTAGCAGTACTTTAATATGAGAGCTTTGCGTATAGCAACATTGTGTAAATACATCTCTCACATACCATATCAGTTTGTCAATTAATATGTGGCAATTTCTACATACATCAGATTGCTCATATCCACCAAGCTGCTAACGGAAATAGTGGGGAAAAAGACCCTTTTTTATTGATTAGATGGTTGGAGTGAGAATATAAAGTAATGCCTGGAGTATCTGGTTTTCACTCCGGGGGCAGTGTTGGTCACTGCAAGCTAGTTGTCTTGTGTGTAACTAGGTATTGGTGAAATTCCAAGGGTGCTTTACAGGAAAAATGTCAACTCAAGGTGTCTGTGCCTATACAGGGCATTGACAAAGACTTGAGGGGAAACTAATAAGTAGACCCTGATGGTTTATGGATGAAGTATTTAGGCAGATATTCTGAAGTTAGGTTAGACAGCAGCAAATCAAGCAGTAATTACTGAAAAGAAAGAATTAGCTTGTCAAGAATGATGAAAATAGGGGATTGACCTGAATGGCTACTGCCTGGCTACTATTAGTGATGGTCTCACCACAGCTTTACACGGCTGAGATACAATGCTCTTTTCCTTCTTCTCTCACCAGAAGCACAACAGTATCACCAATCCCAAGATGAGAAAAAGGCCACAGGCTCTTTGATAATCAACAGTCTTATCCTAGATGATGCAAGGGTCTATAGGCTTGTTGTAGCCTTTTCCTGGTAGATGTCTTGAATAGCAAACTGTCCAATCCGGGAGGTCAAACACAGACACTCACTGCCCAGTAAGAAACAGTCAGGAATCAATGCACTCTGCTCCTTCTCTTACCAGGAGCAACATATAAGCACACATTTCAAGCTAGCACCTATAAAGCAGTAATTAAGCATTTTGGTGATCAGCAGTTTTCAGTCCCTATGCTCCTTATCTCACCAGGAGCAAACAGAAGCACTAATCCCATGATAACTAGTAAACGGCAGAATGTAGGTTTTCCAATAACTGGGGTTTTAGATTAGCTGTTGCAGGCATTACAGGTAAATTGGAAAAATGGGTGAATATCCTAAGAATTGCAGTGTGGACTAAGCAGTTAGTCATGAGAGAGAGGGAACTTAAGCTTTAGCTATCTAAGTGGAGAACTACTAATTTTAAAAGAGCAAGATAAATTGGAAGGGGGTGGGCATTTTGTACTCTAGTTCTATGGAATACAGTGCGATGGCCAATAATATTAAATAGCTGAAGGGGGGTGATTTCACAAAATGATAATGTTGTGCTTGCTCACAATAGCCAATGACAGAGGAGAGGGAAGATGACATGTGGTCAAATTAACATAATCCGTAGACAAATAGAATGACAGTTGAGTTTGAAAAAAACAACAGCACCAGTGTGGAGGAAACCTAATTTCTGCCTGCAGGGTTTTTGGAACAAACAAAATAGGCCAAAGAACATAAATGTGAAAGAGGTGTTACCTGCCCATCCATGCTATAAACTATTTGCATCACTTGTGGTCCCTAGGACCTTTGCAGGTGATTACAGGTGATGCAATACTTAAATAAACATGAGGCACTAGGTCTTATCCTATCTGAAAGCTGGTTGTGGTAGCTTGGGAGGATTTGATCCTGTATTGGGGGAAACTCTCCAATAGATCTATTTGCTTCCTCTCAGAACAGGCAATTAAGCAGATATTGCTTCAGGACCCCTGGAACACAGGCTTGGAAAACAGATGCTTTCTCCTTTCTTTGGCCAGAGGTGTTTCTGCAGACATTTGGACCTTTCCACTGATGTGAAGATCATCCAGAAAATGCAGAAGGACTTTCCAAAGATTAATGTGGTAACTGCCTTTTGGTCCAGATGACAGTGGTTCTCCCTTCTCATGGAACACGTGGTCAAAGATAATTACTGGAAGCTTCCTCACAGACTGAGTCTAATTGAAACCCTTACAACTAACTGCTTATGTGATTAAATTTTGATATTTTTTAGGCAACCTTTTTTAATGCACTATGAATACTGCTAAGGTTCTTGGGCTCCACCTTTCCTAGTATTCAGCTATAGTACATAAACTATTTTTACAGAGAC
The DNA here is from genome assembly GCF_019279795.1 of Protopterus annectens. Classification (NCBI taxonomy): domain Eukaryota; kingdom Metazoa; phylum Chordata; order Ceratodontiformes; family Protopteridae; genus Protopterus; species Protopterus annectens. The sequence goes on along the minus strand of NC_056741.1, from coordinate 177,617,393 downwards.
TCCAACTTTTCCTATAGCCATATTTAACCTTTATGTTTCTTTCTCTTTATATTTTTCTGCTTTCAGTCTTTGCTGTATATCTTCTGCACCTTAGCTCTGGTCAGGAAGCAAGATGCCCCTAAAGAGAGTCCACTGGTTAGTCATGGAAGAATGCCCCACATTCAAATCTGATCTGCAAAGTGAAAGTAACTGGAGGTTGATGCTGTAATGCTAAATAATATCTGTATTTCAGCAGAGTAATGCTGCAGATAGATGAACCTGGAACCACCTCTGTGAGCCCATGCTTATATTTTGTATTTTCAGCAACAACAAACATATTTGTACAACAATCTCTTTACTCTTGATAATTTGACCCCTGCTTATCACTTCACTGCACACTCCTACCAAAAGTAAGAGTTCCCATTTCTCATCTTTCTTTCAACATAATAGTTTTCCCTCTCTCATGTTTCATTTACCTATCTCTAAGGAATAGTAATCACCGTCAGGCCTTAACATTGCACACTTTTACTATAAAACTGGATGACTACTTGTTTTTCTTGGAGAGTGATTCCCAGAGTGAGTTCTGGCCTGCTGCATTTCCCTATGCTACCCCAAATTCCACCCACCTCCACAAACTCTATATGTATACTCTCTTTAGCCTTGTCTCACTATCTGTCTCTCAATAAACAATAATATTCACTTCCCTCCTTCTAACTCTACTCACTCAAACCAAGTGCAAAACTTCATTACATCATTTCCTAGCTATTTCTTTTCAGATAACTGCTGTGACTATGCTTCACATCATAACCATCTTTCTCCTTTGTTCATTAGCACATCTCACAATTCATACATGCAATCACTGTGAACACTTTTCTGTACCTTAGCCAGTGCTCAGCATAAAACAACATTCTCCTACCTACCTATCTCTCCATATTCCTACTAATCATCCCTTGTTGACTGTTATAAAATAAAATAAAACATGGTTGAATCCTCATTCTGTAAAACTTAGCATTAAAATAATGGATGTAAATGTCTTTACTCTTCTCACTCTATTTCTGCAATATTAAAATGTGGCAGAGCTTCCACCCCAGTCTTTGACATATTCAAGCTATAAGACCTCAGTCCTCAAGTGCTTCATCCTCCAATTATATCCCCATGTAACCACAAAGTCCTAAGAATATTGCACAGCAATTTAAGAAGTATCTGTAATAAGCTCCCAGATGTGCATGCCTGGCTAGTCCACCATTCTCCAGATATCCTAGTTATAACCAAAACCTCATTTAAACAAGAAATAAAAAATGAAGCCCAACCACCAGGTTTCAATATTATCAGGCTAGACAGAAAAGAAAAACAAAAAGAAGGAGGGGTAGCCATAATTTACAAAAACACAACTGACTTAGTAACATCCATCAAGGTCATCTCCCTCATAGATAGTCACAGCAAGTTCATATATTCCCCCAGAAAACAATACAGCTACTCTAGAGGACATCCACCAACATATATCTGGAAACTATAATCCAAGATTATGTTTACATTAACTGGATTACCTTAACTTCAGACAATCCAACAAGTAGTGTGTAATGGTATGGCTTTACTAAACTAGTTAATTCCCTTATGAGATACAGCAAACCTACTTCTAAGGAAACTACCTTGAACTGGCATTTACACCACAACCAGAAAAGTATTCATGTATTCATCCTTAAGGACACCTAACTCTTTAAGTGATCCCTTTTCATCTGTATAGTTAGACATCAAAGTCGTATACTATTTAAGCACCATTATAATGAGGATAGAAATCTAAGCAATTTTACACTGAAACCTGCATCAATACCCTGCAGCACTACAACTGGAACATACTCTAAAATCTTCCCTTTGATAATGCAGTCTGTGAATTCAATAACATCTTAAATATTTTCAGCAGTCTAGCTTCATTCTGAATAAAAGGACTCCAAAACTTCCCTTTTCCTTTACATTCAAACTTTCAAGAACTCAGGCAACTAAAAACCTATTTCAATATAGAATAAGACTGAACAAAAATAATTTTATCCCAGACTAATAGGCAAACATAAGTCAGATGCAAAACTTTCTGGACATCAGTTAACTTATTCAAAGCAGGAAAAATCAACTGACTCCAACCACCCCCATACCAAAATGAAAGTATTGTCTCAAATTTCAATTCACATTTTATTCAAATGGTAGTCTCCCTGATCAAACCATCACACCCAACAACCCAGCTCCACCAATCAAAGAACTGACATAGTCACATGTTTCACTCTGAAGTCAGTAACCACCTCCTTTATCACACAATTCCTTCAAAAACTAAAACCCACCACTGTAGCCCCTGACCAGCCACCAGAATACATCATAATTACCACAGATGCAATAGCATACCCAGTATCCATCTGTATGAACTGCTCAATAATTGAAAACTATATTCCACAACTGTGGAAAAATCCATCAGCATGCCGTTGCTTACGACTGACCCCAGCACTGATGTGTCCATTGCTATCCTGTCACCTCTTTCAAAAATCCTGAAAAGTGTATCCACTACAGCTTCTTAAATTAATTTTGCAGCACAATCTCTTCTCCCAACTCTTCATGGCTTCAGACCCTATCACAGTATCGCTACAGACTTATTTATTTTCATCAGTATAATTAATCAGAAAAGAAATTCTAATAACTTTGTATCCACCATCTTCCTAGACTTATCAAGGTCCTTCAACATTGTCAGTCACCAAATACTCCTTGTCAGACTTTTATCATTAGACTTTACCATCTCCAGCCTCTTTTGCTTCAACAGCTGTTTGACAAATGGGTAACAGGCTGTTAAATGAAACAATAACTATTCATCCTTCTTACCCATATCCCGTGGTATGCCTCAAGCTTTAATTATAGGCCTTTTACTGTTCAATCTATTTATTAATGACTTACATAATTCATCCTGGCATACAACAATATTTCAATATTCTGATGACTCTTCAGTTATATCTACTGCTAAAGATCTCTTTACTCTTCAACAACATAAGTTCATAGGATCATAGGTAGGTACTAGGCTATTGGTTCTGGGGCCTATATAAGCCTAGCCAAAATGGTTCCCCTGGCTTTCGCCACCCAAGAAAATTATTTTCCTGTGTCCCTGTCAAGCAGTGTCGCAGAAGTGTTTCCCCGGGGTTAATTTTCTATTTCCCATCCAGTTGTCAAGATTTTTCTTAAAGAGGGCCAATGAGGAGCTTTGCTGAACATGAATGGGTAGTTTGTTCCAGAAGGTATGGGAAGTCTCTGGAACAGGAATCTATCCCTCCAGCATGTTCTGTTTATTGTGGTGACAAGGTTTATGTCCCAGGAGCGTGTAATTCGGAGAGATTGGGATTTCTTCAAGTGTAGCATGTCCAACAGCTCTGGGTTTGACATAGCTTTGTAGGTTAGGCAGAGATCACCTCTGAGTAGGCAATATGTGATGGAGTACACCTGGAGTTTTTTCACACGGTCTGCGTATGGCATATGTTTGAGGCCAGTAATCCTCTTAGTGAGGTATTTCTGTGGCCTTTCCAGTTGTTGTAGGTGTCTTGTGAGATACATGCCAAACAGGGCATCGTACTCTATAATGGGTCTGATGAGGGATGAGTAGAGTGGAACAACAAACTCCTTTTTTCAAGAGGAGACCCTTTTTCTGATGAAGTGTGCCATGTAGAAGGATTTCCTGACTACTGTGGTGATGTTATCAAAGGAGAGACTACTGTCCACCTGTGTCCTGAGGTCTCTTATCACACCTTCAGTGTTTAGTGAGCTACCGCCTATGTGGTAGTCCATGGGTACCGAGTTTTTCCCAAAGGGGATGACAATGCACTTCTTGGCATTGAGCTTGAGGCCATGACTTTGACACCAAGCATCTGTCTTTGTGAGGCCCTTTTGTAGAATGTCTACATCATTAGGTGATTCTATTATGGCTCCCTGTTTTAAGTCATCTGCAAACTTTGTTAGCCAAAGACCTTCTGTATTGGACTGCACTTCAGAGAAGTAGATGCCGAACAGGAGAGGACCCAGGACCGAATGCCGTGGTATTCCACTTGTCACTGGTCTGAAGTCGGACTTTGAGTCGGCTACTTTTACTGTGTGGGTTCTGTCAGTGAGCCAGCTGGTTACCCATCTTGTGACATATGGTCATATGCCCAGTTTAGTGAGTTTATCTATAATTCCAGAGTGAGGGATGGTATCAAAAGCCTTGGCAAGGTCAAGATAGGCTGTGTGTACTCCCTTGCCCTCGTCTACAGCTCTAATGACTGGCTCAAAGAACTCAGTCAGGTTTAGTAGACATGATCTACCTTTTACAAACCCAAACTGAGTGGGGTCCAGGGTTTGGAGGTTACCTATGTCTTTGTTTATAAGCTCCAAGATGATATGTTCCATGGCCTTGCAGACCAGGCTCATCAGGCTAATGGGGTGGTAGTTTCTGGGGTCCGTGGTGGCACCGCCTTTGTATAGTGGGATATCTGTCACTGTGCACCATTCACTAGTCACATAGCCTGAGGTGAGGCTATGACTGAACATGATACTTAGCTGGGGTGCCAATTCGTTCTATAGTTTGTGCAGTATGCAGTCTGGGATGTTGTCTGGTCCCATGGATGCTGTGTTCTTGGCTTTGGAGAGTACGGTATTTACTTGTTCATCTGTGATTACACGGGCTTTGCATTCTTCCAATATTAAGATGGGCCCTTCTCTTTGATTGAAAGCTGGCTGGAAACTTCCAACTTGTTCTAATTCCAGGAAAGCAAAAACTTACATTATTCACAGCAAAACAATACATCATCCCAAAATAACTATTCTTTATAACCTCTAAGGAAAATTAAAAAAAACTGAACAAGTAACACAAACCAAATTGCTAAGAGTTATTATAGATGACCAAACACTCACCATACTCTATGGAGCAAAACCTTTCCTTTCATATACAGGCAAGAAAAGCATCATCTCTGCATATCTACTCCAAACTCCACTATATGTCCCACCAGTTCTGACCAGTTTAGCCTCCACAGTAATCCACAAACTCCAACAATGCTATATCAAAGTAACAAAATTGACCACTAATGCACCCCATAGGGCACACAAATGCTCAGCCATCAAAGACCTTAACTAGCTAGAGCTCTCACAAATACTTACCTTATCACAACTACTAATAATCCATAAACTAATCAATAAACCAAAACAGTGCCCAAGTCTGGAATAATTTATTCTCTCACACACTGCTAATATAAATCTTCATTCTGGGGACAAACTGCTATGTATAAAAATCTAAAAATACTGTTGATGACACTCTGTGTCACTAGGAAGTGGAACTCTGCTCCACTTTTACTAAGACAAATTGAAAATCTGAATTCCTTTAAAACTGAATTTAAGCAACATTTTATGCATACATGGCACTGTTGTTGTGAAACTACTGGCTAAGATTATACACTAAAGGTCTGCTGCAATTCATTATGCATCATAGCCTATATAATATAATCTACATTTTTTTTTCAAAATGTTCTATGAAATATCATGCTATATCTTCTAATGTGAATATTATGCCATGATTTAATTTATACCCTATGATTTTCTATCTGTTGAATATTTGTTGTAATATTAATATTTGTGTTGTTATTCTAAGTACATCTGAACATCCTGTGTAATGCTGGGCAATGTTTTTATCAGAATAACTGAGCTGTACTCATTAATGTACTCACTGTAACTTGTAGGAGCTTTTCTCCCAGGGCCTTCACCAAAAAGGGGATTCTACTCAGTGAGACCTTCCTGGTCAACAGATGCAATAAATAAAAATAAAATAAATTGTTTCTGATGACATGCATCAGGTACAAACAGAGGCAAGAAAGCCTACTACTAGGAAATCTTCTGTTAGTAAGTGGAAAAGATTTGCTAGTTGGTGCCATATTATCATCCATTTCCCACTTATGTTTTCTGTAACACTGGTTTTACTATATTTGTTTGAGTTACTTTCCTCTGGCATATCTAACTCCTCTATCAAGCTTCATTTATCAGTCATTTCAGCATGTTAGTCCATGGGTTCTGTCCTTCCTTCTCAAACTTTAGTTAAGCAATTTATGAAATGGGGTATTATACATAAAACAACCTCATAAACACGTGGCAATTCCTTGGTATCTTAACTTTGTGCTGAAAAGGTAACCTCTGTATCCTTCTGAACTAGCTTAACAAGCTGATTTATGATTCATCACATTGAAGACTGCCTTGCTTATTGCTTGGACATTTGCAAGAAGAGTACTTGAGCTGCAAGTTCTTATGGTAGGTGAACCCTATTTGGTATTCCACAGAAACATGGTGTGATTAATAAACTCATTCATGCCAGAAGTGGTTCCCAGTTTTCTTCCCTGAACCAAAAAAATCGGGGAGAAAAGATTCTAGATTCTCTCTACTCTGGATGTGCATAGACAACTAAGATGTTGTCTTGATAGAACTAAATCCTTTAGGAAAGCTAAACAACTGTTGATCTCTTACAAAGGGACAAAGCAAAGCCAACTCATAAGTTTCACTCTAGGAATAGCAAAGTTTAAACTAGCATATATGTGACCACTTATGTTATTGGTGATAGAAAAGTTATAATTAACTTGTAACATTTCATCATGAAATATTCTGTAGGCACAAATTGCCTTTCCCCTTTATATATCTGTAGCTCTTTTAGTAAAAATACCACTGAACAGATTCTAATAATTTAATCTTTCCAGCTGTATATACAAAACATATTATTGTAGTCCACTGTTGGTCTAATATAAGTTTTATATAACTGAGTTAAACTATTTTCATCTGTTAAATATAGTGTTTTAGCTACAGTGACCATTAAATAAAGGGCACCTTTTCGTAAGCTATTAACATGATGAATAAATGATAAACCAGAAGAAATAAAAATGCCCACATTCTTGTAATTGGTTGTCTTACATAAGTTAAAACCACCTAGAAGTAAATCGGGTAATGGTGCAGATTTGCCAAAATATATTACTTCACATTAATTAGTACTAAACTTCAGATAAAGATCCTTTGCCCAAGAGGAAAATTGTTTAAGGAGATACGATATTTAAGTAATGTCTCTGTTACTGTTAATAATAAATCCAATTTTGCAATCATCAGCATATTTAGCATGTCAGTCATATGTGTTTGAGGGACTGGTGGCTAGTACACGATTAAACAGAAATGGGCCCAAAACTGAACCTTGATTAACACCATTTAATACAGGAAAATATAATTGGTGACCTTTTAAATGTCAACCACCTGTACCCGATTTAGTAAAATTGGATTGAATCCACTACACCTTAGTATTGCTAGAATAGACTTGTGAGAAATAGTGTTGAAGAATTTACCAAGATCTACATAAATAAGTCCCACTCTAAGTGATAGATCAAGTGCCATATATATCTGATGATAAAATTGTGTGGGATTAGTTAGTATAGATCTATCCTGACTGAAGCCATGTTGATGTGTGTCATAATTCCCAAGTCTGTTATACTCATTCAACAGTAACACGAGCACAGCTCTCTCAAAACATTTACATAAGATGGAAGATCAGTCTATAATTTATCAATTCCATCTTATCCCCCTTTTTTATAAAGTAGTATAATCATAGATTTTTTACAGACAGAAGGAACAAAACATTCATGTAATAAGGAATTATAAATAAAATACAACACTGACATAATAACTTTATGTTAATTGTGTACCAAAACTGCTGGGATGTCGTCATCACCCTTTGAAGTCTTTTTTTTTTCATTTTTTATTGTATCCCAGATTATTTAACTCTAAATACAGAACATGCAATTTGTAAAGTTAATTCAGTTTCTGATTCAAGGCCAGTAACCAATTTATACTTTAAATTAGAAACAAATTTATTTAACTTGCCAGCCATAATCTGTGTGTCAGAATCTATTTGTCCTCTAATAGTCCAGAAATAGAATCCTTATTATGTGACACTGAATTAATGTACTTGTAAAGGTGCTTTTTATTACTTGTTAAATGTGATTGATATGTTTCATACTTATATTTGTTATGTTTCAGCTCCAGTTTAAGTCTTTTAGTTATTAAGTTTAGTTGCCACTTAACAGCAAAACAGGGTTGATGCCTAAATTTGTAAAATATATATATTTTTTTCTTTTTGTATAATCTACGCAATATGGTGTCCCACCAGTATGACAACTTAGTTGTTTTGTGTACTTTATTTTGCAGTGATGTATCCATATAGCCCTGTAGAATAGTTTCTAGATATAAATATTCACCATCTATAGTGGTAAAAGCAAAGTCTTCCCAATTATCTGAGCTAATTGTTGTTCTTATAGTTTTATAATCTAAATTATTGCAATTGTATTTTAATCAATCTAGAATGTTGATAATGACTTGTCAAAATAGACATAGTAATACGGCAGTGATCTGACTTACTCAAAGGAGGCCCCAAATGAAGATGACTAATCTTTGAAGGGTTGTTGGTAACTAATATATCCAAAGTATTGTCCCCTCAAGTGGGTGAATCTATAAGCAGGAGTAAACTAACATTTAATGTACAGTCTAAAAACTTCATTTTTAACTTGCTAGTTCATGAATAATATGACCAGTTTATTTTAGGATTGTCCATGTCACCAATGAAGATAACTTCATGTGAGAAATAAGATTCAAGAAACTCAAGAAATTCACTATAAGTAGTAACATTCATAGGTTCATAGGTTCATAGGTTCATTCTAGGCTATCTGCCCTAGGGCATTTATAAGCCTAGCCAGAGTGTGTTTGGCTTTCGCCACCCATTTTAAATTAATTGTGATATGCCCTTTTTTGAGGTTAGTATAATGTGCCTCTGTCTAACAGTGACACAGACGTGATACCTGGGGTAAACCTACGATCTCCCATTCATTCATCAAGATTCCTCTTGAAGAGAGTCAATGAGGGACTCTGCCTAACCTGGACTGGGATTTTATTCCAGAGTGAAGGGAGCCTCTGGGTTATGAATCTGTCCCTCCAGCACGTCCTATTTATTTCAGTGCTGAGGTTCAAGTCTCTCGAGCGTGTAGCTCGATGGGATTTGGATTTTCTGAGGTGCAGCATGTCCATTAATTCTGGGTTGGACATGGCTTTATACGTCAGGCACAGATCGCCTCTGAACAGGTGGTATGCCACTGAGTAGAGCTGGAGTTTCTTTAACCGGGCAGCATATGGCATCAGTTTGAGCCCTTTGATCCTCTTGATGAGGTACTTTTGGGGTCTTTCCAGTTGCTGCAGGTGTCTGGTAAGGTACATCCCAAAAGGGGCATTGTACTCAATTATGGGTCTGATGAGGGATGAATAAAGTGGCACGATGACCTCCCCTGATTTAGATGTGAATCCCTTCATGATTAGGTGGGCTATATAAAATGTTTTTCTAACCACTTTGGCCACGTGGTTTTCAAATGAGAGATTGCTATCAACTTGGGTCCCCAGGTCCCTAATTACTTCTTCCATACTTAATGGAGTACCACCTATGTGATAATTTGTGGGCACTTTGTTTTTGCCAAAGGGGATGACTATACACTTTTTGGCGTTTAGCTTGAGGCCATGGCTCTGGCACCAGTTGTCTGTTTCTATGAGACCCTTTTGGAAGATGCTTGTGTCAACTGGAGAGTCGATAATAGCATCTGCGAACTTGGTCAGCCACAGTCCTTCTATGTTGGCCTGTACCTCCGAGAAATATATACTGAACAAGAGAGGTCCCAGGACTGAGCCTTGTGGGATGCCACTTGTAACTGGTTTGGAGTCTGACATGGCTCCAGCAATTCTAACCATGTGGGTTCTGTCCTTGAGCCAGTTTGCAACCCATCTAGTGATATAGGGATTTATATTTAAGCTGGTGAGCTTATCTATAATGCCCGAGTGGGGTATTGTATCAAAGACTTTTGCGAGGTCCAGGTAGGCTGTGTGGACCACCTTCCCCTCATCAATGGCCTTGGTGACTGTTTCAAAGAAATTGACCAGGTTTAAGAGGCAAGATCTGCCCTTAACAAAGCTGAACTGGGTAGGATCCAGTGTCTGTAGGTCCCCAATATCTTTATTTATGAGGTCCATGATGATCCTTTCCATAGCTTTGTAGACCAAGCTAGTCAGGCTTATGGGGTGATAGTTTACAGGATCCGTTGAGGAACCACCTTTGTGGAGAGGGACCACTGTTGCTGTACGCCACTCTTTGGGTACATATCCTGTAGTAAGGCTGAGATTGAACAGTAGTTTTATGTTTGGGTTTAGCTCTTCTTGGAGTTCATGTAGGCGCAGCCTGGGACACAGTCTGGTCCCATTGATGCTGTGTTTTTTGCTTTGGAGAGGGCGGCTCTTACTCGAGCATCTGATATGTCAGGGGGGCAGCACTCTGCTGGAATAGATATTTACCCTTTTGGTGGGGAGAGAGGGAGAAGTTTGCGCTGAACCTGTCAACTAGGATGTTGGCAATGTCTGTGGGTTCAGTGTATTTTTTGTCATTTTGGACTAATTGTGAGCATATCTGGGAATTCCCACCCAGGTTTCTAACATAACTAAAGAAAGCCTTGTGATTATCCTTAGTGTCCTGTGCAATTTCTCTCTCGAAGCTGGCCTTAGACGATTTTATGAGTGCCCGTAGTTTTTTGCTGATACTGATCAGAGATGCCTTCCCTTTTTGGGATTTTGCTCTATCATGTAGTAGCTTCCTCCTTTTATTGTATAGTTTGTTTATGGCTGGGGTCCACAAGACAGGAAGCCTGCCTTTGGAGGATTAGGTCTTGGTTTTATTTGGGATTGCATGATCCATGCATTCCTGAAGGTGTTCATAGAATGTGTTTATAAAGGATTCTGTGGTTTGGGCCATATTTTCCACAGGCCTGGGGGCTTTGAAGGATTCCACCTCAGTTTTGAGGAGTGTGAAATTTGCTTTAGAGAAGTTTTTCACTGTGGTTTTCTGGGCAGGGGGTGGGGTCGGGATGTGAATATCCAGTGAGATTAGTTTATGGTCTGATCTTACCAGTGAGGGATACACTTTTGGTCTGGAGCATAGAGCCCCCATGTTGGTGATGATCAGGTCCAGTATGTTTTTCCCTCTTGTGGGAGTGGTAACAAGTTGTACCATAGCATTTGAGTTTATAAATTCTAGGAACCTTTGGGCTAGGGTGTTGGAGCTAAAGTAATGCTCCCAGTCTATGTTTGGGTAGTTGAAGTCGCCCAATATAATGGTGTTTGGAGAGACATTCATATTTTCCAGTGTTCTCAGGAAGGCCGAGTGGGGTTCCTGGGTTTAGGAGGGTGGTCTGTAGCAGGCTATAAACTGGAAGGAAGTTTTACCCACTGTTAGTTGCACATGGATAGTCTCTGATGCTTCATGCTGTGCCACCAACCTGGAGGTGTGGGTATCTTTGACGAATATTGATACTCCCTCTCCTTTTGTGGTTCGGTCCAAGTTTTGGGGCCAAAAAGCATGGTATGATGTATAACCTGGTAGTGCTGGGGTGCTCTTGGGAGCCTTGAACCAGGTTTCTGTTACTGCACAGATATCGATGTTCTCCATGTTAAGGACTAAGAAACTGGTTTCACCCTTTAGGTATCATCAGTGGAAAATACCAAATGCATCAACAGAACACTTTAAATATATCTCCTTTAAAGGTACAAGCCTATTTTTAAATATATGCACCATACATTATAAAAAATACAGAAAATTACAAGCATATAAACCTCAATGCAGCCCAAAATTATTCATTTATTATGAAACACATTATCTATTTACCTAAATAAATGAATAACTAACAAGTTAACCCATTTTTTGTCATTATTCATACTATCAAAGGAACTCATTTAAACCAGGTCTATATAAAGCCCCCAAATTTAAAATCCACATCCTTTCCACTGATGACGCCTAAAGGGTGAAACCGGTTTGGTGTCATGTTTTTCTCACTGTCTGCAAGCCAATAAAGTAATTTTGGCAATCTGTCTGCCTTTGAACTTTATACTCACAATTGGCTGTGCTGGAATCATAGTTTTGTTGTTGTATGTTGGATTGTTTTGTGCATGCTTTGATGTGCGTATGAGCACTAGTTTCATTGTGGGATTATGTATTGAGGAGTGCTGTGTGCTACCGTTCATGGTAACCTGCATTAGTGGGTCAAGAATCATTATTTTTCTTATCCGAGTGGATTTATAGTGACTGGTTTATTTTCTGTAATGGCAGAAGGAGGAGATTTGTGTAAATACATTGATATGCTAACTTTGGATAAAGAGGACAATACGTGGCTTAATGGCAGGCAGTGGGGCGTTAAAAATGTGAGTAACACAGATGCAAGTAACTTTTCGCAAATGCAGCATGATTTTAAAGAACTATGTCGATATACCAAAAAATATTGCTCTATTGTGTGGCATATTAAACTTTTAAGGGCTTATTTGGATGCTGGAATAGCGCCAAGGGGCCTGCGTGTTTATATAAAGAGAGGTGTAGGTAAAGAAAATGCGAGTTTTGTTGCTAAACGGCATCTAATACAGAATATGGCTTCAAAACTTTTTATTGAACTGTTGATTTCATTTTATGAAGAAAATTTAACGGATGTCAAATCAAAAGTCGATGGCTGTTTAGATGTGATACAAAAATACAATATGATGGAAGAATATAAGCGCTTGTTTAATAAATATATGGAGGACATGAATACCTTTGAAAATGATGTACAAACTAGAAAATTGAAGAAGTTCAATAGGGACATGAATGACGCCAAAAATGATAAAATCTACACCTTGAAACAAAATAAAAGAGCAGTTAGGTTCAGTCATACTAACACACCAAGATGAATTAAACGGAAGAGAAATAAGTCTGTTTTCAAGTCCACTCGTGATATGAACAATTTTGAATCTAGTACATCAGAAATGTCATCGAATGCCCCAAGTACTGACACTGATTACGATGCAGGTGAGTTAGCTGATGCACAATCATCGACACATAAAAAGGCCAAATCTAAGGGTGGCCCTTTAGAAGAGGTGGCAAGAAACATCGGAAGGGAAGATCTGATAGAGATGGAAGAAAAGTTCAGGAAACTAGTGAAGGAAAAGTGAATGATGAGGGACTTATAGTGAATCTTACAGATTACCATCTAAATGATGATGAAAAAACATTTTTGAATAAAGGATTTAATTATGTACCTTCTTTTTTCTTGTCTCTACATGATATATGCATGGATGTTAAACATTTTTGTAGAAACTTAAATTTAAAGTACTTTTTCATACTAAAGGTGATTCTTCTGTAATAACATCTGAATTTAGATTTAAAAAGTAATATATTTAAACATCATGGTTGCAATTTGACAATAAAAGAAGGAGTTGCCCTTAAAGAATTAATGGAAAATAGAAATTTGGTGATATTTAAGGCCAATAAGGGTGGAGCATTAGTGGTCTGGGCCATTAATGGCTATACCAATGAGGTTAAAAAACAATTGAGAGATGGCAGGATTTATTTAAAGCTACCTTTGGATCCCACTGTTGACTTGAAAAGAAAAACAGATGAAACCTTAAAGGATTATAAATCAAAAGGTTTTATAAATGATGCCTTATTAAAGGAATTAATGGTAGAGAACCCTAAGTCCCAACTATTTTATATTTTACCTAAAATACATAAGAATGTTTTCCTCCACCAGGTAGGCCTATAGCATCAGGAATAAGGTCTTTAACTGAACCTAGTTCTGCTTATTTAGAGTTACAGTTAAGACCTCTATTGGTCCTAGTTAGATCAAGAATTAAGGACACAAATCAATTTTTGCAAATAGTGGATGATATTATGATAACAGATGATTGTTATATTTGTACACTAGATGTACAATCATTGTACACTAGTATACCGCACCATGGGGAACTTGAAGCAATAAAATATTGGCTGTTGAAGTATGGACAGTATTCTATTGAACATTGTTTTTTCTTGTTGGATCTGATAAAAATGGTGTTGGAGAATAATGTGTTCTTTTTTGGGAATGAGTGCTATTCATAGTTAAATGGGACTGCAATGGTACTAAATTTGCACCAATATATGCACACCTTTTCATGGGGTACCATGAGTGTAGTATGATTTATGATGACAATGTTCCATTCAAATCTGAGTTAATAATGTGGTGTTGTTATCTTGACGATTGCTGGGCCATTTGGTCTGGCTCTGAAAATGAATGGAAAATGTTTGTTGATCATTTGAACTTCAGCATATTTGATATAGTCTTTATGGGCAAGAAGTAAAAAGTAGCTATTGATTTTTTGGATGTGCGTGTAGTTAAAAATGAGGATGGTACCTTGAGTACAGGTTTATACAGGAAACCATTTACAAAAAAACTCTTTGTTAAGAGCAGATAGTTACCATTAAAACATACAATTTTTAATATACCTAAAAGTCAGTTTCAGAGGTTACAACGTATTTGGAGTAATGATGAAGAATTTCAAAAAGAAGCTAGACTTATGGGGAATAGATTTGTCCAGAGAGGCTATCATGAGAAAACTATAGATAAAGAAGTACTTAAGCTAACATGGAAAGAAATTTAACATCTGTATCTAAACATGACGAGGAAAGTGCAAAGGGAAGAGTCCCTTAAAGATTTATTACAACATTTGGTACTAATACTTATAAATTACATGGTATTATTAGTCGATACTGGCATATCCTGAAAAATGACCAATTTTTTGAAAGATATCTCACAGAATACTGTAAGTTTGGATATAAGAGGGGTAGAAATATAGGGGAATTACTTGCATGGTATAAAAAGATAGAAGATAAAAAATCAAAAATTAATATTATAAAAGGTTGCATTCCATGCAATAATTGTATATATTATAAGATTATTTTAAAAACAAAATCCTTTACCTCTATTAATACACCTAAGGTATATACTATACAACAGCTAATAACCTGTTGGACAGAATGGATGATTTATATGGCAGTATGTCAGTGTGGAGCTTTCTATATAGGTCAGACATCAAGATCTTTTAAAAGTAGGGTGGCACTCCACCTTAGTGACAGTAAATGTCAACGGGTGTGGAGTGCTCTATACAAACACAAAATTGACCATATAATGGCACATTTTTGTGTTTATAGGGATTGATACAATTCGTAATGTCAATTTGACTGAAAATAATAAACATAAAATGTTGGATAAAAGGAAAGGATGTGGATTTTAAATCTGGGGGCTTTATATAGACCTGGTTTAAATGAGTTCCTTTGATTGTATCACTAATGACAAAAATGGGTTAACTTGTTAGTTATGCATTTATTTAGGTAAATAGATAATCCCCGGGATTCATGAACCTTGCGCCAGGCGCCAGCATAGCATCGGCGTTATAACGCCAAATATGGCTGCTTAGCGATTCAGGTATGAATGAATCCCACGTGCACTACCGGCGTGCGCCGGACCGTCTCCGCCCCCCGGCGTAGGTATGCAAAACACACTGTGTGCGGTATTGCACCATGCAAATGAGGGCAAATAGCGATCCACGGTGGCGCAGGCGAAGCGTATAAACGCGGCAATGTAAACCAAAAAAAATGGTTTACATTTACCCAAACATACCGGAGGAGTAACGGAAGGCTGTCAAAGTCAGGTATCATATAGGTGCAATATGCCAATGTGGAAAGGCACCGAGAATGTCCCAAGAAAATATGCACAAAATGTAAAAAATGACATAAATGGCACGTACGTAGAAAGAACAGCAGACCCCGGGATATGTGCACAGAAGTTGCAAAGCAATGAAATAATATGACAATGTCCAAAAGAGCAGTAGAACAAAAATCAGCTGCACAGCCACCACACACCATAGTATGTATGTAAAGCTGCAACCCCAGCGCAATGGTTGTCAAGGAGTGGTGGCGGTGTCCGGCGCCGTAACCATGTATTAGTAGTCAATTCCATGCAAATGAGGCAGATAATAGTGAATCGCAAAAACGGCGCCGGCGTAAGGATGGAGCAAGCGGCGTAGCGGTACTACACCGAGGAGTGGCCTACACGAGATACATGTCAACCACAGAGGGGTGTGCCACTGTAGGAGGAAGGATATTGGATGTCAGCAAATCTGGGCTGTACAATGCACATCACAGCATCAGGACTGGCGTGTTAGGAAATAGATGTGCTGAGAGTACATAATGCGCATACAAATGCATGTGCACGAGTATGACTACGTTCCCTAAACCAGTCATGTGACGGCCTCACCGTCAACAACCACGGATATAGGAAGGTAATGCGGAGAATACGAGGAAATGCGGAAGCAGTGTAAATGGATCCGTAATGAGCAATTAACACCAATCAATGCAGGAAGGGCAAACACCGGCAGCTGAGAACTCTGCATGCAGACTCCTGCATAACGGGAAAGGGGAGGCATATGAGTGCAAAGATAGTAGGGGATGTAGTAGAAATGCAAAGAGCAAAGAACCGAAATAGCACAGCCAAGTACAGAGGTAGCATAACTGCAGCTGCAGATAAAATGCATCATATGCCATGTGCCTGCAGGATGCAGTAATGTAAGATGCAAGGCGAAGGCAATGCAGGCAACTGTAATGTAACACTACAGGCAGTACCGTTGCAGTTGCAACCGTAAAACCACGGAAATAATCCATGGATACGGCCGCACAGACACACCCAATGACTTCACCGGGTATACAGCACAACAGTAATAAATGTGAATGCGCACAACACACAGCACGATTTCCCAAACGCCGCACCGTAGGGTGTAAACAGACGGGGAACTTTTAACATGTATATGCTGGGTGCCGCCGTGGCCGTGATGCATAGGTATGTGGCAGAGACAGACGGAGTTGCGGAGGGTGGTG